>NC_091447.1:40166531-40499408 GCF_964237555.1 Oryctolagus cuniculus | reverse complement strand
ACCCAATTCCTGCTGTGATGTATTTCCGCTTTTCTCAACTTTCTTCACAAAAACAGGCACAATTTGGGCTCCTTGTGTCTCCTAATAGCAAACCTGCTCAGCCTCATCTAACCACGCCTCACTGCGCTGATGATGATTTGGGGCCATTTTTTCCAAGCACTTGTTTATCTGTTTCATCTTTCAGGAAATATCTGAGAAGAAAATTACCTTACCTTCTCAATTACCTAATTGAGAAGAAAAAAACTAGCCAATAATAACATGAATTCATCCACATGATGATGTGATGTGACATTTTCTCCTCCAATCTAAACTTTCTTCACCGTCAGAAAGGAAATGTTCTGTAGATCTAATGCATACATGCACAGCATCACGTTTTGAGAATAACAGGCTCCTGTATGTGCAGAAGACTAAAGCAAAATTCTATTGAAATGAAGAACACAATGAAATTCATTAGTAACCTTAAACCATGCATACATTTAAAAGCTTTTGTGATCCAGTGAAAGGAATATTTACTAGGAAACAAAGCAGGTGGCCATGATGTTTAAAAGAAACATAGTTAATATCAGAAAATAAATATAGAAGGTGGGTTGATTCCCTTCTCCCATGATGTTTAGCCCTAATTGAGAAGAAAAAAACTAGAAAGGAAAGGATGAGATGATTATGATTTGAAGCTGCAGAGAATTAGTAAGGGAAAAGAGAAGAAAGATCCTTCTTTTTGCAAACAGATGGCACTGCATATCATAAATGGTATGGCAGATATAATGACCCATGGGGTTCCAGGATCATTGGTTGACACTCTAACAAAGTATTTCAACAGTTCAGAAGACGAGAATTAGACTGGTCATGATTATTAAAAGCATCTGTGTTATAGTGGGAAGAAGATGGGCTCAACTACAGAATGATAAATACCTAATATGGCAAATATAGTGGTAATGCTTCATATTGACAATCATAAAACATTAGTAAAAGATTCTGACATCAAGCTGTAGCAATACATGGATATGTGTATCATGTTCCTTGTTGAATAATGTAAAAATCAAAGGGAGAGGTGGCATCCAGACAACATAAAGGCCATAGGCAGTAGACAGTCACTATTGAAATGGGTATTTACAGGATGGAAAATTAGATGGCCCATCCCAAACAGAGCTAATCATGGAAAGGTTGTAGAAGAATGAAATAGTACAGGTGAAGCTAGGAAAGATAGCACAAGCATAATGCAAACCAGAAGCCAATTGTTGTTTATAGGAGTGCAAGATTAGAATATTCACAAGGCAGGATATCCCCTGAAGAGAGCTATAGTTCTGAGAAGAACTAAGGACTGTAATGATGTCCCAGCTGAGATAAGCATGGTTAGCACTCTGCTTTTTGACTACTGAAATAGATGCAGATGGTTGTTAGTAGCAGAGTGGATCTGAGAGAAATAGACCAGAAGGGCAGGAGGAGACATATCAAGGAATCTGTTAAGAGATAATGAGGGCTGGCGCCGCGGCTCACTAGGCTAATCCTCCGCCTTGTGGCGCCGGCACACCGGGTTCTAGTCCCTATCGGGGTGCCGGATTCTGTCCCAGTTGCCCCTCTTCCAGGCCAGCTCTCTGCTGTGGCCCAGGAGTGCAGTGGAGGATGGCCCAAGTCCTTGGGCCCTGCACCCCATGGGAGACCAGGATAAGTACCTGGCTCCTGGCTTCGGATCAGCATGTTGTGCCGGCCGCAGTGGCCATTGGAGGGTGAACCAATGGCAAAAGGAAGACCTTTCTCTCTGTCTCTCTCTCTCTCACTGTCCACTCTGCCTGTCAAAAAAAAAAAAAAAAAAAGATAATGAATAGGAAGAATTCCCATTTATTCTAGACATGCCAAGAAATATATTATATACCCATTAAGAACAGGTAAATGCCATGAAATGGTATGATAGACCATATAAGGATAAATGATGACCTTCAGGCAGCTTGGAACCAAAGAACCTCTATGGATTAATCTATTTTTTATTACATTAACAAAATATCTCAGAGGGTTTTTTGGGTATTTTTGTGTACACTAGGGTTCTGCTAGCTCTCACCTGTGGGACAAATTCATTCCATCAGCGCCGGTGCACCGGCTGCAGCGCGCCGGCCGCGGCGGCCATTGGAGGGTGAACCAACAGCAAAAAGGAGGACCTTTCTCTCTGTCTCTCTCTCTCACTGTCCACTCTGCCTGTCAAAAAAAAAAAAAAAGAAAAGAAAAAAAAATAATTTTCATTAGAACATGCTCATTTGTTTATATTTTGTCTATGGCTGCTTTCATGCCACTAAAGTAGATACGAATAGTTATGAACAGACTATATTTCCTGCAAAACAAATTATTTTCTATTTAGCTTTTTTTTTGCAGAAAAAGGTTGCTGATATCTGATGTAGATAGTTAGATCATGTATAAATCAGCCAATTTCATTTACCCCTTTCCTCTCTGTGCATCTTTTCTACCCTTCTCTTGCCTTAGAGCGCTGTCTAGGACTTCCAGCAGTGTGTTGAGTGAGTAGTGACAGCAGGCATCCTTTCCTTGTTTCCAGGTTTAGAAGAAAAGGCCAGTTTTTCACCATAATATAGAGTGGGCTGTAGAGTTGCACAGATGCTTTTGGTGAAGTTGAGAGGGTTCACCAAAGAACTTAGTTCTTAGGGTTTTATCATGATTGGATGCTGAATTTTTATGCCAGTTTATATTAATTGTGTGATTTGTATGCCTTACTTGTTAATATTGAGTTACATTAGGTTTCAAATATTCAACAAGCCTTGTATTTCTGGAGTGAATCATCACTTGGTGGTGATTCACCATTTTAGTGGTAATTCTTTTCATATATATTGTTGGATATAATTTGCTAATATTTTGTTGAAGAATTTTGTGTCTGCATTTGTCTTATTTTGTACTGGTATCATCTGATTTTGGCATGAAATTAATAGTAACTTTTTTTTTTGACAGAGTGGACAGTGAGAGAGAGAGACAGAGAGAAAGATCTTTCTTTTGCCATTGGTTCAACCTCCAATGGCCGCCACGGCTGGCACGCAGATCCGAAGGCAGGAGCCAGGTGCTTCTCCTGGTCTCCCATGGGGTGCAGGGCTCAAGCACTTGGGCCATCCTCCACTGCCTTCCCAGGCCACAGCACAGATCTGGCCTGGAAGAGGGGCAACCGAGACAGAATCCGGCGCCCCGACCGGGACTAGAACCCGGTGTGCTGGCGCCGCTAGGTGGAGGATTAGCCTATTGAACTGTGGCGCCGGCCAATAGTAACTTATAAAATGAGTTGGAAACTGTTCCCTCCTTTTTTATCCTCTGAAAAACATTTCATAGAATTAATGCTAATTTTTGTTTAAATGTTTGTGAGAATACTCCAGTGAAACCATCTTGTACTCTTTTTCTGGGTATTTTTAATTTCATAATTGATTTATTGGATAGCTATGAGGCTATTCAGATGGTCCATTTCATCTTTGGTGAATTTTGTTAGGTTGTGGTTTTTCTGAACTTGATTCATTTCATATAAGAGCTCAGATTTGTGTGTGTGTTGATGTTAGCATTTCTTTCGTAGCCTTAAAATATCTGCATATTTTGTGGTAATGCTCCCTCTTTCACACCTGATACCAGTAAATTATATCTTTTCGCTCTTTTCCTCTATCAATTCCATTTTTTTTTTCCCTAAGTGACCAGCTTCTGGTTTGATACATTGATTTTTCTCTTTGGTTTTCTTCTATCTTCATTTCTATTGATTTCTATCTTAATTATTTCCTTCCTTTTCTTTTTATAACTTTCCCTTTCCTATTCAGTTCCTTGAGATGGAAGCTAAAATTCCCAATCTTATATTTTTGTTCTTTTCTAACATTTGCACTCAGTACTAAAAATCTCCTTCTAAGCATTGCTCACTTGGCTCTCACACATTTTGATATGTTTTATCTCCCATTTTTTATCAATGTAATATTTTAACATATTTCTCTTTAGAGTTCTGTTACCTTTGAAAAATTTAAAAGTATATAACTAAATATTTAGGTGTTTGAAGCTATTTCTATAATCTTTCTAATAGGTTTCTAGTTTGAATCCATTATGGTCATGAAATATATTTTGTATTATTTGAACTCTTTTTTTTAACTGTTTGAGGACATGTTTTACAGTTAACTCTCATAATACTGTTACCGGAGAAATTGCAGGGTTCTTGTCTTCGCGCAAGAAAGAATTCAGGCGTGAGACAGAGAGTAGTGGGAGGTAAAATAGCAAGGTTTATTAGGGAAGGGACATCCTTAAGGATGGATGGGGAGAGACTGGGGTTGGGGTGGAGGTTACATGGTTGAGTGGAGAGAATACACCTGGCCAGACCAGGCCGGCGGCTCAGCAGAGAGGCAGAGGGCTGAGTGCACAGTCCAGTTGAGGCCAGAGGTTTTTAAGGAGATGGGTCTTGCTTCCCCACCTCTGCTCCTCTTGAACAAAGAGCTTTTTGGATGTAAATAGAAAAACTTCTCTCTTGAAGGTCTGAAACAAAAGACTTTATGGATGCAAATGTTATCAGACAGGAGGAAGGAAGCAGGGTGTTTGAGATGCAGATACTGGGCTGCACCTGGGAGATTGTGGAAGATTTGTCAGGCAGAAGGGGTGGGGACCCCTACCTGGCAGGTTATCAGGTAGAAGGGGGCAGGGCAGGGCAGGAATACCGGGCTGCCCCTGAAACACCATCAGGATGGCCTTGAGATGCAGCATATGCTGGACATAGATGTCTTCTCTTTAGGCCTTTATGTCACACACACATAAGCTCATAACTGACTTTCCTTCCTAACAATACAACTCATTGGGGACAGAGGTCCTGCATAGGGAATTAGTGCACAGTGACTTGTTAATTTAACAATTAACACTCATATATATAAACATCAGTGATCACTGAGGCTCTTGACATGAGCTGCCTATGCTATGGAAGCCTTTTGAATCCACAGACTCTGTCAGTATTAAGACAAGGCCATAAGCAAAGTGGAAGTTCTCTCCACCCTTCAGAGAAAAGTACCTCCTTCTTTGATAGCCACTTCTTTCCTCTGGGGTCTCACAGAGATCTTTCATGTAGAATATTATTTTGCCACAGTGTCTTGGCTTTCCATGCCTGAAATGCTCTCATGGGCTTTTCAGTCAGACCAGGATGCCTTAAAGGCTTATTCTGAGGTCAGAGTGCTATGTAAAGTGATTATCTTTCTATGAGTCTGCTGTGTGAACTGCTTCCCATGTTGGAACATTCTCTCCTTTATAATTCTATTATTATTACCAGATACTTGATCCTATTCATATGATCACTTTAACACTTAATCTTATCTATTTGGTCACTTTAACACTTAATATGACCACTTTAATACTTAAGATGACATTTTTAAAGCCCAGCTTAATGGGATTTGGAGTTTCATGGCAAGTTTTTAAATTGTACCCTTAGAAGTAAGTCTGTAGGAGTGTATGCAGAAGTATTCAGCTTTACAGTTATAAACTTCCTCCTCCCTCTCTTATTCCCACTCTTATTTTTTTACTGAAATCTATTTTCAATTGACTTTATATACATATGATTAACTCTATGTTAAGAGTTAAACAAATAGTATAAACAAAAAAACTGTATTTGAACACTTTTAAACTTGTTAAGGCTTGTTTTAAGATTTGTAGTATTGCTTGATGAATATTCCATGTTCAATTGAAAATACTTTACATTCTGCTTTCATTGGGTGGAGTATTTTATAAATATCAGTTAGATTCCATTAATTGGTAGTAGTTAGAAGTTCTATGTCCTTGCAAATTTTATGTTAGCTCTATCAATTACTGAGAGGTAAAGATTGAAGTCCCCAACTACAATTATAAGTTTATCAATTTTTTTAATTAATTTTGTCAATGTTTGCTTTCTGTATTTGGAATATTTGGAATCTTTTTGGTGTGCACACTTTGAGAATTTTGCTATCTTTTTTGATGAATTGAGCTTTTTGTCATTATGTAATATATCTTTGCTTTGTTCTGTAGTCTGTTTTATCAGATATTAATGCAGCCATTTTAGAGTAGGCATTTGACCTAGTGGTTATGTCACTGGCTAGGATGTCTGGGTCCCATACCAGAGTCCCTGGGTTTGACCCCAGATGCAGCTCTGGATTCCAGTTTCCTGCCAATGAAGACCCTGGAAGACAACAGGTGGTGGTTCAAGCAATAGAGTGCCTGTCACCCATGTGTAGTGACCTAAATTGAGTTCTTGAGCCAGTTTCCATCTCCTGGCTATTGCAGGCATTTGAGGAGTGAATCAGTTGCATGGGTGTTCTGTTTGTCTCTCTGTCTATCTCTTTCTTTCTTTCTCCCCTGCCTTGCAAATAAATATAAAATTAAAAATAGAAGGGTAAATCAAAAAATCATGTTTAGTATAAACAATTTTAAAACTGGTTATTTTCACATTTTAAAATAACTGAATAGTGTACTTTTCTGATCCATTACTTTTAACCTAACTATATCATTACATTTAAAGTCACTTTCTTGTTAATAGCATATAATTTGCTGTGGTCTTTGTTCACAACTCTAGCATGTGCCTTGTCATTGTATCTTTACACTTACTGGGATTATTGATATGTTAAGATTTACCTCTGCCATTTTATTTGTCTTCTGCTTCCCCTGTCTGATGTTCATTCGTGTGCTTTTTCTTCTTTCCTGTGTTTCATGACCATTTTCTTAATATTCCAATTTGATTCATCTGTAGTGTTTCTGAGTATATTACCTCATACAGAATTTCAAGTAGTGGCTCTAAGGATTATAACATACATATGCAACTTATCACAGAATAGTACTTCAAAAACTTCACGAAAAGTAAGGTTAAAAGATAAGTTGAGGAGCTGGGTGTTGTAGTGCAGAAGGTTAAGCCACTACTTGGAATGCCCAGATCCCATACTGCAGTAACTGGTTTGAGTTCTGGCTACTCTAGGCCTCCAATCCAGTTTCCTGCTAACCTGCCTGGGAAGAGACAGATAATAGCACAGGTGTCTGCATTCCTACCACCCCCAGAGGAGACCCAGATGGAGTTCCTGGCTTCTAGCTTTGGCCTGGCCTAGCATCGGCTGTTGCAGCCTTTTGGAGAGTGAATCAATTGATGGAAAATCGATCAGTCGACTGATCTATCTCTATCTCTTCTCTTGCTCTCTGACAATCTGCCATACATATAAATAAGCATATGGAATTTTTTTTTAAAAGACAAGTTTATTCGGATTAAAAATGTGAAATTCCTGAATTTGTATGAACACATTTTCTATGAAGTTCTGAAAACCTCTCATAGTCTGCTTTTATTACCATTTTATCATTTCAGCCACAATTTAAACACCTTACTACTATTTAGGTCCTCTTTACCTCCTCCCTTTGTGATATAAATTTCCCAAATCTTTTAATTTATGTGAGAGGCAGAGACACAGAGACTGACAGAGAGTGAGAGAGAGAGGGAGAGGGAAAGGCAGAGGGGGAGAGAGAGAGAGAGGGAGAGGAGGAGGGAGAGGAGGAGGGAGAGGAGGAGGGGAGAAAGAGGGAAAGGGAGAGGAGGAGGGCGAGAGGGAGAGGGAGGGGGAGGGGAGGGGAGGGGGACAGAGAGTGAAATGTTCCATCTGTTGGATCACTCTCCAGATGTCTGTGATGGCTAGGATTGGGCTGGGTTTGGAGCCAGGATCCAGGAACATGATGGAAGTCTCCCAGGAGGACGGTAGGCACCTAACTGCTCGAGCCACGCCTGCTGCCTCCCGGTGTTCGCACTGGCAGAAAGCTGGAGTCAGGAGCCAGAGCCGGGAGTCGGACCCAGACGCTCTGATGTGAGGTGTGAGCGTCCTGACCACCGGGTGAGACACCTGCTTCAGGAAGCATGCACTGAAGGGCATTTTCTTCATCTGTTGGGAACCAGCAGCTCTGTGGCTTACTTATCTCTAGATAGCAGCTAATGCCATGGCTAACCGCTGACTCCCACTCCTACAGCTTCTGTAAAAATTTTGCAAAAATTCGCTCATTGTAGGGAATCTCTCTCTTCTTACACCATCTGGAGTGTCTCTGTTCCTTTCATTGACACTGAGTGATATTCAGGAAATCGGACAGACAGGAAGTTTGTTAACGAAACACTGGAAGGCTGAGTCTAGCCTTAGCAATTCCACTGAACTCTCTTCTCATGAATCGCTTTGCCAGGTAGCATAGCTTCTGGCCATCACAAGAGCTAGGCCATCCTCTGCTTTGATTTCACACTCCGGAGCGTACATGACTCCATGTGCCATGTGGAATCCAATTCACATCACAATGTCTAGATTCCAAGACGTATAGAGAATGCTTTCGTTACGTACAGACATGGAAGACTACTGGGGCTGACACAACAATCAACCCACTGTGCACCCCGTCCCTGGGATACCCAGTCAACCCTCCTCCATACTGTACATACTGAAATGGCCAAATAAATCAGCTTTCTTTTTACAAAATGCAACTGTCTCTTCTACAAATTAACATCTCTTCTCTCCTAAATGGGAGCCTTGACGTTATGCACATCACATTGTCACTTCCTGGAAGCTATTTCTTCTTTTTTATGAAGTTATGTGTCAATCCAGTCTCAATAATAAGAGGTGAAAAGAAATTAACATTAGATTCAGGGAAAGGAAGAAAGAAAATATGTGTGATTTCAATCCTGTGAAGCGGTCGATGTTCTGTATTCTTTATTCTATAAAGTGGTTGCACCTCACTCCCATCTCCTTCAAGGCACACCGAGTGGATTTTCCTGCTCCCTAGGAACCATATTAGGTAGGCAACTGGACAAGTCTTTTCCAATGGGCTGTGAACAGGAGTAACGTATGCGACTTCCAGACCAAAGCACGTAATTGTTGGTGCAAGCACCTCTAGCTAGCTCTCTTTCCCTACCGCAGAGCCCAAGGGTGCATCATGTTCCAGAAGTGAGGCTAGAGAGGCGGCCTCTGGGACAACGTGAAACAAGTTTCCACTGGGCAATAACACTGCTTTGATGTGAGAAATAAACCTCTGGGCCAGGGGTTTCTCCTGTTGGGTAGGAAGCCACTTGGAACATCCACGTTCCAGATCAGAGTGAGTTCTAGCTCGCTCCTCATTCCGGCTTGTTGCTACTGAATACCCTGGGAGGCAGCAGGAGATGGCTCAGTAGTTCAGCTCCTGCCATCCATGTGGGAAATCCAAGTAGACCTCCCAGCTCCTGGCAGCAGCCTGGCCCAGCCTCAGCTGTTGAGACGTTTAGGAGCGTACCAACGATGAGAGTTCTGTCTGTCAGTCTCTGTTTCTCTGCCTGTGTCCCAAATAAATAAAAGTCTTTTTTTTAAATCTTTGAGTTAAGTCACTGAAGTTTCAAATTTAGTTTTTAAGTTTTATTTATTTATATGAAAGGCAGAGTGACAGAGAGAGGGGGAGAGACAGAGAGAATTTGCATCAGCAGGCTCATTCCCCCAAATGCCTGTAACATCTGGGGCTGGACCACGCCGAAGCCAGGATCCTGGAACTGCATCTGGCTCTCCCCTGTGGGTGACAGGGACCCAACCATCTGGGCCATCACTTGTTGCTTTCCCAGAATGCATTAGCAGGAAGCCGGATTGGAAGTAGAGCAGCTAGGAATCAAACCACTAATCTGATATGTGATACAGTTGTCTAAAGTAGCACTTAATCCACCGAACCACAATGCCTGCCCCTCAAAGTTAGTTTTTAAACTGAGCATCACTTGTTCTATCCCGACTACTAAAGCCACGGATTCTAGACTCCCATTGGCTTCAGCGAGTGTCCCAGCCAGCTAGTACTTACTTGGGAATTTGATCCAAATCCCTGAATTTCTTTGGGATCATTTACATTAAGTCTTATCACTGGTCATGGCAGTACTAGTGGAGGTTCCAGAGTATCCACTCACTCTCACTGGTGTTTTTGCCCGGCCTTTTGTGTAGCAGCAACTTTATTATTTCTACTTGATAACAGTATCAACCACAGTAGTTCCCTCTGACCCCAAATGATCATGTCCCAGGGTTGGGAAGCATCCAACCCATGGGCCAGATAAAGCCCACAAAATCATTTGGGCTGACTGTGCCACAGCAACTGTAGGCGAGACTTGAAGTTCAGTAAATCTATATCAGGCTGTTTTTTAAGTTGATAATTTTGTATGGCCCACAGGTGATGCTTTAATATCCAAGTGGGTCTCGGCAGAAAAGAAGTTCCCCACTCCTGCAAGGATTCCTTACTTTATCCCCTCATGGAAGCATGCCCTTGTCGGGCTTTTAAACAATAATGCTGAAAGCCATAAAGTTTCAGGTTAATCATTAACTGTAATAGGAAGGGGTGGCTAACTTTTATTCCTGGAGCCCTGCATTCTGACCTTAGGAGAAAGAACACGGTATGCTGGTCACTAATTCACAGAGTGTATCACATTTTCCCAGAGAGCAAGCTACTCATGCCAAGTTGTTCAGTAGCTGAGGCTTCAGCAATCATCCCACTAGCCCCCTACGGCTTCTCAGGTCCAAGTGATGGGGTGTTTGACATTAAAAAAGTTCACAGGGATTTTCATTGCAAAGTGAGCTCTCAGACCTGAGACAATGTTATATTATGGTGCAAACAGGTAGGGGACCAAATGACCAATTTTGCTCTGGTAAGTGCAATTGGTGCCTCTTATCCAGGAGTAATTTGTAATAACACCCATTAATCTTTCAAAATTATCTGGGTTGACAGTAAATCACACTGGTAGTGCTATGATCTGAATGTGTGCCCCAATATTGAGATGTTGAAATTTAATTCCTGTGGTGGTAGTTCCAACAGAAAGGGCTTTGGGGCAGATGTGGCATAGTGGATAAGACCTCACTAAGGACAACTGAATCTCACATGGGGGTGCCTGGGAGTGAGGTCCGGCTCTGCTTCAGTTCTGGCTTCCTGCTAGTGTGCCATGAGTGTCCACCACCACCACCCCCTCCAGCTTCAGCCTGGCCCAGCCTCAGCTGTCCTAGGCACTTGGGGAAAGGACCAGAAGATGGAAGGAAAAGCTTTCTGTCTCTCTGCATTTAAATAAGTAAATCTTTTTTTTTTTTAAGGAGTTGGAGCCTTTTAGGGAATAATTCTGTTAAGAGGGCCCTGCCTTCCTGAATGGATCAGTGCCTTTTAACAAGGCTGGGCGATTCTCCTCTCCCTCCATGTGAGGACACAGCCACAGGCTCCACCTTGGAGGCAGAGGGCAGTCCTCACAGGACCTCAAACCTGTCAGAGCCTTGATCTTGGGCTTGCTGACCTCTAGCAACATAAGAAACAAATGTTCTGTATAAATTACCTATCCTAAGGTATTTTGTCACGGCTGCACAAATGGACTAAGACAATAGCCACAGAATAGATGTTTAGAGAGTGCACGATGGAGCTACTAGTAGAGCATTCTAATCAGGAAAGAAAATCAACAGCTAGAATATGTTCCACTCTGCCGAGGACAAATCTTCAAACTTTCATGTTGAGGATGGCTCGGTGAAATCCAATTCATCGTCATGTGGCTCTCTGATCATTTTAGAAGGTGGTGCCCAGTTGGGGTACAGCTCTGCTCTTGGCTATCTGCACTTAGCAAGGGCAATTGTAAGATCAGCTTGGGTAAGGGGTACTCTATTTTATTAAGCCCATGTTATAACATTAATCTTTGCTGTCATGAATATTTATTTATGAAAAGATTGAGTTAGCCTTGTTCCCCTGATCATTGGGATCTCTTTCCCAGAATACCCTAAAATTCAACTCAAGAAGCTTGTCTTTTA
Organism: Oryctolagus cuniculus; assembly: GCF_964237555.1. Taxonomy (NCBI): domain Eukaryota; kingdom Metazoa; phylum Chordata; class Mammalia; order Lagomorpha; family Leporidae; genus Oryctolagus; species Oryctolagus cuniculus. The sequence goes on along the minus strand of NC_091447.1, from coordinate 40,487,667 downwards.
GTGAAAGTAGTGAGACAACAAAGAAAAGGAAAAATGTTTTACAGAATGTGCTGGAAGGTTTATCATCTTACTTTTAATCTACATGAGTCTTTATATGTAAATGGTTTATTGTAGTTTGCACATAGTTGGCTCTTACTTTTATGTCCAAGATGCTGTATCAGATGATTTTTGTGTGTTTTGACTGGGAAGTCTGGGTCCATTTTAACTGAATAAATTTCCTCCACATCGTGGTTCTTGTTTTCCTGTTTGTATTCTTGGCAACATTTTATTAGATGTCAGATATTGTGAATATTATACTGTTGAGTGCTGGATATTTTTTGAATTCCTATATATATTTTGAGCTTTGTTCTTGTCTGATATTTACAGTATCTGAATCTCTGTGGTCTGTTTCTGTTGTCAGTTCTTATATTGCTTTTTCTTTTTCAAGCAATTTGCTCCTCTTTTAAAGAATCTTGTAACTTTAATAGACTATCAGATAATAATCCATGAAAAGTTACAGAGGTTCTGGAAGATGTATTCTTCTTCCAAGGACAATTATGATCTCTTTTAATAGTCAGAAGAGTATTAACAGATACCTTAATCTCATTTAAGATTGATTTAAGCTTCATCATTATAATTGTTATTATTTTAAATGTAGCTTTGTTCCTGATCATAAGAAATAACCCTTCCTTCTAGAGAATAACCCCTTTGGGGCTCAGCTGAAAGCCTGGATTACTTAACAAAGTCTCTCATCTTGATGAAGATGGAACTCCAATTTCCATCCACATGGCACACCCTGCAACAGGTTAACCTGAGCTCAGCTACCGAGCTTCCTCTGGGTTCCTTGAAATCTTTCCTTATACAGGCATACTTCGAGAGCCTGACAGAATTGCATGCAGAATTTCAGGATCAATTAATTTTGATTTCCTATTCTCTGGAGCTTTGCCCTTGAAACCCTTGTCAATTTGGCCTCCTTGAATCCAGCTTTTGTCTCCATTTAGATTATTGTTTTCTGCATGAACTATATTCCTTCGGTGAGCAAATATTCCCAGGGAAAAATCTAAGCGAAAGAGGAGCTCACTTTGATGGGCTTCCCTTCCTTCATGGACTCTGAGGCCTCACACTATAGCTATTCAGTACTCTAATGTTTTAAACAGCAGTCTTTATCCTCATGTTTATCTTTCAAGATAGGTTTAATATAACGTAAGCTACCTCATCATCGGTGGACCTGAAATCCCTACCTGTTTGTTTTGTGTTTAATTCTTTGGAGTTAGTTGGAACTTTTTAAACTTTATTTTCATTTACTTGAAAGGCAGAGTGGAAGAGAAAGAGAGAGAGAGTCTTCCACCTGCTGTTTCATTCACCAAATGCCCACAACTGACAGGGCTGGACCAGATCAAAACCAGACGTCCAGAGCCCCAGCAGGGTGTCCCCGGTGAATGGCGGGGACCCAGACGCCTGGGTCGTCATCCACTGCCTCCCTGAATGCATTAGCAGGAAGCTGGGTTGGAAGCAGAGCCTCTGGGACTCTAGTTAACACTCCAGCGTGGGATGTGGGCGTCCCGAGTGGCAGCTTAACCGGCTGTGCCGTGCACACCCCAGGTTAGAAACTTCTTTGTGGTCTAGTCCTCGGTCTTTTTTTAACTTCCTACCTTGATGTAAATCAGTTCAACTTGTCAGGAAACGGACTTTCCTGAGTGAATTTTTTTCTATTTTTGTGAGCAGGCACTTTGCCTAGTGGCTCCAATGCCCATGTCCCACACTGGAGCGCCTGGTTCCATTTCCTGACTCCAGATTCCTGCCTATGCAGATCCTGAAAGGCAACAGTGATGTGTCAAGCAATCAGGAATCTACCATCCTCACAGGAAACCTGCATTGCATTCTTGCCTCCTGGCTCTGACCCAGTCCAGTCTCAGCATGTGGGCATTCGAGGAGTGAGGCAGCAGATGGGATGAGAGCTCGCATTCTTTCTTTCTTCCTCTCTCTCTCTCCCTTTCAAATAAATTTAAACTAGGATTTTTCATTTTTTCTAATAAGTCAGCCCCCTGCCTTCTGCGATATTGCTACAAATAAGAACCATTCTGTGTTAATGTTGAGTGCAATGGGTTTGGTCTTATGCAGGATAATGGAAAGAGGTGGAGACTGAAAACCGAGAAACAAGAATGCTAATCTGGATTCTGCTCTTTGCTTGCTGAGTGAGCCCTCACAATTCCTCTGTGTTTCATTTTTCCTATTTAGTAGTGAATAAATCAGACTAAATGATGTCTAAGCTCTCTACATGTAGAGCTTGTAGTGTATTATTACTGTAGTATCTTTTTACTATAGTATCTTATTTCTGTAGTATCTTTTTACTGTAGTATCTTATTTCTGTAGTATCTTTTTTACTGTAGTTTCTTAATACTGTAGTATCTTTTTTACTGTAGTGTCTTATTTCTGTAGTATTTTTTACTGTAGTTTCTTGATACTGTAGTATCTTTTTTCCTGTAGTATATTGATGCACCTGCTGGTCTGGGAATCTGGAGTCCTGATTTGACTTTGCAACTTCTAGCTTTTGCTCTTTTGCTTTAAAAAGTGTGTTTCTTTGGAAGGCAATGTGATAGAGAGAGAGGGAGAGACACAAAGAGATCTTCCCTCTGCTGCTTTACCCTGGAAGTGGCTGCAGTGGCTGGGGTGGGCCAGGCTGAAGCCAGGAGACAGGAACCCACCCAGCTCTCCCACATGGATAGCAGAGACACAAGCACCTGGGCCATTTTCTGCTGTTTTCCCAGGCACATTAGCAGGAGCTGCATCAGAAACAACGTTTCTGGAAGCTGCACTCTAATATGGGATGCCAGCACTGGCTTAACTGGCTGTGCCACAACACCCGGCCCTAGCTTCTGCTTCTAGACAGATCACTTTCTGATTCTTCATTCCTGTATACACACACTCACACTCACACACACACATTGATGTGCTTCTCTTGTAAAAATTAAAAAAGGCATTATTTCGAAAATCACTTGGAATACAAGAGATGACCATTAACTTCTAGCAGGACCAAAGTGTAGAGCATCAAATCATCTCTAAGTCTTAAAAATCTATGAAATCAACTAAAGCCAACTCTAAAGGAAAAGCAAAGCGCAGGCTGTGCTGCAGTTCTCCCATGAGCTCTCTAGAGGGCGCCGTGACGTAACAGACCAGCAAGTGCAGCGCCGTGGAGTGCGGAAGGTCACAGCTGAATCTGGCCAGCTCCTGTCCAGTGCAAACTTCTGCAGACAGAGCGTTTGCACTCTCGCGGCTGCAGCGGATGCTTTTCGGATCACATCTGCTCTCTTCTCAGCCTCCTTACCGAAGAAAACCCTTCTCTCTCACTGCTGATTTCGCTGTGAGGATGCGTTGGACACCATCTGGGACTGTAATACTTTAATACAAAAGGTGGATTTCATTATTTCTCTTTCAGTTTCTATATTTAAAAAGTCCTTGGCCCCAGATATTACTCTGTTATTTTCCAGATTCAAGTTATCTGTCAAAATAAGAAACCAAACCAAAAATCAGAGGGTACACGAGGGATTATATAGAAGAAAGAAAAAAAACTCAAAGACAATGTTTTTCTCTATTAAAATTTTTTTGAATAATTTGAAAAAAAGAGGGGCAGGGAGAGATCTGCCTGCTAGTTCACTCCCCACCTCCCCACAACACACAGCCATGGCTGGGCCAGGCTGAAACTGGGAGCTGTGGACTCAATCCAGGTCTCCCAAGTGGATGGCGGGGACCCAAGTCCTTGAGACATCACTGTGGTTTCCTCTGGTGTGCGTGAGCAGGAAGCTGGAATTGGGAACAGAGCAGGGACTCGAACCCAGGCAATCCTCCGTGGAATGCAGGAGTCCCAAGCGATGTCTTAACTGCTAGATCAAATGCCCATCCTGGTAATAATGTGTGTCCTAACCACTGCCCCCTACAGTAAGATACACAAACGTATTTCAGGCTGTGCCCGAAGTACATGCCTGTAACTCAAAGTCCTTTCAGAGGACTTTGGTATTTCTCTTCTCTTCTATCCCATCCTTTTTAATGGCACTTTTGGTATAGTAATTCATTCTGAACCATCCAGGGGTGCCCCCAGGGGGTTGAAAAGGTGCCTAAAGGGGACATAAACATCGAAAAACAGGTGCTTTTGTCTAATGTGGGATATATACAGACTGGCCTAGAATGACTGTGAAGTCAGAAGTGACAAAACGACGTTCCGAGTTCAATATAATAAATAATGCCCTTTCTATTAAGAGGAGTAACATGTACTCCTTCATTTAAAGAGGCCGTGCTTTCTTTCTGTAAAAGTTCGAGTGGGCCATCAGAGAACTTGCACAGGGCTTTGCGAGGCAGAAGCTAAGCAGCAGCCACTATGCTCAGAAGTTCATGGTGGAATCTTGGGTCAAAGCTCCATGTCCAGCTGGTCTTTCTCCTGTCCAGCCTTGGTGTCCAGGAGCAGAGCCATGCTGATCGGAAGACGCAGAGGGCTGTAATGCAGAGGAAATATGTTCCCCCGCCCCTCCCAGGAGGTCCTGCCCCCGCTTTGTGGGTTGAACCTGCTGGCCACTCAGATTTCCCAGCAAGCCCAGGGCTCCTCTTCCCGAGCCGCAGCTCCCAGGGGCAGCAGGTGAAGGATGTTCTCTGATTCCTCCTCCTCCAGACCTTGCCTCCCAGCTTTCGTAAGCCCGAATTCCTGTAAAACAGAAAGTCTCCTATCTCTGCATCTCACCATGGTTCTGCGTCTCTGCCGGAATCCTGATCCAGCTGACGAGAAATGAGTTATGTGATCACACCTGAAGACAGAAGTAACTGCGACCACAGACGTAAAGAACTGTGCAGACTGTTCCTTGTGGATAGATGTCAACAGCATTTAAAGTTTTACAGCCAGAAGGTGTTCATATGGTACTTAAGCGGCCAGAAGAAAGAATGGGTGAAAAGGAAAAGGGATGTTTTTAGGATTCCCAAAGCACACCCAGGAAGGTGTAAAGTGGAAATAAAACCACTGTCTTCCAAATGTCCAGGGTTAAAGGTAAGTGACTCTTGTGTTCACCTGGGTGTCCAGAAAAGTGTGGGAAAAAAGACTACTAGACTTTTTGGAAAATTCGCTGTCATGAGAGAAAACGTGGCAACAGTGTGCCAGAGCAGGGTCCCCACCCTGCCGGTGCCCACAGATCACCTGGGCCCACAGCTGATGTTCAGGCTGCGGGTCTGGGCTGGGGCCTGCGCGTCTGCAACCAGTGTTCAGGTGTGGGAAGAAATTGTCAGCGTGTGGTTGGAGGGTCGCGCCGGAGCTTAGCCCTGGAAACAGGCCGTTGCCTGAGTTGGCTGTTGCGCAAGCCTGAGTTTGGTTACAGGCTTGTACTTTCCTTAGACGTAGCTGCATGCTCTGAATCGGGTTAACGCAACACGTATTTATGCGTGCTCATCAATTACACGGAAAACCGAGGAACTCCTCAGTGAAAACTGAAGCCACCTGCTAGTAACTAACAGATTTGATCAGTGACTGGGCAGGTGTCTTGAGTTGCCACACTCATTCCCACACTCCATGTGCTGTAGCTGCAGGGAGAGGAAACAGAGCAGTTATTTTAAAAAAAAAAAAAATTTATTTATTTATTTATTTATTTGAAAGTCACAGTTACACAGAGAGGAGAGACAGAGAGAGAGAGGGGGGAGAGAGAGAGAGAGGTCTTCCATCTGCTGGTTCACTGCACAGATGGCCACAACGGCCACAGCTGGGCCGATCTGAAGCCAGGAGCCAGGAGCTTCTTCCAGGTCTCCCATGTGGGTGCAGGGGCCCAAGCACTTGGGCCATCTTCTACTGCTTTCCCAGGCCATAGCAGAGAGCTGGATCAGAAGTGGAGCAGCCAGGACTTGAATCGGCACCCATACGGAATGCCAGCACTGCAGGTGGCAGCTTTATCCGCTGCACCACAGCACCGGCCCCAACAGTGCAATTATTAATCGCCCTTCCTACAGTGGCCCTGCAGCCTAGAACTCACTCCTTCTTAAGGTACGGTAGAGGTTTCCTTGGCCACGGTTAGTTTGTTGAAAGGTCATGTTACCTGCAACCCAGCCAGTGGGTTCCTCACCACGAGGGACAACGTCCTGGCTAACTTAGGCCTCGGCAGTCAGTGTAACAGTCCACACAGGTGACATTGATAATAAGAATTCACGGATCAGTCCAAGGAAACTGAGTGGCCAGGAAATACAAATGCAATGTCTGAGGCTGTGTTTATTGTTGGAACTGAGGGAAGAAAATTTTAAAAAGTCACTTGGTGAACAATTAGGAAAGTCAGAATGTGGACTGTGTACTGGAAGATTTTATACACCCCGTGTTGATTTTAAGCGGGGTAATTGTGATTGTGTGGAAACTGTTACACCGAGGAAGGGCACCCCAAAGCATTTTTGGTGAAGCGTATAATGACATAAGCAAGTTTCTCTGATTGTAAGGATACGTTTCTCTTGCTGTCAGTTTCTTTACAAAATGCATTTAATGTACTAATTCTTCTCATGGACACAAATCAATGAAGAAGCGGGGTGGGGAGTGATGGCTCAAGCTACCAGCAGTGGTGTGCTGTGTGGCGTGCTGGCTTGGAGATCACAGTGAGGAGATCTTCCTGGCCCCGCGTCTGAGACTGCAACGTCCGCCGACTCCCCCGTCCTGTAGCTCTCCGAGGGAAAGTCTGGCTGCAGACGAGAGAGCCCTTCCCTGGAGGACTCTCTGGTCTCCCTCAGATGGGGCCCCACACAGGCCCTCCAAATATCCACTCTTTGTCTTAGAAAAGATTTAACTGCTGCACGGTTTGGTCTCACTGGCCAGTTTGAACGAAATGCCCCATGGCTTGCCTTGGTCCTGGGTGCTAAGCGAGTATCGGTAAGCAGGACGATTCTCATGGCACCTCCCCTGGGCCTCAGGGGAAGATGCTTCTAGCTCGCTCTCCACTCACGCCACCCACACGCCGTACTCCTCCACTCCCAGTTCTTTCTGACCTTGTTTACTCCTCCCTGTGACACATCCTGAGATGCTTATAGATTTATAGCTGGCAGCGTTTCCTCCATCTGCCGCAGCAGTCCTTCTCCTGAGGGTGCGGGTTTCCTCATAAAATGTTTGCTTACTTTCATACGGATGTGATTTTACTTGGGGAGGGAGAGACGTTGCTCTGCGTGGGGAAGTGAGAGGGAAAAGTTAGGAAGTAGCTGGATTAGAGGGAACCTGGGAACAAGCACTCGGGTGTCATGGAAGTCAAGGGCTCTGGGTCACTCTGCAGGGCCACCTCAGCACTCCTGTGGTGCTTGCTGAGCCTGGATTCCTCCTGGATGGAGGTGAGGGGTTCACCTGCAGCAAGCTGGGCTTCTCTGACATGGACGTAATGTGGGCCCAGAGGCCGTTTACAACACCCATGGCTGTGAGCTGCGGATCTGCTGGTGTGCCAGGAGCCCAGCTCTGCACCTGAGGTGCCTCCTGTCATCTCCACACAACTCTGGGAGATGGCTTTCCTGGTCTATACAAGAGGACTTTGAAAAGCCCATAGGAAAATGCAACTGTAAGTTTATGTTTATGAAATTTTTTTTGAAATCCTTGCAAAATTTTTTCATAACATGTATTTTTTTTTTTTTTTTGGCAGGCAGAGTGGACAGTGAGAGAGACAGAGAGAAAAGTCTTCCTTTTTCTGCGGGTTCACTCCCCAATGGCCGCTGTGGCCGGCACACCACTCTGATCTGAAGCCAGGAGCCAGGTGCCTCTCCTGGTCTCCCATGGGGTGCAGGGCCCAAGCACTTGGGCCATGCTCCACTGCACTCCCGGGCCACAGCAGAGAGCTGGCCTGGAAGAGGGGCAACCGGGACAGAATCCGGCGCCCCGACTGGGACTAGAACCCGGTGTGCCGGCGCCGCAGGTGGAGGATTAGCCTAGTGAGCCACAGCACCGGCCTCATAACATGTATCTTCCAGTCTTCTTGAATGCCGTCGTATTCACTTGAAGGATAAGAGTCTCAGAGGCTGAAGAATGGCTTTACTGAAGAACACATTGGTAAGTAGGATATTTCCTTCCTGGATAGACCATGTGAAACATGCCTCTGTAGGATTTCCATCAGTTCCTATGCGGCTGCTTTGTCTAGCAACTCTCCTGGGGAGGCCATGGTCTCCCACCTCACCCCATGTACTAGTTAAAATGTTCTGTTCCGCCAAGACCGGACTGCAAGTTCTCAGTTTGCCCTGCAGGTGGCACCCTTGCATAAGATAGGTCTGGAGCGCTCAGGCACTCCTCTCAGGACATCAGTAGCTCAGTCATCCACTCCCATGGACCTGGATTTCAAGGCCATGACTCCCACTTGGCCTTAAGAGTTCTCAGCCTCCAATGAATTAGAGTTCTTCCTTTCTTCTGTATTTTTGTTTTTAAGGTATTTTCCACATTTTAATAGGTAATACACTTATATGGTTCTTAAATCAGAAAGTATAAAAATATACAGTGAAAAATTTCTTTTATCATTGTCACTTTTTATGCCCACAATAGAAAAACTACTATTATTAGTCTCTTGTGTCTTTCTGAAGTAAGTTTATGTATATTCAAGCATATGTAAGTATGTATTTCTTTGTTACATTATCTTATTTTAAAGTTTTGTAATACCTGCCTCAGCAATACTTTTTTTTTACTTTTTTATTTATATAAGGGGAAAATTGTCATGTATTTCACATACCCAGTTTAAAGAGCACAGTGATGCTTCCTACCCTGCCCTCCCTCCCTCATCACTCCCGCCGTCTCTTCTTCCTTTCTTATTTTTAATTTTTACAATGACATAACTTGTTTTCTTTATAATCATGAGCTTAACCCTCCACTAAATAAAAAATTTAACAAGTACTAACAAGAAAAACCACTGTTTCTCAAGAGTTTAGTCAAGGGCTATAAAAAATAATCAAATCTCAAAATGTCAATTTCACTCATATGCATTAGCTGTTTTTGTACTCTGTATATTAGTTACCACAAATCAGGGGAAATAGGTATTTGTCTTTTGGGGAGTGGGTTATTTCACTAAGCATACTGGTCTCCAGTTGCATCCACTTTGTTGCAAAAGACAGGATTTCATGATTTGTTATGGCTAAGTACTATTTCATCATGTATATATACCACAATTTCATTATCCATTCATCAAGTGATGGACATCTGGGTTGATTCCATTTCTTAGCTACTGTGAATTGAGCTGCTAAGAACATGGTGCCACAGATAACTCTTTCATATGCTGATTTCATTTCCTTTGGGTAAATTCCCAGGGAGTGTGATGCCTGGGGCATGTGGTGGGTCTAGTTTTAGGTTTCTAAGGAATTTCCATACTGTCTTTCATAATAGTTGCTCTATTTACATTTCTACTGATAGTGTATTAGGGCATCCATTTCCCCACACTCTTGCCATCATTTGTTATTTTTTTTTATTTTTGTTAACCATTCTGACTGGGATGAGGAAAACCTCATTGTGGTTTTTATTTGCATTTTCCTGATGGCTAGTGATCCTGAGCATCTTCTCATGTCTTTGTTGGCCGTTTGTGTTTCAACCTTTGAAAAATGTCTGTTCGTGTGCTTACCTATTTCTTAACTAGATTGCTTGTTTTGTTGTTGTTGAGTTTCTTGAGCTCCTTATATATTAACCCCTTATCAGATATGTAATTTGTAAATGTTTTCTCCTATTCTTTCAATTGCCTCTTTTTTAAGTTTCCTTTGCTGTGCAGAGACATCTTAGCTTGATGTAATCCCACTTGTTTATGTTTACCTTCATTGATGGTGCTTCTGAGGTCTTAGCCAAGCAGTCCTGGCCTATGCCAATGTCTTTCAGTGTTTCCCGATGTTTTCACCTGGTAATTTGATAGTTTCAGGTCTTAGATTTATATTCCTGATCCATTGTGAGTTGATTTGTGTATGGAGTATAAGGTAAGGATCTTTTTTCATACTTCTGCATGCTGAGATCCAATTTTCCAAACACTATTTGTTGAAGAGACTGTCCTATCTCCAGGAGGTCATTTTAGTTCATTTGTCAAAGATTGGTTGGTTGTAGATGCATGGAGTAATCTCTGAGGTTTCTAGTCTATTCCATTGGTTGATATGTCTTTGCTTGTGCTAGTACCATGCTATTTTGATTATAATTGCCCTGTAACATGCCTTGAAATCAGGCATTGTGGTGTCTCAAGCTTTTTATTGTTTAGGATTGCTTTAGCTATTTGGGGTCTTTTGTGATCCCATGTGAATTTTAGGACCAGTTTTTCCAGAGCTGAGAAGAACATCTTTGGCATTTTGATTGGGATCTCATTGAATCTGTAAATTGATTTGAGAAGCATAAACATTTTGATGATATTAGCTCTTCAAATCCATGAACATGGAAGGATTTTTTTTTTTTTTTTTTGGTGTCTTCCTCTACTTCTTTCTTTAATATTTGTAATTTTTATTGTAGAGACCTTTCATATCCTTGGTTAAATTTATCCCCAGATATTTAAAATTCTTGTAGCTATTATGAATGAGGCTGATCTTACAAGTTCTTTCTCAGCCATGGCATTGTCTGTGTATACAAAGACAATTGATTTTTGTGTGTTGATTGTGTATCCTGCAACTTTGCCAAATTCTCTTGTAAGTTCCAATAATCTTTTAGTGAAGTCTTTTGGTTCCCCTATGAATAGGATAATATCATCTACAAACAGGGATAATTTGACTTCCTCTTTCCCATTTGTATCCCTTTGATTTCTTTCTGATGTCTAATAGGTCTGGGTAAAACTTCCAGAACAATATTTAATAGTAATGGTGAGAGTGGGCATCCTTGTCTGTTTCCAGATGTTAGTGGAAATGCTTCCAGTTTTCCCCCATTCAGTATGATGCTGTGGGTTTGTCATACATTGCCTTATTGTGTTGAGATATGTTCCTTCTATACCCAATTCACTTATGGTTTTTATCACAAAATGATGTTGTGTTTTATCAAATGCTTTCCCTGCATCTATTCAGATACTCATATGGTTTTATTCTTCAGTTTGATAATGTGATGTATCACATTTATCGATTTGTGTATGTTGAATCATCCCTGCATCTCAGGGATGAGGCCTTGTTGGTCTGGGTGAATGCTGTTTCTGATGTGTTACTGGATTTGATTAGCTAGTACTTTGTTGAGGACCTTTGCAATCCTTCAGGCCAGACTCAGTCAGGGTTTTGACTGTGGATTTATCCCCCTGATAAAGTCCCCCAGTCACACACAGGCTCCAGCAGCCTCTGCTCACGTTATTAAGCTGGCCCTTTCTCCCTGCTAGTTGCCAGGCACCCTCGTTGGGGGAGGAGAGGAATGCAATGTGCTCCCTCTTCCAGGGGTTAGATGGGCACCCTGTCCCCTGCTAGTTGCAGGCTGGACTCAGAGTCAGTGGGGTCTGTGAGGTTCTTACTCAGGCAGTATCACCAACGCCCCAGGCTGCCTCAGGCTCCTCTCACCTTGCTCCAAGAAGATGGCGTCCCCTCCAGTCATTGGCTACTGGGGTCACAAACAGTGTCTCACTTGCTGCTGTATGATTGCACTGCTCAGTGGTGTGTTTCTTCTTTCTGTAGAATTTTCATTGCAAACTTCTCTCCAACTGTCCCTGGGAATGCAGCTCCTCCCCATTTCTTGTGTTATCTTCCTGTGGTCAAAATCAGCATGTCTTTTCCCTATTCAGTCATTTTGGATTAAATGACTATATTGTTATCTACTGTTATTCAAGCAATTTCTGTTCATCTGTATATTATGTAAGTCTTTTCCATTTTTTAACCAACTGCATGGTATTTCAATTTTGGACAATTCATTTAATCAATTTTCTATATTTTAGGTAGACTTTAATCTTCTATTTAATGTTAAAAATATTAGTGATGATAAGTTTTTCTGAGTCTGGCATCATTTTCAACTCTTATATGAATTCATTTACTCTGAACCATGTCCATATACACTATGTGGTCTTATTTTCACCATTTTATAAAGAAGAAACAGAAGCACGGAAAAGACAGACAGCTACCCAGGATCACCCACCAGAGGGTGGTAGATGCAGGGTAGCAAATAAGAGAGGACGAAGGGGACTAGCAGTTCTTAGGGGTCGGTGCCCAGTAATTCCCTCGACCTGGGAAAGGAAGACTGTGGAGCACCCAACGCCACTTAGGAGAGGACGATCTACCTCCCAAAGGTCTTGTCCCCAGAGGCTGTGGCTTTCTGCATCTCAGGGCTCAACCAATGGTTAAAGACACAGAGATGCTGGGTCATGTCAACGAACAGAGGCAGGCAAGACCATCTCAGAACACAGCATCCTATGATCCAAAATAGATCCAGAAATACAGTGCCCCAGAGGGCCCAGGAAAATCTGCTTCACCTTATAAATCTGTAGAAAGAGACAGATGGTAGATGTTGATGAAGAAGAACTCCTAGGCACTGACAGTCACTCTGGCTAAGGACGTCCCTCTTAAAGCACTATTCCTCTACTACGGGGCCTACGAGGTGCACCTCCTCTGCTCAGGCTCTTCTGCCACGTCCTGCCACCAGCCTGTACTACTCTGGTATTCACCTTGATGATCCTCCAAGCCAGCTCTCACCTTCTTGACCCCACTAACCTCCTTATGCCACCTCGTGGGACTGCTGCTAGCACATACAGTGCTTTTGTGCAAATTGGAGTCACAGCTCGATGAATCACAGATCTGGGATCCAGAAAAAGAGAACTGTTCCTTTTCCTCCTTGGTTCTTACTTTTTGTGACTGAGCATGAGAACAACCTTGTGCTTAGGCCATCTTCTTACGTGTGCAGTCTGGCAGTGCCTTCCCTCAGGCTTGACCCTGGCCGTCGATCCTTTCCTGATCCAGGACTTATAATTAATCTGGGAACCCACACAGGAAACCGCTGGGTTCTCACGCATATACAACTTGAAACTGTAGGGCAAAGTGATGGTTAATTATGTGTGTCACATACTCAGGTTGTGGTATCCAGATCTCTGGTCAAACTTTATTCCAGATTTTCAGATGTTTCTGTGAAAGTATATTTTAGATGATATTGGCCTTTAAATCGGTATAGAGTAAAAAAATTCAGTTAATTATTTTGTTTTATTTGAAAGAGAGAGAGAGATTTTCCCCATCTACTATTCACATCTCAAATGCCTGCAACAGCTAGGGCTGGACTGGGCTGGGTTGGGCCAAAGATAGGAATACAGAACTCAATTCTGGACTCCCCAGGGAACAAACTACATGAGCCATCACCTGCTGCCTCCCAGGGTGCACATTAGCAGGAAGCTGGAATTGGGAGCAGAGCCAGGGCTCAAACCCAGGCACTAGGAACTGGGACATGGGTAGCCCAAGTGGCACCTTAACCTCTGTGCCGAATGCCCACTGACCCTTTGCTTTGAGTGAAGAAGCTTGCTCTGCATAATATGGGAAGTTGTCTCCAACAGCAGAAGGCCTTCATATAAAAGATTGACCTCCTGTAAAGAGGAGGGAATTCTGCCAACTCCTCCCTGGGATTTCTGTATTTGCCAGCCTTCATAATGGCTTGAGTTCATTCCTTAAAATAAATGTTTGTCTACCTACTACCTACCTAGCTATAATCTACCTATCTTAGATATGTGTGTGTGTTTGTATGTATGTGCACATGCATATGTACTTCAAAGAGTTTGTGAGAAATAGATTTAAAAAGTAAACCTATTTTGGTGCAACAAATTTGAAATCCACACATACAAAGGACCTTTAGGAAGTACATGAAAAAAAATGCATATTCAGAACAAATTAGGCATGGGCTTCAAAAACTTTTTTTTTTACCAAAGTTAACATATTTAAGTACATTTCTGGGAACTTTTTGAAATACTCCCAAATATGGATATGGACATGGACATGGATATAGACACAGTCTCTGGTGAGCCTCACCAGCAGTTACCGCTCTGTGAGGTGACCTTCACCAATGTGAGAAGAGAGTCAATGGACAAATGCTTCCTCCTTTCTTTTTCTGGGCAAAGAATTGCTTTGTAAGCAGCAGACTAAAAATTCTTATTTTAAATTATTTAAGAGGCAAAGGGACAGTGAGAGACAGATAATTGGAGAGAGAGCTCCCAATCACTGATTCACTCCCTAAGTACTTGCAATGGCTCAGGGCTAGAGCCAGGAGCTGGGATTTCCATCCAGGTCTCCCCTGTGGGAGGCAGGAACCCATTACTTGAGCCATCTCTAAGGCCTTGCAGGGTCCACATTAGCAAGACAATGGAATCAGAAGCAGGAAATCAAATCCAGGCACTCCAATGTAGGATGCAGGCATCCTAACTTCTAGGCAAAAGGTCAGCTTCTTGTATTCATTTTCTGTTTCTATTGTAACAAACTGCCACAAACTTAGAAAAATCATTCTAAGATAAACAATTTAAGAATCTATGTTTTTAAAAAACTAAAGTCAGAAAATTTATGTCTGTGACTTCTTAGGTGTAGTTAATCATCCTGGTACATGTGAGCAACTGAGAAATTAGGAGTTTGTAAAAATCATAGACTGAACAAAAGGTTAACCAGTAAACTGTACTTTACATTCATAAGCTGCCAGGTTATATGTGTTTCTTGTCATATTCTTATGAATACAGGAAACAATGACAAGAGAGAGATCATGCCTGGTAGAATCTCCCAGTCTTGGCTGTCTGCAAGGTCCAGGCACCTTTGCAAAGCACAAAGAGAGATGAAAGCTTTGGAAATGCTGTTGTCCTCAGAAAGACTTAGGGGAAGCCACGTTTATAGACTGCTGAAGGAGGCAGGGTTGGAACTGACCTGTGAGGGCTGGCCCTGCTGCAGCTTTGTGACACCCTCTGCAGAACACATTGTGTCTCAACAGGGGAGGAGCCCAGAGCCAGGAAACATTTCCTACTTTGGAATACTGAGGTCCTCTCAGTCCTGTGGAAAGAGAGGTGGGAAGAAGCCCAGGAGCAGCCACGCTGAGTTGTGTGTTGGATGTTGAATTTTCTCAGCCCTGATAACACATTTCACATAAATGTCAACATGGAAGGCTTAAAGTGGTATTGTAACGGGAGTGCCCTCTCCCCCAGGTAAAGTACCCGGGAGAATTGGCTAGGTTGATTCAGTCTGACAATTAGGTCAGTTACCTCCCTCATAATTTAAATCCCTTAGATGTCAAGAAGGATATTGTGGTTATATTTTAAGATTTACATGAATTATAGTACCTTTTAATATAGACCAGTCTCAAAACCTTACTAATATCCTGGCCAGAGCTAAACTGGGCATGGATAGGCAGCAAGGGATGGCAGCTCAAGAGGCTGTAATTTTTGCAATTTTGATTGATCATGGCACGGAATCAGAAAAGTAGATGCACCATTGCATTAGCAGGCTCAAGTCTGTATTGAGGGAGCGCTTGCCAGTTGGGATAGAAAAGACACGCATTCTGAAGGTTGTTCTATCTCCTATAACCCATGAATTAAGTAACCTAAAACTGTCACAGTTGGCCCAGATGAGAGTGGAGGTCTGGCAAAGAGCCCAGTGTGAAGATGCAAGGTGACAGAGACAGTGGAAGCTTCAAGCAGGGAAAGAATGACAGAGCAGGAATGGCAGAAACCAAGAGTAACTTATGAGGATTTCGAGAAGGTTCTATAGTGCCCCAAAATGGGCTGAGGAAGCAACTAGCCCTTTCTCAACAGTGCAACCTCCAAGTGTGAAGGAAATACGTGATAACTATGCCTCTGAACCCTGGCTAAATGGACCAGAAAAGAAATGCATCACATGCTATTATGTAGCTCACCCACTTGACAGAAAAGTTGAAGACTTTGGCTCAGACACTGGGCAGGATTCCAGTGAGTCTTGGAATCAGATGACACATCGACTCCACAGGATAATTTAGGATGCCACCATGCCATAGAGATGTCGCCACCATGCCATAGAGATGTCACCACCATGAGTTAGCTCCAGTTCTCCCTGTGTCTGTGTGTCTTCCTCTATATCCAAACTCCCGTGTGATGTTCTCTGATTTTCATCTTGGAATAAATTATCTGCCTCCCACAAACACCCATGGGTTGTGGTGCTTTGCTTTGTTTTTAACACCATAAATGGGAGTTCTTTGTTGGATACAGTGTTCATTCCTGTAATCCCACTGGCTGCGTGCATTCTTCACCGTCCCGCATGCATTCTTCCTCCATGGGGAGCCTAAGAAATCTTGGAATTTTCTTATTTACTTTTTTAAAAATAGAACTTGTTGGGGCCTGCGCTATAGTGCAGCGGGTTAAAGCCCTGGCCTGAAGCGCCAGCATCCCACATGGGCACCCATTCGAGTCCCAGCTGCTCCACTTCTGATCCAGCTCTCTGCTATGGTCTGGGAAAGCAGTAGAAGATGGCCCAAGTCCTTGGGCACCTGCACCTGCATGGGAGACCTGGAATAAGCTCCTGGCTCCTGGCTTCAGATTGGCACAGCTCTGGCCGTTGTGGCCAATTGGGGAGTGAATCATCGGATCAAAGATCTCTCCTTCTCTCTCTCCTCTCTCTGTGTAATTCTGACTTTCAAATAAATAAATAAATCTTTTTAAAAAAGTAGAACTTGTTAATGCATCCACCAAAGCTTGGAATTTTCTTAGAGCAAGATTTTATATTAGTTTCTTTAGTACTTAGTTTGTACCATAGACATTGTGAATATTTGAACATCATAAATCTGTGTGTCTATTTCTCCCCTCATTCTGGTAAGTTGTATTTTACAGAGTTCCCAACACTTAAGTTTCGCTCCTCAGCCACTTTAGGTATTTGAGGAAATGGACCAATGGGTTGGAGCTCTCTCCTATATCTGTAACTCTGTCTCTCTGCCTCTCAAATAAATAAATAAATAAATAAATAAACTTCTTTAAAATTACATCTTTCATTACATTTTGAAAATACAGTCATATACCACTTAATAACAGGAGTATATTTTGAGAAAGGCAGTTAGTTGATTTCACTATTACACAGACATCATAGAGTATACTTGTGTAATCATAGATGGTGCAGCCTATAACTTGCCTAGACTATGGGCTGTAGGGTAGAAACCTGTCCAGCATTACCATTGTACTGATCCGGTAGCCGACTGTCACACAATGGTAAGTATTTGGGTATCTAAACACGGCTAAACGTAAGCAAGGTAGAGTGGAAGCTCCAGGCAGTGGCAGTTTCTGAGCTCCACTGTCATCTCAGGGGCCCACCTTTGCATGTGTGGTCTGTCACTGAGAAAGGCTGCAACTATGAAATAGAACATTTTAAATATGTTTGGCATATTATATTATATTTAAACATTGCTCTTAAAGTTACACACATAGAGAATTGCACAGACCATAAAGACAGAGCTCCATAAAGCATGATTTGCTGAACACTTGGAGAACTACCAGTAGATCAAGAAATAGAATGCAACCCAAGAATCTCAGATGCTCCCTTCATGTTCCCTTTCAATTACACATTTTTCTATGCCACCAAAAAGTAATCGCTAACCTTATCTCATAGAAAAGATTTGCTTATTTCTTTTAATTTTATGTAAAAAACAATTACACACTGTGAATTACTTTGTATCTTTTTTTTGCTTAACTTTGTTTGCTAAATTCATCCATGTTCTTGCATATGGTATAATTCATTTCTTTGTATGGATATACCCCAAATCAATCACTGCTTTAATTATTACTGGGCATTTGGGTTGTTTACAGTTTGGAACTCTTAGAAACTTTTAGAAATAATAAGATCAGGAACATTGTTACATTGGACTTTGGTGCACCAGTGCCTATATTTCTGTTAGGTGGACACCTCAGGGGGAAATTTATGGATTGTAAGATAAATACATGATCAGTTTTAATAGACAGTTAATTTTCCAAGTGGTTGTACCAGTTAACACTCCCATTGGTATAAGTTCCTATTGGTTACATGAATTGTTATCAAGTTACTTTCAGTAACTATTTAATTAACTGTTACTTTTAGTCTGTGTAATCCAGTCTAGTGGTAAGTAAATGTTTTCATGGCTTTATTTTGAAGACTACTGAAGTTGAGCAGATTTTCATGCTTAAAAGTATTTGGGTATCCTTAGAGAGAAATGCTTGTTTGAGTCATTTGATCAATATTTTTAGTTGTCTTTCTTCCTTTATTTGTTAAACATCTTTCTATATTGAACAAAAGCCCTTTAATCTGTTTTATGTGTTGCAAATTATCTTCTTCCACTCTATAGTTTTCTTTTTTATTCTCTTGATAGGCATCTTAGTAGAAATTTTTATCACAAGGCACTCCAATTCCTTTGGGAATTCCTACTCTAGTTATGTTGAAATTTGTTTCCTTATATTCTACTTTGTTATAATTTTTCAAATTCCTTTTATATTATTACTTTAAAAATTTATTTCTCTCTCTTAAACCATTAACTATATTTGTTCACACATTACTGAAAAGTATTTTTTTCTTGTGACCTAATTATATGTTCTATCATTTCATTTTTAAGTTTAAAAATTCTTATTTAGGGGCTGCTATTGTGGGTTGCTGCCTGCATGTTGGGTTGCTGCCTGTAATGCTGGCATCCCATATGGGTACCAGTTCAAGTCCCAGCTGCTCTCCTTCCAATCCAGCTCCCTGCTAATGTGCCTGGGGAAACAGCAGAAGATGGCCCAAGTACTTGGGTCCCTGAAGCCATATGGGAGACCTGGAAGAGGCTCCTGGCTCCTGACTTCCGACTGACCCATCTCCAGTGGTTTCAGCCATTTGGGGAGTGAACCAGCAGATGGAAGACCTCTCTCTCCCTCCCTCCTCCCCCGCCCCCGTAACTCTGCCTTTCAAATAAATGAGTGAATCTTTTAAAAAAAATTCTTAATGTTATCCTTTCACATCTTACATACTTAAAAATATTTTAGTTGTGTTTTATTATTTTTAGAAAGATTGAGTTAAAAATCTATCTGCTGGTTTACTCCTTAAATGCCTGCAATCACCAAGGCTGGGCTTGGGGCTAGAACTAGGAGCTGGAAACATAATCCAGATCTCCCGTGTGGGAGCCCAGAATCCAACTACTTGAGCCATCACTGCCACCTCCCAGGGTTTGCATTGACAGGAAGCTGGAGTCAGGGCTAGAACCCAAGCACTCCAGTCTAGGAGAACCCCTCTGATAGCTTTGTGCTATCATTAATCATAGCCTTTGGGAATATTTTATAATTCTTCTTTTGTTACTCTAGAAATCAACTTGATTGTGAATTTTGATCTTACATTGACCAAACTTTTCTAAACCCATATTAACTCTACTTAACTACATTTTTTGGATATTCAGTGTATAACATCATGCCCTCTGTGACTTAGTTGCATTTATTCCTTATATCTTGTAATTTCTTAATGGTAATACTGGACATCTTTGTTTCATTCAAAACCATTTCCAAGTTCAGGTGAATGTATTTTATACTTCACTGTTGAATATACTGTTTATATAAATTTTTGTAAATACTTTGTGTTAGATTAAGAATGTTCTCTTCTGTTTCTAGTTTGTTTCAAGTTTTCATCATGAGAAATGATGAATTTTATCAAATGCTTTCTCACTATTTGTTTAGGTGATTATGTAATTCCCCCCTTTATTCTATACATGTGGTGATTTACATTGATTGATATTTAAACATTTTACTGAGGTATTATATACATTAAAACAAACAGATCTTCAACATACAATTCCACGAGCCATGGCAAATTTGTGAACTCATGTAACCAACAACCCAGTCTTTCAACAGAACACTAACATCGTGCTATACAACACTGCATATTTCTAGTCACCCAGTCTCTGCTCACAGTAAAACACTACTCCCATTTCCACCCCCCATAGTTTATTGTTTCATAGTCTCAAATTTCATATAAATGAAACCAAACAGAACCTCTGCTGTGTGTGGTTTATTTATTCAACACACTTTTTGGGATTTCTCTGTGTTGTTGCACGACTCAGTAGTTCACTCTTTTTAATTGCTTAGTGCCATTCCATTCTTTAAATAAACTAGAATTTGTTTATCTATCTCCTGTTGATGGGCATTTGGGTTCTTTCCAATGTTTTGCTATTACATATAAAACTGAAATGAACATTCTTGTCCAAGTCTTTTTGTAAATATAAGTTTCTTGTCAAGAACTGAAGGCCTAGGATAGCATTAGTTGAGCATTTATTAGGAGTATGCTTAATTTTAAGAGGTACTCAGTTATATATCATCTTCCTCACTAGCAGCATTTACGATTCTAGTCCCTAAAGTCTGAGCAGCTCATTACAGTTGCAGTACATTTCTCAACAGCCAACAATGTTGCCTTTTTTATGTGCTTTTTAGACATGCTGATTTGCTCTTTTATAAAGTATCAAAAATATTTTGCCAATTTTATTAGGTTCTTGAATTTTAATGATTGATATGTAGAAATTTTTATATATATCCTGCACAACATAGGTCCTTTGTGAAATAATACCAAAACCCAGTCTCCCCTCTCTGTATTAAAGACCAACAGCTGGATTCTTGGTGCACTGCTGGGACGTCTTTGCCAGCTTCTTGTCACTGGGTGTCGTGAGTTCTTCTTGTAAAGTAGTGTGGAAGAGACATTTTGTTCAGTGTTCAAGCCATCAGATAGTGAGCTTGAACATTCATTTCCAACTTTCTTGCCAGTTATAGACTCCCTTCCCAAAACCTGGCTTCCACCGTGCCAGCAAAGACGAGGCTTGAGCAAAGCTGCATGATGTAAGGAGAGTGAGTTCCTGAAGCACCTTGAGCCCACCTCCCTGCTGCCACCAGCCGGGGATGCTCTCTGCAGGGATATAGCATGAGACTGGTACACTTCAATTGTCTGCAAACCATATTTAACTATAGTACCTTAACGTTTGGCCTAGCTTTTAAAGTAGATTTTAGTAAAACGTAGAGTCACTTGGCAGATGGGAATTTTCTTTCCTTGTGTTTTTCACTTAGTAAATTAAATGCTCAACTTCTTTTTCAACTTAACAAAGCATCATAACATTTTTATTGCTAGAAACACAATCGAAGTCTTCTTAGGATCTCTAGTCTTTCTGGGACTAAAGCGTTCAGCTTTTACCATTGAATGTGTTATGGGCTGTAGGCTTTTCATATGTAGTCTTTACCATGTTAAGGAATATTCCTTTTGCATCTTTTTTTAATTATGAAAGAATGTTGAATTTTATGAATTTTTTATTCTGTTAATATGGTGTAACACATCTGTTGATTTACATATTTGCATATTTTGAACAATGCTGCATCCCATGGGTAAATCCTACTTGATCATGATGAATGACACTTTAATCTGCTTTTGTGTTTGGTTTGATAGTATTTTGTTAAGGAGTTTTGCATCTGTGTTCATCAGGGATATTTACTTGCAATGGTTTTTCTTGTAGTGTCCTTATCTGGCTTTGGTGTCTGGATAATGCTGGCCTCACAAAATGAGTCTGGAAGTATTCTCTTCTTTTTTAACCTCTTTGCTCATTAACAGTCTGTTTAGATTTTCTGTTTCTTCATAACTCAGATCGGGCAGGTTGTGTGTTTCTATGAATTGATCCATTTCTTCTAGGTTATCCAAGTTGCTATTACATAATTATTCATAGTAGTCTATTATAGTCCTTTCTATAGTATTGTAAATTCTTCTAATTTTCAATTTTATTTGAATCTTTTTTTTAGTTTAGCGTAAGGTTTGTCAAGCTTATCTTTCAAACAAATCTTCACTTCAATGATCTCTTCTGGTGCTTTCCTAGTCTCTGTTTTGTTTATTTCCGCATTGATCTCGAGGATTTACCTTCTTCTACTACAAACTTTGTGCCTGCTTGGTTCTTCTTTTTCTAGCTCTTTAGGGTGTGATGTTAGGTTATTTGAACTTTCTTCTTTTTTGATGTAGGGATCTATTACTGTAAACTTCCCTGTTAGAACTGTTCTTGCTGCATCTCTTAAGTTATGGTACATTTTGTTTCTATTTTCATTTGTCTCAAGATACATTTTAGTTTTCTCTTATTTCTTCTTTGACCCATTGATTGTTTAGGAATATGTTCAATTTTCACATTTGTAAATTTCCAGAAATCCTTCAGATGACTGATCTAGTTTTCTACTGTTATGGTGGGACAAGATGCTTGATATGGTTTTAATCTTCGAATAATTGATGAGTTGTTTTGTGGGCTAACCTATAATCGTTTTGCAGAAAGTCTTGTTTGAGCTTGAGAAGAATATGTATTCTGCTGCTGGTGACTGGAATGTTGTATATATGTCTGTCAGGTCCATTTGACCAAAGGTGTAATTCATGTTTACTGTTTCCTTATTGATTATCTGGATGGCTTATCCATTGTTGAAAGTGGAGTATTGAGGTCGGCACTGTGGCGCAGTGGGTTAAGGCCCTGGCCTGCTGTGTCAGCATTACCTATGGGTGCTGGTTCAAATTCTGGCTGCTCCACTTCCAATCCAGCTCTCTGCTATGGCCTGGGAAAGCAGTATAACATGGCCCAAATCGTTGGGCCCCTGCACCCACATGGGAGACCCGGAAAAAGTTCCTGGCTTCAGATCAGCTCAGCGTTGGCTGTTGCAGCCATTTGGGGAATGAACTAGCAGATGGAAGACATCTCTCACTCGCTCGCTCTCTCTCTCTCTCTCTCTGGCTCTATCTCTGGCTCTACCTGTTTATGTAACTCTCTTTCAAATAAATAAAATATTTTTTAAAAAGTAGAATATTAATATCCCCTATTATTATTATACCCCAATCTCGCTCTGCATTCAGATGCATTAATAATTGCTATATGTTTAGGTGCTCTAATGTTGGCTGTATATATATATATATATTTACAATTGTTATATCCTCTTGATAAATTGACTGTCTTGTCATTATCTAATGACCTTTGTCTCTTTTCATCGTTTCTGACTTACAATTTATTTCATCTGATATAAATAAACCTATCCCTGCTCTCATTTGGCTTCCATATGCATGAAACATTTTTTTCCAATCTCTTCACTTTTTTTTTTTTTTTAATCTTTTATTTAATGAATATAAATTTCCAAAGTACGACTCATGGGTTACAATGGCTTTCCCCCCCCCATACCGTCCCTCCCACCCACAACCCTCCCCTTTCCCACTCCCTCTCCCCTTCCATTCACATCAAGATTCATTTTCGATTATCTTAATATACAGAAGATCAGCTTAGTATACCTTAAGTAAGTATTTCAACAGTTTGCTCCCACACAGAAACATAAAGTGAAAAATAATAGATGATTTTTTTAAAATGATGATGAAATCAGATCAGACCTATTGTCATGTTTAATCCCAGTGAGAGTCAAGTTGGGAATTGATAATTTCTTTTTTTTTTTTTTTTTTTTTTTTTACAGAAGATCAGTTTAGTATACATTAAGTAAAGATTTCAATCGTTTGCACCCCCATAGAAACACAAAGTGAAATATACTGTTTGAGTACTCGTTATAGCATTAAGCCTCAGTGTACAGCACATTAAGGACAGAGATCCTACATGAGGAGTAAGTGCACAGTGACTCCTGTTGTTGACTTTACAAATTGACACTCCTGTTTATGGCATCAATAATCTCCCTATGCACCAGTCATGAGTTTCCAAGGCTATGGAAGCCCCTTGAGTTCTCCGACTCTTATCTTGTTTAGACAAGGTCATAGTCAAAGTGGAGGTTCTCTCCTCCCTTCAGAGAAAGGCACCTCCCTCTTTGAAGACCTGTTCTTTCCACTGGGATCTCACTCACAGAGATCTTTTTGCCAGAGTGTCTTGGCTTTCCATGCCTGAAATACTCTCATGGGCTTTTCAACCAGATCCGAGTGCCTTTAGGGCTGATTCTGAGGCCAGAGTGCTATTTAGGACATCCGCCATTCTATGAGTCTGCTGAGTATCTCACTTCCCATGTTGGATCACTCTCCCCTTTATTTATTCTATCGGTTAGTGTTAGCAGATACTAGACTTGTTTATGTGCTCCCTTTGACTCTTAGTCCTTTCATTATGATCAATTGTGAACTGAAATTGATCACTTGGAATAGTGAGATGGCATTGGCACATGCCACCTTGATGGGATTGAATTGGAATCCCCTGGTATGTTTCCAACTCTACCAATTGGGGCAAGTCAGCCCGAGCATGCCCCAAATTATACATCTCTTCCCTCTCTTATTCCCACTTTTATGTTTAACAGGGATCACATTTCAGTTAATTTTCAACACTTAAGAATAACTGTGTGATAATTACAGAATTAAACCAGTCATATTAAGTAGAACAGACAAAAAAAATACTATGAGGGATAATGTATTAAGTTGTCCATTAGCAGTCAGGGCTATGCTGATCAAGTCACCATTTCTCATAATGTCCATTTCACTTCAGGAGGTTTCCTTTTTGGTGTTCAGTCAGTTGTCACCGATCAGGGAGAACATATGGTATTTGTCCCTTTGGGACTGGCTTACTTCACTCAGCATGATGTGTTCCAGATTCCTCCATTTTGTTGCAAATGACTGGATTTCGTTGCTTCTTACTGCGGTATAGTATTCTAAAGAATACATATCCCATAATTTCTTTATCCAGTCTACCATTGAAGACTATTGGAACTCATAGAGGAGTTTGGCAAAGTGGCAGTATATAAAATCAATGCACAAAAATCAACAGCCTTTGTATACACAAGCAACGCCATGACTGAGAAAGAACTGCTAAGATCAATCCCATTCACAATAGCTACAAAAACAATCAAATACCTTGGAATAAACTTAACCAAGGACGTTAAAGATCTCTACGATGAAAATTACAAAACCTTAAAGAAAGAAATAGAAGAGGATACCAAAAAATGGAAAAATCTTCCATGCTCATGGATTGGAAGAATCAACATCATCAAAATGTCCATTCTCCCAAAAGCAATTTATAGATTCAATGCAATCCCAATCAAGATACCAAAGACATTCTTCGCAGATCTAGAAAAAATGATGCTGAAATTCATATGGAGGCACAAGAGACCTCGAATAGCTAAAGCAATCTTCACTTTCAATCAGTGTATATTCTTTTTCTTTTTAAAGATTTATTTGTCTGAAAGGCAGAGCTATAGAGAGGCAGAGGCAGAGGGAAAGAGAGGGAGAGAGAGAGGTCTTCCATCTACTGGTTCACTCCCCAGATGGCCACAATGGCTGGAACTGCACTGATCTGCAGCCAGGAGTCAGGAGCTTCTTCTGGGTCTCTGATACGGGTGCAGGAGCCCAGTGACTTGGGCCATCTTCCACTGCTTTCCCAGGCCATATCAGAGAGATGGATCAAAAGTGGAGCAGCCAGTACTTGAACTGGCACCAATATGGGATGCTGGCACTACAGGTGGTAGCTTTACCTACTATGCCACAGCACCTGCCCCTCAGTGTATGTTCTTAAAGATCAGCAAGTCTTTTATAGGCAATATGTCTTCTGATTAGAAAAATTAATCCACTTACATTCAAGAATATTCTTGATAGGTAAAGACTCACTGCTATTATTTTGTATTGTTTGAATTGTTTCTGGTTGTTTTGTAGATCCTCCATTCCTTTATTTCTGGATATCTGCTGTATGTTTTTTCCCTTGTAGTTACCATGAAACTTACTTCAAACATCTTATGCTTATACCAGTGTACTTAAAGCTGATAACAACTTTTCTCACACACAAAAATTCTGTACTCCCAACCACATTTTATGTTCTTTATATCATGATTTACATTTTGTGCTATATTCCTTAATAAATTATTGTAGCTATTTTCATCATAATCTTGTCATGTAACTTCCATGTAAAATGTATAAAGGGTTTATTCAGCACTTTTGACACTGTACTGGCGTTTTATGCTTTCAAGTCACTAAATAGCATTGTTTTCTTCCAGCTTTAGGAATTCCCTTTGGTAGTCCTTGCAAGCAAGCTCTGGTGGCAATGAACTTTCTCAGCATTGGTTTGTCTGGGAAAGTTTTGTATTTTTTTTTTTTTGAGATAACATAGTTTTATTTTTTTAACTTTTATTTAATAAATATAAATTTCCAAAGTACAACTTTTGGATTATAGCAGCTTTTTCCCCCCATAACCACCCTCCCACCTGCAACCATCCCATCTCCCACTCCCTCTCCCATCCCATTCTTCATCAAGATTCATTTTCAATTATCTTTATATACAGAAGATCAATTTAGTATATACTAAGTAAAGATTTCAACAGTTTGCACCCACACAGAAACACAAAGTATAAAGTACTGTTTGAGTACTAGCTATATCGTTAATTCACATAGTACAACACATTAAGGACAGAGATCCTACATGGGGAGTAAGTGCACAGTGACTCCTGTTGTTGATTTAACAATTGACACTCTTATTTATGATGTCAGTAATCACCCGAGGCTCTTGTCATGAGTTGCCAAGGCTATGGAAGCCTCTTGAGTTCTCCGACTCTTATTTAGACAAGGTCATAGTCAAAGTGGAAGTTCTTTCCTCCCTTCAGAGAAAGGTACCTCCTTCTTTGATGGCCTGTTCTTTCTACTGGGATCACACTCACAGAGATCTTTCATTTAGGTTTTTTTTTTTTTTTTGCCACAGTGTCTTGGCTTTCCATGTGTCTGGGAGAGTCTTTATCTATGCTACCTCTTCTTATCAAGTCATGGAGCCGTGAAATTGTATGACGTTGTTGCTAGAAGTGGTAAAAAATGTGTTGACTGCAGTAAGGAAGAGGTCTGGCCAAAATCTGAAAAATTTACTCAAAAAATAAGTATTCCAAATGTCATTATCTTCCTACTAACTGTGGTGAAGTACACTCAAGTGAACACACACACACACACACACACCCTACAGGAAGGAAATGTCCCTCTAGGAGTCTTATTGAGAACATTCAAAACTTACCATAATAAAAAAGATTAAAGCTTTTTGCACGAATTAAAAGGATGAAAACTGAAAAAAAGAACTGTAGGCTGATGTTAAAAGAATCCCTACGCTAAGAGATCATTTTTAACTGCAGTAGTTTCCATGAACTCTACAGACTCAGCGTATACCCTCCACTGGCTCTGTAATGGTTAATCATTCATAACCAGTCTCACATAGCTTCATGTTGGGAGTGATTTGCTTTATTCCCCTCCAACCACTACTACAAGAGTCCATAGAAACTGCTTGTAGGGCTGAGTATGTTTCGGATTCAGAAGACCGGGCATGATTTTAAATGCCACCGTTGGTAGGAATGATGAGCTTCAGCATTGGTCCCTGCCTGAAGTCTTACAAGGGCAGTGTAGCAGAGGCTGGGGGAGAAGTGCGGTGAGGTGGAGTAAAGTGGGAACTGGGAGGGGGAGGGAGGGCAACTGCTAGGCAAGCACACATGATTATGGGATGCCAGGGACCAACCTAACCATAGCCCTGAGCATGGCTGCATCTGGACCAGGGAGAAAATGTCTGGGGATGAGTGTGAGAGATCTCTCAGGTTGTGATTGCGTGACTCTGCTCTGTCCATTTTACTGTACCCCAGTACTTACTGTCTTGAGTTTAATGCACTGGTTTTATCATCAACTCTACAGGGTTTGGTTTCTATAGAGATAACCATCAGAAGTGTGGAAGAGTGTGTGTGTGTGTATGTGTTACTCTAGGATCACTTGATTTGAAAATACTACACAAGGGTCCTTGAAAATGGAATTAAAATTAGTTTGTTTTGGTGCAAAAAATTGAAATCCATGCATAATTTTTTCACAAGCATTTAGAAACTCTATTGTGTATTCTTTTCTCCTTTTCCTCTCAGTGTCTCTTGATGTAAGTATGTTTTCCATTACATTTGGTGCAGAGTTCTTCCTTTAACACTAATAATTAACTCGCCACCACTGTTTTGTCTTACTGTCTTCCAAAATCAGAAATAGAGAATTAAAACACCCCCCGGAGAGCTGAAGCTCTATAGAACACAACTCTAAACAATGAGGAGCTCACGAGTGTAATGACAGGGCTCGCTGTGTACGTGGCATTGTAAGTGCTGCTTGTGCTCCAGCACACTGAACGCTCAGAGCAACCTACAGAGGTAGGCACTGCTGATGTCTCTGTTTTGCAAAGACTCAGAGGTACAAAGAAGTCACTTGACCAAGGTCAAATAAACACCTGAATGCCCCAAGTTCAATTCTAAGAAGGCTGTGCAAAATCCAGTCCTGTTTCCTGACTATCACAGACCTGATGAAATTCTAACGCAAAAGCAAGATGAGCCCGAGGGAGGGCCCTGCCTTTAGTCTTCACAAGCTGAGACCTTGAGTAAGTAACTTGTACCTGCTGATCCTCAGCTTTGCCATGCATCAACCATGGTGATGAAAAATAGTATCTAACATACGAGGAAGAATCTAGCCCGGACTAAAAAGCTGCATCTCTAATGCCTGGCATGTAGGAGGCACTTGATAAATATTTGTCGAATGTCAATCATAATAGAAATGTACATATTGACAAAACCAGCAAATCTATCATTTATTAACGTTAAGCCTGAATGTCTTGCTTGTCCTTTGAAATCCTCTGTTTTCTCTAATTCTTGAGAAAGCAACTTACAAAACATTTTTAGTGCTAATGTCGGCTAATATTGTCAAGCAAATGAAAATCAATTGCCTGGCATATAGAGATTTTGTTTTAAAAAGGAAAGACAATGCTGCCACCCAAGTTTCTCTCTTCCTGGAAGTCTATGCCCATTTTCTGGGTAAACTTGTGGTTGAATCACATTCATAAAGCTTACTGAGCTTCGCTTGTTGCCTTGATGGTGATCTTACAGCCTATTGAAAATGCTGCCTTACTTTCTCCTGCACTCGGAATGAGCATTTACAAGGTTTCCAAAGGTTTAAAGAACAGTAGACAATTTGTGAATGATGGTTAAAATATTGACTTTCCCAATTTTTTTCCTACCCATAATGTTTACTACATATTGATAGAATAATGACAGGAAAAAAAATCTGATTTGGAGAAAATACATAAAGCAAATAGATTCTGATTCTGATTTCAGGTACTGTGGAAGGAAGTAGCTATGATTTTGCACACATACCCAGAAAAGGCAAATGTAACCAACCATGAGTTTAAAGAGCTACTGAGACTAAGTGCTCATGAATGGACACTGTTAGGAGCTGAGTGAATGTGTCAACTCTAAGTTAGTCCTTCAGGCATGGACAAAATTCCTAGAATTCCATGGGAAAAGCACTCTAAGAATAAACCTTTATTTTAAATAAATAAATAGGTATATTTTCACAATTTTAAAGCTTTGATATTTGAAAATAAAAGCACATTATATGCTTCCCAATGAAGAGGGGGAAATTAAAAAAAAAACTGTTAGTAAATTAATTAGCTTGTTCCAACATTCAGAAGTGATTGAAATAATATGTGAGAAGGGCATTGTCTCCAACACTTGGGCTAATCTCAGAATTTACTATGTTTTCTGTTCATCTGTTTTCTTTTGTTTTCTGCTTCTCTTGAACTTCTTCCCAAGACTTTCCTCTCTCTCTCCCTCCATGCTACTCTTATTCTCCCTCCATTCTATCAGAAAAAGAAAACAGATATATTCTTACTGGCTTTGTTGAACAAGATGTTAGTTTCTATTGATTTATTGAACTGAGGTGTTTTAGAATTTGTTTTCCTCAAAAATATGTATATACATATATATATATATATATATATATTTGTATTTGTTGTATTTTAAACTATAGATTAAAAAAAAGGGTCTTCAGATGTTTGGTGATACCCATCCCATTTAACATGATTTTGTATGACCTTCTTCACATTTGACAAGTTAGAATGTAAAGAAAACTATGTGAGCAGTTCAGCAATTTATCTCTGTCAGCGTGAACCTTTAGTGAGGGGGACAAGTTTGAGTTGAAAATGATGAAGTAATAGGAGCAGTGAAAAGACACATCAAAGTAGCAAAAGACATATCACATTTGTAAGCAGCTGACAATATTTAATCTATTTTTAGTCTGTATGATAGGAAAACTTTGATAAAAAAGATACTTATATGTAAATCTGCTAACAAAAGAGGATAAAGTAGAATCTTAAAAATACTTTAAAAACAAGTTTGTTCACTGCTGCTGTTGAATAGTTGCATGTATAATGAGAAAGAAAAGCAAAAACCAACCCCAAAGCCCAATAACAAACAGACGTCTACAAAGTTAACCTGATGAGTAATCAGGACTTCAGAGTATTATTCTATTTGAATACACACACACACACACACACACACACAGGAGTGGTCTTCAGAAAGTTCATGGAAAAGATGTCTTATGGGCTGGCGCCGCGGCTCACTAGACTAATCCTCTCACTGCGGCGCTGGTACCCTGGGTTCTAGTCCCGGTTGGGGCACCGGATTCTGTCCCGATTGCTCCTCTTCCAGTCCAGCTCTCTGCTGTGGCCCGGGAGGGCAGTGGAGGATGGCCCAGGTCCTTGGACCCTGCACCCACATGGGAGACCAGGAGGAAGCACCTGGCTTCTGGCTTCAGATTGGCGCAGTGCGCTGGCCGTTGCAGCCATTTGTGGGGTGAACCAACGGCAAAGGAAGACCTTTCTCTCTGTCTCTCTCTCTCACTGTCTAACTCTGCCTGTCAAAAAAAAAAAAAAAAGTCTTATGAAAAAGCCATCAAAAAAATTTTTGCAGACAAACACACATCTTTTAGTTCTGTTTTTCCATGAACTGCTTGGGGTTCCTTTGTATACCTACATTTGCAGCAATAAAGGGCCCAGTCTAAAATACTGAATTGGAAATCTTTCAGAATTTGGAAGATGCAATCAACAGGCAAAGAAATGGTGTAAGTGAACGTTAAGATCCCTTTCTTAAATGATAGATTTGAACATTGAAGGTTTTCTCATGAACAAGTTGATTTTCAAGCTAAAAGCTTAAATGGGAATTTGATCTCATTCTTTCCTTATCCCCCCACAAACTACCTAACATTTCCTTTTACAGTTAGGCTATATTTGTTGAAATCATCTGGTCAATAAGGTGAATTGTGGCATCCTTCACAATCTCACCTGAACTTAGAAAACGCAGGAGGTTGAGGACCTGGAGGTAGCATAGGCACCACAGGCTACACGGCTCTCCCTTTTCATCACTAGCATTAAGGGCTGGTTCCTTCCTGGAGCACAGACAGGGCAGCCAGTCTTTCCAGTTCAGGGAAGACTGTGTCATCTCATTCTTTTTTTTTTTTTTTTTTTTTTTTTTTTTTTTTTTTTTTTTTTTTTTTTTACAGGCAGAGTGGACAGTGAGAGAGAGAGACAGAGAGAAAGGTCTTCCTTTTTGCCGCTGGTTCACCCTCCAATGGCCGCCGCTGCAGCCGGCGCACCGCGCTGATCCTGGCAGGAGCCAGGATCCAGGTGCTTTTTCCTGGTCTCCCATGGGGTGCAGGGCCCAAGCACCTGGGCCATCCTCCACTGCACTCCCTGGCCATAGCAGAGAGCTGGCCTGGAAGAGGGGCAACCGGGACAGAATCCGGCGCCCCGACCGGGACTAGAACCCGGTGTGCCGGCGCCGCAAGGTGGAGGATTAGCCTATTGAGCCACGGCGCCGGCCTCTGTGTCATCTCATTCTAACATCCCTGGGGAGGGAGGCCTTCATGGCTCATTGCATCTCAATGCAACCAGAGTGGCACAATAAGCAGCCCAGTGGCATCGCTGGAAGCAGTGTGCAGGAAGAGAACATGATCCTTGGCGCTTATCTAGGAAGCAACAGGCACAAGCATTGCCATTCATCCCGACTCCAGCCTCATCCTGACTCTCCTTGCAGCAAGGAGGGGAGTGCTTTACCAGTCTGAAGCTTGCTCTTTCTAATGTCTAAAATGTACATCAAAACTGCTACTCACAGCTAAGATTCAGTGTATGTTTAGGGAGTTTCCCTATGTTTTTAAAAATTTCATTTCCTGAGAGGAAGCTAGAGGGAGAGGCAGACAGACAAACAGATGGAGACATTGTCCATCTGGTGGCTCACTACCCAAATGACCAAAAGGCTGAAGCTGGGCTAAGCTAAAGTGAGGAGCCAGGAACCCAATCTAGGTCTTCCATGAAGGTGATAGGGACTCAGCCACTTTAGCCATCACCCTTCCTTCTCAGGGAAGCTAGAATCAGGAGCGGAGCCAGCACTTGAACCCAGGTACTCCAATACGGGAGGCTGGCATCCCAACCAGAATCTTAAGCACTGGATAAACATAGTGCTCCTAAAATTCTATTTTTTTAAGATTTATTTATTTAGTTGAAAGGCAGAGTTACAGAGAGGCAAAGGCAGAGAGAAAGGGAGAGAGAGAGAGAGGTCTTCCATTTGCTGGTTCACTCCCCAGATGGCCTCAACAGCTGGAACTGCACTGATCCAAAGCCAGGAGCCAGGAGCTTCTTCAGGGTCTCCCACATGGGTGCAGGAGCCCAAGGACTTGGGTCATCTTCTACTGCCTTCCCAGGCCATAGCAGAGAGTTGGATCAGAAGTGGAGCAGCTGGGACTCAAATCGGCACCCATATGGGATGCCGGCACTGTAGACGCTGAATTTACCTGCTACACCACAGCGCCAGCCCCAAATTCTATTGTTTTAAAATGACTTAATGTTGTTACTGGATTATACCTAATATATATTAGGCTTGCTGGTACACATTTACGTTCACCAAAGAGCAATTATAAATAATATGAGGGGCCAGCTCTGTGGCCTGCAGGGATGACATCCCATATGGGCACTGGTTGAGTCCTGGCTGGTCCACTTCCGATCCAGCTCTCTGCTATGGCCTGGGAAAACAGTAAAACATGGCCAGAGTCCTTGATCCTCACATCTACATGGGAGACCTGGAAGAAGCTCCTGGCTCCTGGCTTCAGAGAGGCACAGCTCTGGCCATTGCTGCCATCTGGGGAGTAAATCAGTGGATAGAAGACCTCTGTCCGTCTGTCTGTCTGTCTATCTCTCTGCCTCTGCCTCTCTGTAACTTTCAAATAAATAAATCTTAAAAAAAAGTGAAACTCAAGAGAAAAAAAAACTCATAACCTAATCACATAGGATAGCATCATCAATGTTTTTGTGTAACCTCTCATTTTTTTCTATGTACTTCTAGATACTAATAACAATATCCAACATTTACTTAGTGTTTATTTTGTGCCAATCACTATACCAAGTTCTTTATAAGCATTCTCTCATTTGATTCTTACAACAATGGTAAGAGATGGATACTACTATGTCCATTTTACAGACGGACATAATATCTACTGAGTCTTATGAGATCTGTTGAGTCTTATAGAGTTCAAACAATGTACAGTGAATCGCATAGCTAGTTTATCATAGGAATTGGTTCTGATTCAGGTATGCCTGACTCCAAAGTCTAAGTTCCTAACCTCTATAAAATATTTCAGATTTATATATTAAAATTAGAAAGTCAAATTATTCAAATTGTTTTATGATTCTTCCTCAAGTATAATTCTATAGTGAAGCAATAACAGAAAGGAAGAGTATTAAGTGGGAAACAGCTATAAAATTTTTAGAATAATAAAATATAATCTGGATTTCAGTTCTCAGTCAAGTGATATTAAGAGTTAGCACATGAGAAGTAACAAATAATGAAGTGCCACTAAGGAAAAAGGTCAGACTTGCTGGTTAAAGGCACACACATAATACCTGTGTATATATAATTAATTATCTATAAATAAATACAGATCAATTTTATAAAGTGTTGGGAAAGCCATGGCACACAGCTGTGCCACTCCTCTGTTGGGATCAATTTTTCCACAAGGTGGTTACAAAACTATAAAATACGTTCTAGAGATTGTTCTAGAAAATAATGTGCCAAAAACGTAGCTTAATTCTCCTTTGGCAAGGTAGATGTATTGGATTCCTAGAAATATAAATTTAAAATAATGAGTAATAAAGCATAACAAGGAAAAGGCATATCCATTAATTTCACAGCTGGGAAAAATGATAGATTATATTTAGACAATGATGGAAAGTAGATTTAAAATAATATAAATAATTTATGCTCTATAGTCATTGGATTTCCCCACCCATAAATCTAAGTGGTTAAAATGATTTTTCAAAGGCCTAAAGACTCTTGCTTTGGCTATCTAGGTTATTCTCATTGTTGCATTCTATTATTGATTGCAAAAAAACATGCAATGTGGACTAGCATAATCCTTGAAAGAAAAACCAATGGGAGGAAATGTGAGGAGGAGAGGCGAGAAGCAAGAGCAGCAACAGATGGAGGTGAACATCAAGAGGTGGAAATGGGGGTTTACAAGACAATGATGTGGCAAACGTAGATGATTTTAGAACAGTTGGAGATACGGCTGGAAGTTATCCAAAAAGCATTTACAAAAATCCAAAACAGCACAGCAGACATCTCCTAATTCATTCTTCCCAAACTGAAGATAAATTGTAGCACATATTTATACATTGCAGATCTTTCACACCTACCATGTAGAAATATAGGCAATGCCCCCTTAATGAAAAGTGCCTGGAAGACAAAAAGTGAGTTGCTTTAGATGCTGTAAGAATTGATTTACTCATAAATCATTCTTCGATTTCTAATGCATTTTCTTTCTTTATTCAATTTGAGAGGGAGAGGAGGAAGGGAGGAAGACACACATACATACACACACAAAAAGAGGTATCTTCCTCCCATTGTTCACTCCCCAAAAACCCATACAGCCAGGACTGGCCCAGAATTCCATTACGGTCCCCTGCATGAGTGGCAGGGTTTCATACACTTGAGCCATTACCTGCTGCCTTTTAGAATGCATTAGCAGGGAGCTGGTCAGAAGCGGGTCCCAACCAGTGGCTTAGCTCTTCTTCTTCTTCTTCTTCTTTTTTTTTTTTTTGACAGAGTGGACAGTGAGAGAGAGAGAGAGAAAGAGAGAGAGAGAGAGAGAGAGAGAGAGAGAAAGGTCTTCCTTTTGCCGTTGGTTCACCCTCCAATGGCTGCCGCGGCTGGCGTGCTGCAGCCGGCGCACTGCACTAATCCGAAGCAAGGAGCCAGGTGCTTCTCCTGGTCTCCCATGCAGGTGCAAGGCCCAAGCACTTGGGCCATCCTCCACTGCACTCCCGGGCCATAGCAGAGAGCTTTATCTCTTCTATAATATCTTCCCCGGAAAATATTTTCAACCATATTGTCTTCTATGGGTACCTTACACTTTTAACAGCTGATTCTGAGGACGCACACATCTGCTTTCTGTTATTTTAGAGACTTTGAACCACTGAGGTGAATTTTCAGTTTTATTTCTTTCAACTAAGATGAAATAAACTGAGGAGTAATTCCAGAGGTGACTTGGGGCACAGGCAAAGGGGCTGGGTATTGTGGGAACCTGAGGAAGCCCATCAGACAAGGGAGCAACTGCAGGACCACATCTGCTTCCGGCACTGATGAAAGACAGGTGCACAGAGGCAGAGGCATCTCTGTCTTGAAGACTGACAGAGACCCAAGGTCCAAGTAGCCTCTGAAGTCTGCCGATGCCACAGAATGAACGTAGAGGGTCTTTGTACTTTTCATGCAGATTTGGTTGCAAACAACCAAACT
The DNA here is from genome assembly GCF_964237555.1 of Oryctolagus cuniculus. Classification (NCBI taxonomy): domain Eukaryota; kingdom Metazoa; phylum Chordata; class Mammalia; order Lagomorpha; family Leporidae; genus Oryctolagus; species Oryctolagus cuniculus. Next base: position 40,452,283 of record NC_091447.1, on the reverse strand, counting down.
ATTGGAGCCAGCGTTGTGGCACAGCAGGTTAAGCTGCCACCAGTGATGCAAGCATCCCGTATAGGGTCTGCTATTGGAGTCCTGGCTGTACCACTTCCCATCCAACTCCCTGATTATGCACCTGGAAAAGCAGAGGAAGATGGTCCTAGTGCTTGGGCCCCTGTCGCCCATATGGGAGACCTGGATCAAGTCTCCTGTCTTCAACTTAAACCAGCCTGGGGCTATTTGGGGAATGAACTAGCAGATGAAGATCTCTGTCTCTCACAAGAGACCAATATTGCTTCATTTTGATTTCTAGAAAACTTGGGTCTTGAAGGAGTCCATAACTCGTGCAAATATACGAAACCAGTAAGCGGCAGACTTAAGTTTGTACTCAGAGTTAATTCCAAATTAGGGGAACTTAGTCATGCCATTGCCTCTTCAGGAGGCTCTAACACACCTCTTAATGCTTAGCAAGTTAGGAATGTGCCAGTGTGCTCTGTAGAGGACATTCAACCTCTTCCTTAAACCCTTCTTTCAATCTTAGGAGCAGTAACTAGATCAAGAAACATTAAGGTATATTTGCAGTGAGTATTATTTAATAACTCAATATTGATGTTATGGGGGTAGCATTGGGGCATAGTAGGTTAAGTCATCACGTGCAAGCCTCACATTCCATATCAGAGCCCCAGTTTAAGTCCTAGCTGCTCTGCTTCCAATCCAGCTCCCTGCAGATGCACTTGTGGAGGCATCAGATAATGGCCCAAGTGCTCGGACCTCTGCCATCCAGGTGTGAAACCTGAATGGAGTTCCCAGGTACCTGACTTTGGCTTGCCCAATGCCAGTCATTGTGACCACTTGAAGAGTCAACCAAAGGATGGAAGCTTGCTTTCTCTCTCTCCATCTCTGCCACTCAGCCCTTCAAATGAATGAATCATTAAAATAATATCTAATTTATGAAAGGTTTACCCAATCTTTTAAATTTTGACCTTCGTGTAATTTCTGTCTCTAAGGTGGGCAGGCCTGAGCCTGGGAGGTGGTGCAGAGCTGCCTTCTTGTTGGGGTGACAGGTTGGTACTGAGATGGAGTCGAGTCATTTCAGCTGGAAGAATCTCTCTCTTCCACATCGTGATGTCCCTCTTCATTGTTGAAAGTATCCATCATCTTTAGGAAATTTAGAATTTGAAAATTTAACATACAAATTAGTGTTCACTTATTTATAATTCATCACATCCCTAACCTAGAGCAATAGCCACTTGGGTTGTCAGATTAAAGGTATGTCATGGTGAACAGCTAACTCAGCTGGCACCACGAGATAATGCTTTTAAAACATGTATTGAATTGAATATTGAATCAAAGGGGAAAATGCATGTCTCAGTCTTTTCCAGATGTGGGATGCAAGTGTCTAACCTACTGCATCACAACGCTCACCCTTATGATGTCTTTTTAGATGGAAAACCAAAGCACACCCCATGAAAGAAAGAATCGATGTTAGACTCCACTAAAATATAAAGCATCTGGGTGAGCATTGTGGCATCGTGGGTTAAGCTGCTGCTTGCAACACTGGCTTCCCATGTGGGTGCCAGTTGGTGTCCCGACTCCTCGCCATCTGAAACAGCTCCCTGCTAAAGTGCCTGGGAGAGTAGTGAAGGATGACTCAAGCGCGTGGGCCCCTACACCCATGTGGGAGACCTGGAAGAAGCTCGTGGATCCTGGTTTCAGCGTGGTTGAGCCACAGCCAGCCACTGTGGCCATCTGGGAAGTGAACTAGTAAATGGAAGAACTCTGTCTCCCTGTCTCTCTGTTTCTCTCTCTCTCTCTGTAACTCTGCATTTCAAATAAATAAATAAATCTTTAAAAAATTTTAAAATCTGTTTTGTGAAAGAATAAAAGTCACAGGCTGGAAGAATATATTTGCAAAACACCCATCTGATCAAATATTTGTATTCAAAATATAACAACGAAAACTTAAAACTCAATAATAAAAACATTTTTAAATGATATATTTATTTTGATATATTTTATTTTGAATTATTTCAAAATATAATATTTACTTTGAAAATCAAAGTTACAGAGAGAAAGAGAGGGAAGAGAGAGTCTTCTAACTACTGGTTCAGTCTGCAGATGCCTACAATAGCTAGGACTGGCCCAGGCTGAAACCAGGACCTTTCTCTGGGTCTCCCACATGAGTGCCAGGTTCCCAAACACTTGGGCCATCTTTTGCTGCTTTTTCCAGGCCATAAGCAGGGGGCTGGAGCAGAAGTTGAGCGGGTGGAATAGGAACCAGCGCCCACATAGGATGCCAGTGTCACAGGTGGTGGCTTTACTCATTTGTCACAATACCGACTCCACGATTTTTTTTAAATGTACCAAAGATCTGAACAGGTATCTCACAAAAGAAGATATACAGATGGAAATGAGCATATGAAGAGATATTCAACACTGTGCTGTGAGGAAACTGTAGACTGAAACAGTGAGATACTGCTACACATCTCTCAGAATAGCTAAAATCCAAAACACTGACATCACCTAATGCTGACAAACATTTGAAGCAAAGGGAACTTCCATCCATTGATGATGGGAATGCGAAACATAGCCACTTTTCAAGAAAGATTAGTAGTTCCTTACCCGGCGGAATGATAGGTTTATCCTAGTAGCCTATCATCGCAGTACTAGGTGTTTACCCAAATGATTTGAAACTTAAATCCTCACAAAACCTGCACATAAAATCTATGGAGCTTTATTCACAATTGCTAAAAATTAGAAGCAACCAATAGGCAATGTCTAAACACATTATGATACAGCCAAACTATGGACATCCATATACAGTGTGTACAATGGAATAGTATTCATGATAAGAAATGAGCCATCAAGCCATAAAAGACATGGGGGATACTGAGGTACATATTACTAAGTGAGAGAAGCCTGAACATGATATTTACTGTATAATTCCAACCACTTGGCATTTTGGAATAGGCACACCTGTAGAAATGGCAAAAAAGATCAGTGGTTTCCAAAGGTTCAAGGAAGAGAGAAGGAGAGGAATGAAAGGTAGAACACAGAGAATTTTTAAGAAGGTGGAATTGTGTGTCATTTTGTAATAGTAAATCCACAACACACGTGTTTGTCAATACCCATTGACATGTAAACCACAAAGTGTGAACCCTATTGTAAGCTATGGACCTTAGTTAACAGTACTGTATCAGTATCGGCACATCAGTTGTACATACCACACTGATGCAGTTCATGTTAGTAACAGAGGAAACTGTGTGTGTGTGGGAGGACCTGGTTAGAGACAGGTGTATGAAAACTCAACACTTTCTGTTCAACTTTTCTGTAGATGTAGAATTGCTAAGTCTATCAATAAAATAAGATCTATCGGTAGTAATGAAGAAGGTCAGTGCTGCTTATCGGGCTGATCTTTGACCCCATTGTAAGTACCACAATCTGCTGATTTGTATCTGACTGCACAGGTGCTCCCAGGACCTCTTCAATGGGTCTTTCAAAGTGCAGGGATTGCCAATTGGGATTTATTTTCTTTCTCATTTTTTTTTTGGAAATTTAAAGTTATTTATTAGAATCATGGGCCTCTAGCCAGAGCAGCATAGAGGGGGGCTTCCAAGAGAGGAGAACCCAAAGGGGACTGGTGGCAGTTGGGCTTTAAGTACAGTTTCCAAGGGGGGAAAAAAACTTGAGGATCAGATTGGCATTCAGTTACCAGTTGGGGACAAAACCATCAGAAGACCACATTTACAATTCTCCATCCTGTCTGGCCTGCCAAGGAGGAGCTCCCTTGCTATTCTCATGGTAAATTTGGATATTCCAAGGAAGGAGGGCAGCCTGTATGTCTTTGCTAAAGATAAAGTTTTGGGGAAGGAAGCAAATATTTTACACCCCAAATTCCACTGGGAACCCCTGACTATTAACCCATCTGACTCCTCACATTCCCCCCCTCTTGGAGATGGGAGCCCTAACATCTGTTGGGGGACCTGGGCGATGATCCTTCTGGCTGCGTCATGCTGAAAAGGGCGTCTTTGGGAAGGGGGTCAAGGCAGGGTTGCAGCAGGAGGTGGCTTCTCCAGGGGGGTACAGTGCCAGCCTGCAGAAACTGCCTCCTTCGGAGGTTTCATGTACATGGCCACCTAGAATTTTACTGTAAGTCTGGAGAAAACGAATCTAATCCTGTTAGTTTAAACTAACAGGATCTAAAATCACAGGATCTAAAACCGAGGACAGAGTCATTATTAGAGGCCCTAAGAAAAGTGTCTAAACCATGAGCGAGTTTTTCATTGAGAGGCAAATACAAACTGACAGAAAGGGCTTGAAGATAATCAGGTGGGCTTAAGGCCTTGTCAGTGATGAGGCTCAGACCTATCTATATCTCTTTTCGTGTGGTACATCATAAGGCAGGCACCCTGTTGACTTCCATTACTAGCTGGCCTCGGAAGAGAGCTGGGTTGAAGAGAAGGTAGGTGGCGTTTCTAAAAGGAAAGCATTTTTAGTTAATATAAAGTTCTTTTTTAAGTTTTATTTATTAATTGAGAGGTAGAGTTATGGACAGTGAGAGGGAGAGACAGAGAGAAAGTTCTTCCATCCACTGGTTCACTCCCCAAATGGCTGCAATGGCCAGAGCTGAGCTGATCTGAAGGCAGGAGCTGGGTCTCCCATGTGGGTGCAGGGGCCCAAGGAATTGGGCCATCTTCTACTGCTTTCCCAGGCCATAGCAGAGAGCTGGATCAGAGGAGGAGCAGCTGGGACTAGAACCGGCACCCATATGGGATGCCGGCACCGAAGGCAGAGGATTAACCTACTGTGCCACAGTGCTGGTCCCAATATACAGTTCTGCCTGCAGTGTTGTTGACCCTACTTGGCCAACCCTCCACAGCAGTGGTTATGTTAGAGACTAGGGAGAGTAAAGGGCTTTTCAGCTTCAAGTGAACAAGGTCCGTGGCTCTGACCCTTGACTCCAGGGTGGGCTTTGCTTACTGAGCTGTTCCCACTCAGCTGTGTGTTAAAGCTGGTGGTTTCTTGAGTCTCTGGAAAATGGAAATCTGTCACACCTTGTTGATGTCAGTCCCACAGTCAGTGCCTACACTATACCTGGGTACATGATAACAAAAGTGTTTTTAACCACTGTTTTGCTGTCATAAAACAACACAACACTAGATTTACCACATTGCCCATTTTTAGGTATATAGCTCAGTAGTGCTAAACATTAATTTTGTTGTACAACAGATCTCCAGAATTGTTACATCTTATAAAACTGAAACTACCATTAATCACAAATTTCCCTATTCCTTTGCTCTGTCCTTGACAAGTACCTTTCTTCACTGTTTTTATTATTTTTATTTATTATTCATATGATTGGAATCAAAGTATATTTCCTTTTGAACCTATCTTATTCCAACGGGCATAGGCCCTTTGGGGTCATGCATGTAGTAGCATATGGCTGGAAACCTTTTGATGGGTGCATAATATTCCATTGTTATATGCAACATTTTCTCTATTCATCTGTGGATGGATATTTGCATTGCTTCCACCTTTTGAGTATTGTGAATAATGTTGCATTGAACTCAAATATCTCTTTGAGATTTTACTTTGAAATATTTTGGATAAATACTCAAAAGTAGAATTGTTATAATTAACTTCCTGAAAGAATAAGTAACTATTTTGTTAAAAAAAATCTTTTATTAACATTTTTTATTCTGTTTAACAGAGAGGAGAGAAGAGATCTTCTATCCACTGATTCACTTCCCCAATGCTTGCAATAGCCAGGGCTAGGCCAAGCCAAAGCCAGAAATCCTCAGTCTGAGTCTCTCCTGTAGCTGGCAGAGACTGGAGTACTTGAGCCATCACCTGCTGCCTCCCAGGGCTGGAATTGCAAGTGGAGCTGGGACTCAAGTCCAGGCCCCTCCAATAGGGGATGTGCAGGCCTCCCAAGTGGCACCTGAATGGCTGTGCCAAATGCCCACCCCAACCACGTCTTTAAGTGAGGGCTTGATTTGTGCTGGACATGCATTCCTGGCTATTTGTGATGAGCAAAAGTTGATAAATTCAGGCCTCTTACTCTTGGCCTGGATTCTTCAGCCTTATTGATTCTAATCCCCCACTCAGGGATAATCACAGCCCCTCCTCCGAAGTGCAGTCCCTCCTCACGCACTTTCAGTGCCGCTCTGCACTTGCTCTTCAGCTGTTTTTGTTTGTTTGTTTGTTTATTTTTTGACGGAGTGGACAGTGAGAGAGAGACAGACAGACAGACAGACAGAAAGGTCTTCCTTTTTCTGCGGGTTCACCCCTCAATGGCCACTGCGGCCGGCACACTGCGCTGATCCGAAGGCAGGAGCCAGGTGCTTCCCCTGGTCTCCCATGCGGTCTCCAAGCACTTGGCCATCCTCCACTGCACTCCCTGGCCACAGCAGAGAGCTGGCCTGGAAGAGGAGCAACTGGAACAGAACCGGTGTCCCAACCAGGACTAGAACCCAGTGTGCCGGCGCCGCAGGTCTTCAGCCTCTTAATGTCCAGTCTGCTGCTCTGTGAGCCTGTCATGCCCAGTCAGCCCCTCCATGAGTTTGTCATGCCCACAAAGTGCACCCACTTGCCATGTGCCAAGCATGCTTTGTCTTTTCTCCGGAGTTTCTTCATGCATAGAAATGCCCTCCTCTCTACAAGGCTACTGCCACAAACCCAGGACACCCACTTCAGACACTATTCATTTCACAAAACCCTAGTTTCTTCTTACCATCTCCCCTCCCTGACCGATGGGCTCTTAGTCAAGTTCTGGCCACACATTGCACTGCTATGGCTGTTTCCTTAGTGTTTGACTAAAATTATGTTGCCTTTCCTGCACCTTTCACCTTGCACTGGATTTTAACTTCTTTGGGAAGAGGGACCATACTCTCATTTTTCAGCCATCTGAAACTCCTAGCCCAACACTTGGCAGGCAGGGGCCACTCAACAGACCCAGGCTGGAGAGCCAGTCAGGTGAATGGAAAGGATTTAAATTTCAGCTGGGGGGTTCAGGAGGTATGGCCCTTGGATAAGGGGGTTAACTTCTTTGAGATTCAAATTTCTTTTCTGAGGGACATGGCATTTTATCTGCTATAAAATGTTACTGCAACTTTAAAGGAAGATGTGCAGTTCATGTACATTGAGTATATACAATACATAGCAGTGGTAACCATTTCGAATAATTTTCCGTTTGGAGTGTCTTCTACTTGTATCTGAAAGCATGCTACCACTCTCTTTTATAGCCACACTTAGGGTCACAATGCACTAACCAGAGAGGCACAATTGGAACAAGGAAAGCCTGCCTTTTACAGGTTGGTATGACGTCATATTCAAAATCAGATCCGTGGCCGGCGCCATGGCTCACTAGGCTAATCCTCTGCCTTGCAGTGCTGGCACACCGGGTTCTAGTCCCGGTCGGGGCGCCAGATTCTGTCCCGGTTGCCCCTCTTCCAGGCCAGCTCTCTGCTGTGGCCAGGGAGTGCAGTGGAGGATGGCCCAAGTCCTTGGGCCCTGCACCTCATGGGAGACCAGGATAGGCACCTGGCTCCTGCCATCGGATCAGCGCGGCCGCAGCGCAATGGCCACTGCGGCCATTAGAGGGTGAACCAATGTTAAGGGAAGACCTTTCTCTCTGTCTCTCTCTCTCTCACTGTCCACTCTGCCTGTCAAAAAATAAAACATAAAAATAAATCAGATCCGTACTTTTTTTTTTTTTTTTTTTTTTGGAAATTACTATAGCACTTGTTGACAGATGGACTTGGAAGGGTTTATACAACATTTATCATGCCTCCCTTCTAGGTATGGAGGACACACTAGGGGTCCCCACCGGTTCACATTCTAAGGGGTGCAATGACCTACAGGTGTTCTAAGAAGACATGAGAGACATACCTACAAAATGGTGCCAAGTCCCCACTGATCAGCATCTCAAACTCCATTTTGCAGCCTTATCACGTAGCTGTTACTCCAGGTTTGGAGGAATCCAGGAATGGACACTCTGGATTTTAACAGGATTCTAAGAAGTAAGGTGGAGGCAATCTGTCACCTGCCTCTATATTCTATGCATCCATCTGTGTCTCTGTCCATCTCTCTACCCGTGCTTCCAACCAGCCATCCTTCTATGTATCTATTTTCTGTCCCTTGATCTCTCCATCCATGCACACGTCCATCTTTCCCTCAAAAGTTGGGGCGATCGATGAGACTCCGTTCTAGGACCGGTGGGGCCGGTGGTTCTGCACTGTCATCATGTCCATTTAAATGACCTCCAAGTGCAGCGGGAAAGTTGTCCACGGGGAGCTGAGTCCTGCCCAGGGCAGGGGAGTGACCTCCCTGGGGGCCCTTACGGCCTCCCCCTCCCTGGCAGAGCCGTGCGGGGAGCGTGGTGCGCAGGGCCCTCCCGCGGGAGGGGCGTGGGGCGTGGAGGGCGTGGGCCGGGGGCGGGGCGAGCCCAGCCCGGGTGCGCGGGGAGCTGTCAGAGCCGGGCTCTAGGAGGCAGAGGAAGTGATCGCTCCCGCAGGAGCGCGAGCCGCGCGGCCGCGCAGCGTGAGACAGCACATCCTGCCGGCCCGGCCGCCCCGCAGCCGCTGCGCCCCGCGCCCCGCACCCCGCCGCCGCCGTGCCGCGCGTCCAGGTAAACACAGGCGGGGGCCGTGGGCCCTCGCCGCCCGGGGTCTTCTGCCCTGGGAGTGAGGCAGTGGCGGTGGCCCCCACCCCAGGCTCCGCGGCGCCCCTAGGCGGCCGGAGCCCGCCGCCCGGGCGGTGTCATCACCTGGTAGCCCACCTAGTGGACGCAGAGGCGCGTTCCGGGGCGCCCGCCTGGGTCCTCTCCCAGCCCGCAGAAGGCAAGGGGGGCTCGAGATCCGCACCTCTCCGGCGGGCGTCTGACGGCCGCTGGGGGAGGGGAGCGCGCAAGGCGATGGGGGGCTACCGGGGGCCGGCTGCGGGCTTAGGGTGCCGCCGCTGGGGAGGGCAAGCGCACTTGTCCCGCAGCGCGTTCCTTCACCACGCACGCAAGGGGTGGCCAGTTCCTCCCAATGCTGCAGGAAAAAAAAAAAAAAAAAAAAGTGCGGCCGGGGATGTGTTTGGGTGAACAGCGGCCCTCGCTGCCTCGGGGAACCGCTCTGCCCTTAGCCATCCGCGCGGCGTCATCCTAAGGGCAGGATCCTGGCGGTGCTGACGGGCACCGAGCTACAGGCTGGGGGCCCGCAGCGCCTTCCCGGGGCCGACGGGATTCTAGGGAAGCCCGTGACCAGAGCGGGAAATGACCCAGGGAGTCAGGCACTCGACGGAGGGCCGAGGAGGATGAAATGTGTTTGTTATTCTGGCCTCCGCCAAGAGCAGGCAAGGGGCAGCAAAAAGTCGCCAGCCATTTTCTTGCTTTGGCATGGGCAAGGTGGACTTCGCGTGGTTTCGGGGCAATCGGCTCCTGCGGCTTCCAGGTTAGCAGCGGGCTGGGCTGGCCACGGGGCGCAGGTGACCGCAGAACGCGGCCCAGGCTGGCGCACACGCTGGGGGCTTGCTTGGAAATCTTACTTTTATTGTGAAAATTGGGTGGAAATGTGTGCATTCGCGTTAGTTCATTTGAAATGGGAACAGACAGTGAAAGTTGCGTCCCCAGGGTACTGGTGAGGAACAGAGGAATACTCCCACTTCCTCCGAGTGCAGTGCCAAGTTTGCTTTGCAAGGTTTGGGGTAGAAAAAAAAACGGCCCAACCTCTGCCCTCCTGACCACGTATCCCATAACATAAAAGTCCAACACTCCCCCACGAGGTCAGCAGATTCTCTTCACAGAAACCGACCCTCCACATTTCTTTTTCTTTTCATTCATTCTTTTGTTGTTAGACAGACAGACGAAGCAAGCTGCTCTCTGCTGCCTGGCTCAGTCCTCGCAAATGCCTGCAGTGGCTGGGGTTGGGCCAGGGCTGAGGCCCAGGGCCAGGATAGTAATCCATAGCTCCTATGTGGGCGGCAGGGACCCAATTATGTGAGCCATCGCCATTGCCTCCAGGGTCTGCATTAGCCTGAAGCTGGAGTCAGGAGCCAGAGCCCAGCGGTGGAACCCAGGCGCTGTGATGTGGGCCTTAACTACTAGGCTAAATGTCCTCCACCACCATTTCTTAAAGCCTGAGGTTCCAGTACTCCAAGAGCTGTGCTCTTAGAATCCTCCAGCACCGTCAGGGTACTGTTTTGTCAACACCATCAGGGACCGACGTGGACTTTAACCTCTCCTGTTCTGGGGCTTGTTTTTGGCCCAGAACATCTTCTCCGTCTCTTTTGCTCCTTGTCTCAAGCCCCAGACATGGATGCACCTGACTCCTCTCCTGCACCACTGGGGTACATCAGCCTCTCGTGCTCGGTCCCAGGAAGAGGAGAGGCAGTGGCTCCCAGGTTTTCCTCCCCATTTCCATCTGAAAATGTGCCTGAGGTTGTTTGGCTATGAAAGGTTTACATCATTAGCTATAATCATCACTACAGATGTAGGCAGAGAAAATAAACTCAACCCTTAGGAAGAAGAGGTGGCGTGCTCACACTGGCGGTCTGTGGTCCCAAGATTCTGAAATTGAAGAGAGAATCAGGCTCAGTGAACCTTCTTCCAATCCTTTGACTTCCCAAAACACTCCCTCCAAGTCCATATTTAAGAAGCCTTGCCCTTGGCTCCAATATGGAGTCAACTAGTTCTTGGGGATTCAGCTAAGATACTGCTTTGTCCATACTCAGACCAACCTTGTGAAATATACACCACGTCTGTTAACCCAGGCAGCTCCAACCGCATAGACCATGTATGCAGAGCTCACTCTGTTACTGCGGGGCCTCACTCATCCCAGGCAGCCTCTGTCATTGGGCCCAGCACCAAGAACACAAGTCCTACGCAGCTGTAGCAAACATTCAACTTTACCCCTGGTTCTTCATTCTCCCTACACCTTGTTCCACCAAATAGCTGAAGGGTATTGAGCACTCTAGCAGGCATTGCACCCGAAGATACTTTCACGTGTGTTAACTTCCATCTTCACATAAGTCCTGTGAGGCAGCAATTCCTTGGAATCATATTGTACGGATGAGGAAACTAAAACACAAAGGTGAGCAGTCCGTTTCTGAAGCTTGGAGCTGGGATTTGCACGTCACAGGTCTGGTGTCAGCCTGGATTTGTAATGGCTCATCCATGCTGCAGAACATTTCCATGGGTGAATCTTCATATACTGACCCGGCTCTGGTGTCAGCTCATTTTAATCCTTAGATCAGTCCTGGGAGGTAGACGTTAACCATATTTTCAACAGGATGGGACCGAGCTAAGTGAGAAATGGCAGAGGCAAACCTCAAGTCAGGTCTGTGTGAAAACTGTAAAAGGGAGCCCATTCCTTCTGACCCCGGTGTAGAAATGCAGTAGGCGGAGCTCATCAGGTGTGCTGCCCACCTTCCTTACCATTGTCACTGTCCATGTCATTGTCATTTCCTTGAAGCTACGCTTAGAGTTTCTAAATCAAACTAGCTAACTCTCTTAATACTGTGTGGATCTCAAATACCCTATTGGCAACCTTGTTCAGACCTTTTTCACCACTTTTGTGGCTTCTATACTCCCTTGGAAATGGGGGGACATAACATTCTTCTGAAAACATTGCTGAAACAGAACTTCTAGGGTTGACGTCTTTTGAGAATTAACTAAAGTTAATTCAACTCTCACTTTTCTTCTTTGCAATGAATAAACCCTTGCCTGGGTCCATCTGAAACTTGTTTCCCTGGATTGGAGACTTTATCAGTGTCCTGGATTTATTCCTTTGCTTCCTCTCCACTGGAGCTCTGGCACTGGAACATCAGAGTGAAGCTTCCGTCATCATGCAGATACCACTAGGCAGGTGCAAACTCTGAAGAGACCATCCCTGATTCTTTGGCTAAGGATTCTTGAGTAGACGTGCACAGCTGCTGGGGAGGGCAGGCACGTGAATCCTGTTCAGGTGGTCATTGTAGCCACTGAGTCTGATGCAGCATTTGCTGCCTTTGTGCATAAATGCAGTGTTGAGGGGAAAAAATGAGGCATTTGCAACTAAAAAGAGATTAAGAACCGTGGGTCCTTGTGCACTGTTTAGGAAAGGAACAAGGAGCAGAGGTTGCTTTGCTGAGGTGTTGAAAGCAAGGCAGAGCTCTCCTACCAGAGCCAGGCAACAAACAAAGGTGTTCTTGGTTATTAGAACATTTGTCCACTCCACTTGGAGCCCCAGGTGGCCTGTAGAGCGTTGCAACCGGGGAGGCCTCCAGGAGTGGCAGGCAGCACCAGCACTGTTTGCCATTCGCCCCCCCCCCACCCCGCCCTGTACATAGTCAGTGCTTTGTCATGGATATGTTAGTTCACTTTCTGACATCCCTGTGAAGTAGACCTGTTGTCTCTTTCGTTGACAAGCAAGGAGATGCTTGGAGAGATTCAGTCAGTTGGCCAAGGCCACATGAGGCCAGTCAGTGGAAGGACTGGATTCTTAATGCAAATGGGCCCGATTCCAGGGTCTGTCTATTCTTTCCCAGGGTATCTCATCGTTTCTGTATCTCTGTTGAGTGCCAAAAACCATTGTATAGTGTAGCTTTTCATTGCAGGGGAACTGAGAGTCCCTCAAGAACACACCCACACTCTGATAGGAAAAGCCTGAAAGTCTTATCACATGGGACAGGAAAGTGATCCACCCCTCAGCCTGCCGGAGGACAAGCAAGCCCTGCCTTCTGTGGGCTGAGAGGAGGCACCTTGCTTTTGGTTCCCATGGGTCACCCAGAAAGCCTGTGCCAACCAAGTGCATTGCAGCTCAGACACGTACCGTGCAAGGTGGCTGCAAGTCAAAGCCATCTTCATTGCCCAGATGAAGTTCCTTCGAGGCTGCCCTTGAAGTCTTCTGGGGCTTCCCTGATGGAGGGGCTGGGTCATGATGTGCAGTATCTGCTCTACTGACCAGATGCCCTACATGCTGTGTAGTTTCCAGCTCTTATAAATCCTGAAATCCCCTCAAGCGGGGGCTTCGGCTTTCCAGATATTCCCTAAGCCTTAACAATTGACACTCACTTATCTTCTTGCTATGCTATACAGAGTGACCTGTGGTTTCATTTTGGGATGCAGAACAGTGAATGCCATCAGTGTGGCAAACACACAATGCGGAAAGTTTTGTTAGAGTTGGGCATTCTTTATAATAAAAGCAATGAGTCCCAGGCCTGTAGAAGATGTTAGTTCTTCTTCAACAGATCTGCCTGGGAACAGTTATAGAGTGCTTTTGTTTACTGTCACTGAATGTTCTTCCAACATTTTTTTTCTAACTTAGAACCCTCAAAGGATTTTCAAAAAGTTTGCCACTCTTGCACCTTACCACACATACATTAATTTTTTTTTTACAAGATTTTATTTCCTTATTTGAGATAGAGCTACAGACAGAGAAAGGGAGAGACAGAGACAGGTCTTCCACCGGCTGGTTCATTCCCCAAATGGCCCCAATGGCCAGAGCTGTTTTGATCTGAAGCCAGGAGCCAGGAACTTCCTCAGGGTCCTCCACGCAGGTACAGGGGTCCAAGCAATTGGGCCATTTTCTACTTCTCTCCCAGGCCATAAGCAGAGAGCTGGATCGGAAGAGGAGCTGCTGGGACATGAACTGGCACCCATAGGGGATGCTGGCGCCACAAGCAGAGGCTTAGCCCACTGTGCTATAGCGCCATGCTGCCCTGCATGCACACACATTTTAGTTGACATCTAATGCTTTTGACTGTAAATTTAAAGGACCACAGTGAATATGATTTTCAAAATGTTGTGAATTTTGACCTTTAAAATTGAAACCATGACATCATTCTTAGAAATGAATTAAAATTTAAAGAATACACCAATTTCAGCTTGAGAAATGTGTGAAGAAGCTCTTTAGTAATGGGACTCTTTTTTTTTTAGTCTTTTGATCAAGCATCACAGCAAGATTTGGGATCTCCTTTTCTTGTTTTGTTTCGTTGCAGTCACATGGAAGAAAGGCTTTTGTGCAAACGGGGGTGGGAAGAGAGGCTCTGCGTGATTCTACAACCACAAGCAATTCCTTAGTAGATCCATTTTAAGAAAGCGTGCAGCTGGAAGCTGCAGATTTGGAAATTAATGCCATTAGCACTTCCAGTGACTGCATGCTCCCTTGTGGGGGAAGGGGAATGTGGGGGCTAGCTGGAAGACCACACATTCCACTAGCACATGCGCTGTGTCTCAGGGGTCAGCATGTGGAGTTACTGGCGGTCTTTTGTCTGTGTGGTTCAAGTTAGTTGTGCGAAGGGCCATTTGGAACTTTGCAGAGGCTTGTCCCATTTCTTGCTCTCAGGTAGGTGTGGGGGACTGTGTGGCTAGCTGCCTGTGTGCAATGGTTTGCAGGGACAGGCGTCCCTTTCCACTGTGCTTTCTATGTGAACCAGGTGTTAGTTCCTTCTCGGGGACATTTTGCAACATCTGGAGACATTTTCGATTAGGGAAAGGGAGGGCCATTGGTGTGTAGTATGGCTGCTGGATGCCCTGTGATGCACAGGACAGTCCCTTCCACAAGGAATCCTCTGGTCCTAAATGTCGGTGACACTAAGGTAAAGAAATCCTGCATTTATGTTCTGACTTCCTGACTTCTTCCCTGTGTAACCGAAGCTCATTTCTTCGTTTGGTCTTTCACAAACTCACAAGAGCACAGCATCTGAGAGGCAGCATCATGTCATGGGAGGAAGTGAGGTACCCCACTTACTGCATCTGTGAGCTTCCATTTCTCCCCCTGTAAAATGGAGATAATGATGCCAGGCCTGCAAGGTTGTCGCAAGGATTGTTTACAGTTAACATGCAGGGTCCAGTATGTGGCTCATGTTCAAGGCGTGCAAGATGGCTCGTTAGTCTCTGGTAGCAATTTTATCTTTCTCCAGCCTTCCCTTCCCTGGGATGGATGTGACCTTACCCTCCTTTGAACCAAAGGAATGCTTTTTAAAAAATTACCTTGATTTCTACTTACCAATTCTCCCTTTCCAGACCCTAGGTTCCTTGAGACAAAATCCTTTTGTCTTCCAGCAGAGGGTCTTCGACACAGTAGATACTCAGTAAGCTTTAGTTGACCTGAAATATTAGCCAGAATAAATCCCACTTAATTTTCCTTTTCTTGTAAGATCGGATTCTTTCCCCTTGGATCATTTTAATGTGTTTGGTAAAAACATTCACTTCCTGAAATGTAGCTCTCATTGTGTGTCTGGGCCTAATATGAATGCAGGCTTGGTAATGCCTAGAATTCTGGATGCCTTGCCTTCCTGAATCAGGCTCACGTGGAGCATTTCTCCTGGGGCTGGGGGTTGGGGGAGAGGAAAACTTTTCATTCTGGAAATGACAGGCAGGATAGGTTGAGCCTCGTGTTTTTCTTTATGAGCCCCTTCAGCTAATTCTTTTGATCTGACTTTGATCTGACACTCTCTGCTGAGCAGTCTGGGACTTAGGACGAGGGGCTATTTTGATTCATTATTAGACTCATAACGTCCAGAGTGAACCCAATAGCTCTAATAAATAAACATATTGTATATAAAGAGATGACACAACATTTATATACCCCCTTCCTACAGTCAGTTCCTATTTAGTCTGTACATTAGGTTGTCTACTCTGACCTGAAATAGGACCCATTTGTTTGACAAGACGGATTTTACTAATTCAAGTGGAATGAAGTCCTCTTCTTTAGGAGGTATTTTTAGATCCTTCAGCACACCATATGGAAGCCTTTACATATTTATCGTGCCAC
Organism: Oryctolagus cuniculus; assembly: GCF_964237555.1. Lineage (NCBI taxonomy): Eukaryota > Metazoa > Chordata > Mammalia > Lagomorpha > Leporidae > Oryctolagus > Oryctolagus cuniculus. The sequence continues at coordinate 40,436,558 of NC_091447.1, read as the reverse complement.
CGAGTGTTAAATGAATCTGAGTGCAGGGATGACCTGAGATGTAGTCGCAGAACCAACCTGTGGAATGCTGGTAGTTGGGTTGGGGTGACTGAGGGTGGTGGGCTCTGTGTGGAATGCCTGCTTTGACAGTGTCCCCTGTTGAAATGACTGCACAGCTGTTGTTTCACCATCGGAACTATTCTTATCAAAATAGCAAAGGGTTGTGGGAATTGCTGTGTATTTTTGTGGAAGAAATAACAAAAAGCTTCTTTGCCTATTTCCTTGAAAAGGGTGACTCTTTCAGGAGGTGTAGGTTACAGCCGATTTGGAAAGGGGACCCTCTCTCTTTGAAGGGCTGCAGGCACAGAGGAAAGTGAGAATCTATTTTCAGAAGTTGAACGCCAAACTAAATCTCCCAATGCAAATGTAGACCACCCAGGGACTCTGTAAAGGCCAGGGTTGGGGGTTTTGAATGCTTACAGGTTTTCTTGCTTCCTCTTTTAAGCTTTTTTATATTTTTCAAAGACTGCTAAAAAGTAACTGGCTCATCAAGCAAGGGGGAAATCTCCCGTTTTATGTCATAGAATGTACAGGGAAGAATCCTACTAATTGTCCTTGAGTCCCTTGTTTTTAAAAACAAACATGAATTGCTAACATTTGAAGGCTAACAAATGATAGATTTTAGTTTCGAGTAGATAGAGAAATGGTCACAGAACAGTTGTGGTGAAGGAGGAAGATGCCCTCCCTCTTTGGTCGTTGCTTTTCCCTAAAACTTTCTGCTGAGACGAAACTGCTCTTAGATGTGGATCTCACTCTGTAGAGGAAAATAGAGTGAACGGTGCGTTAGCCTGGGCATTGGTTTGGTGACTGTGGCTCATTGTGACATGCTGTGCTTTCCTATTCTTTTGAGCCTCCCCATGGGACATTCACAGATGGGGATGGCAGAGTCCTGGCTGTTGCCAACCCTAAGTCAAGAAAGGTGACAAGTTGTCAGAATTCTGGCTTGCTGGCCTGGATTTGGGCCCCAAGGGTGTAGTGATCAGGTCAGGCTGTACCATGACTTCACATTGAACACAGTGAAAGATTTTTCTCCTGTGTGGTACATATCTAGTGTTGACTAAAGCAAAGAGATTGTGTAAAAGGTTAATGCAGGGTTATTCAGGGCAGAATATAAGTAACCTAGGCCTTGGAGACATAAGCCCAGTGACTTTTAATGGTCTTGGGAAATTTTTCTGGGTGGTCAGATTGTACTCAGAACGTATGTATTCCTTGACAGGAACTTTCAATGTATCATTGCACCATGAGCATAGGTTGACTTGCATAAGTTGGCTTGGCCCAACAAGGTGTGCTTTATGTAAGCAAAGGTGAATATCTCACAGATTGGAGATGACTGTTTTTAGAGCAGGACTGGTTACCAACACCTTTAAGAGACAGCCGAAGTGACTGATTTTAAGGACACTTCAGGGCTGGCGTCCCATATGGGCGCCAGTTCAAGTCCCAGCTGCTCCACTTCCAATCCAGCTCTCTGCTATGGCCTGGGAAAGTAGAAGATGGCCCAAGTCCTTGGGCCCTGCACCTGTGTGGGAGACCCAGAGGAAGCTCCTGGCTCCTGGCTTCAGTTTGGCACAGCTCCAGCCATTGTAGCCATCTGAGAAGTGAACTAGCAGATAGAAGACCTCTCTCTCTCTCTCTCTCTCTCTCTCTCTCTCTCTCTCTCTGCCTCTGCTCTCTGTAACTATTCCTTTCAAATAAATAAATAAATCTTTTTTTTAAATGACACTTCTGGGAATAGACAAGGAAAGTACAGATAAAGAACAAAGGGTTGCACAGGATGCTGCAGACGCCTAAGACAACACCGACCCTACGTGCACATCGCCCAAGTCAAAATGACCTGGGAGATTAGATGAACAGCTGGGTTTGCACACTACTCAGGTTCCAGTAGGTATTTCTCTTGAGGACTTTGCAAGCTCCTTAGGGGCACTTTTTTTAAAAAAAAAAATATTTTTTTAAAGATTTATTTAGTTAGTTGAAAGGCAGAGTTACACACAGAGAAAGAGAGACAGAGAGAGAGAAAGTCTTCCATCCGATGGTTCACTTCCTAGATGGCTGCAATAGCCAGAGCTGCACTGATCCAAAGCCAGGAACCAGGAGCTTCTTCCTCAGTCTCCCACATGGTTGCAGGGGCCTAAGGACTTGAACTATCTCACACTGCTTTCCCAGGCCATACCAGAGAGCTGGATTGGAAGTAGAGCAGCTGGGACTCAAACCTGCACCCATATGGGATGCCAGCACTGCAGGCAGTGGCTTTACCTGCTGCGTCACACTGCTGGCCCCAATTCCATTATTCCTGTGAGCTTTTGGAAGTAGTCTTGTATGCTTCCCCAATTTCTGTGACAAACAGCACACTGGATATTAAACTTCCTTGACAGCTGTAGTCACATTTCATTGGCCATGCCAGTCATGTGGTCCAGCCTTACCCCCTGTAGTCTTTCGTTGATTAATTAGGTTAATTGATGATGGAAGGGAGACCTGCCCATTCCTTCTGACAGCTACAGTCTTTAAGAGCCATTCCTGGAGCTAACCGCATGTGCCATCCAATTCTAGTGAAACCTGAATTAATGCTCATTTAGGATATAAAATGATTTTTAACAATTTTAGCATCATGAAATATAACAAGTTCCCAGGAAAGTGAATTCACACATCTAGATTTTCACTGATACCGAATAACAATTATGTGTAAGAGTGATATTTGACTTCCTTCAGGGTCCTTTCAATTCTAGTCAACACTGTTCATTTATTCCTTTAGGATTGCTGGCCATAAGCAAGACCAGGTGCTTGATGGGTGTGTGAAAATTAATGAAGTACAGATCTTAGGGACCTGAGTCTAATTAGAGAGAGAGAAAAGTTTTCTGTCTGTAACCCATGACTATATGTTATCATATATAGCAGATCAGATGGTTATATTCATGCAAAAATGTGGTTAGTGCCTCAGAGAGGTTTAACAAAGCACCGTGGGGATTCAAAGAATGGAAGCCACTAATAAGTGAACAACGGTTGCTTCTTTAGTTGGCAGACCATCCGAACGTCAGTGTCGTCTAGGCAAAGCCATTTGTGCTCCTGTTCCATGTTCATCCTTCTCTTTTGTTGTTGGACCTGATTTGATCCCAGAAAATACATCGCAGTGAATAATGGAAGTAGAAGAGCTGGTATTCCAATCCCGATTCTCTGCTTACTAACAATGTGAACTTGTTGTGTTATGTTGGCCTCCTGTATGTCAATTTCTTCACCCGTAAAACAGGACTGATAATCACAGCACCCCTTTCTGCTGTGGTAGTGAGGTTTCAAGAAATAACTCCCCCTTCGTTTTCTACTTCTTACAAGATTTAAGTTGTTCTCCTTGAGTCCTTTTGGTATGTTTTGTACAAACACTGGCTTCCTGAAATGAAGGAAATGACCTGCAGGGCCCCAAATAAATGTGGACTGGTAACTCTTAGCCTTCTGGAAACCCTTTCTGCCTGAGTCAGGATCATGTGGAGCTTTTTTCTCTCTGTGCCTGGCGAGGCAGTACCTGGCCCCGGATCCGGGTGTTGTAATGGGGGGACATCCTGGCAGCATTTTCCCTCAGTAAAGGAACCTTAGTCTAGAGAACTCTGGAGTATCCAGTTGGCTTCTAGTGTGATCTTGCAATTCAGGTCTCTTGAGAGCACAATTTGGGGCTCTCTTACAGCTACCCCCATCACTCCAAAGTCATGTTAAATTAAAATCTAATGTGTTGCAAATCCGTTGTGGCTGAATCACAGACATTCTGCTTGTTTGAGTCCAGAGGGTTCCATGGGCTAGTGGTCAGTGCAGCAGACACAAGTTTCGCAAGCTAGAGCCTGGGTAAGATGGAGAGGAGGCTGTGTGGCTGGCTAGTCTTGGCCGATGCCCACTGTCGCTCCCCGTCTTCGTGGAGGAACGACACAGGACCCTGCGCTGTTCTTTCGTCTGCTCGGCCCTTCCCGGGTTTGCTGCTGGTTCTTCCCGGGTTGGCTACTATCCCTTCCACCTCCGTGGAAGGGCAGTTCCCCCTGGCCACATTCCCCACTTCCGCAGGGGAGCGGCACACCGCCGGCCGGCTCTTCTCGGGGGCTGCACAGGTGTTCCTTCAGCTAGATGTTCCCCTTAGATGTTCCTGGTGCATGCCGTCTCTCTCCTCCTTTATAGTCCTCCTCCGCCAATCCCAACTTGGCTGCCCACACGCCGAGTACGCTGCTCTCCTCCAATCAGGAGCAAGTCCTACTGTTTATTGGTTGAACTGGAGGCAGCTGGGTAGAAGCTGTTTACTTCTCTCCCAGCGCCATATTGTGGGAGAGCAGATGCATAGAATAAGTCTTAACTCCAGTAACTCAGTCTAGTCCGGTTTGCTCCCCACACCCACACTCTTTCCTTCATCTTTTTTGGCTTCCCTTCTGCCCTCACCAGTCCTCGAATGAAGCATGGGGTAAATTTTAGATGATGCTTCTTGGAGTGTGTGGACTATGAGCAGGTGAAGGAGTAAGCATGAGGACTCCATCTTTGTCAAATAGATATGAAGATACCTATCTGTTGTGGCACAAACTGCCAGGGAGAAGTAGAGTTCATATGAATATAATGAAGAGATTGATTGATTTAAACTATTCAAAGAATGGACCAGGCTGCTTGCGAGTTCTCAATACCTAGGGGAGTTCAAGTGTATTCCTTCCAGTGAGTATTAGCTGTGAGGAGACTCATCAGTGAGACTACAGATGAACATTTGGTGATTTGTTCATTATTTTTTTTCTCTAAATTTAAGAATCTCTGATTCTGAGTAACAGGTAGAGGCTTTTATAACTCTCCCTTCTGATCACGTCCTGCCATCCACTTGGGGCAAGTGCAAACAAGGGGACAGGTGAAAAATAAAGTGACTATGTCTACTTTCTCATGTGTTCAAATTGTAGCATTTATTCACTGATTTGTTCATTCAGCAAACATTCTTTAACTTCCTGCCAGCCCATGGAAATGCTATAGCACTGTTGAACAGCGTGTGTCAGCCATTGAAAACAAACAAGAAACATTACAGTAACTTTATTCCATACTAGCCATGCCATCATGCAGCCATGGGTTCAGTAATTTTTTAATAGGCTATGGTGATGTTTGAAGTTTGATCTACCTCTCTACATACAAAAGCTACACAAATAGGCATATGCCAGAAACCTCCAAATATCTTAGTCTTATGACAGTAGGAAAAACAGAAAACAAAGAAATTACTTGGGGAAAAGAATTCCCACCCCGAACGTCTATCTTATGCAGAGAATGTATTGCACATGCTAAGAAATTTATTTTTGAACACCTAATTTTTCACCTTTTTGTTCTATACAGCAAAGGTGTGATATTTAAGAGAAGTGTTAATTCCAGTTGTTTGCATTGATTAGCACATTTGAATTAATTGGGTAAGTTTAACATGGAAATACACAGTTTGAAATAAAGAAGTTTCTTTTGAAGTGAGGCAAGACCAAAAGGTGGGAGCAATTGACCTGGGTCACTGATGGCCTGAGAATGTGGCGTCCATTCATTCCAGCTCATTCCCCATTGCACCCCAGCGCTCTGACTTCGTTCCACAACATGCTGCAGGCCCACTGCGCTGTGCTCTTCCCCAAACACAGGCTGAAGTCTCTTGCCTCTGTCTTTTCATGCATGCTCACTGCCCTTCCTCAGGAAATGTGCCTGCAACTCGCCTCCTATCCCCATGTCCATGTCTGGCTCTGTGGTTCCTCCTTCATGAAGCTCCTCCTCACCACTGAGTGTTTTACTTTTATCATATGCTTACATCATGCTCCATTACAATGTTACCATTGCTCTCAGACCCTACCACACTGCAAGTTTGTTAAGACATTCTATCTTGATCATTTGTGTGAAACCCTCAGTACCCAGAATAAACATTTGCACTGTGTAGGGACTTGGCAAGGACTCATTCAATTGAATTAACAAAATTTAGCACCATGGAGTCAACTACGTGGACTTTCTGACTCTTAGCAAATTAAAACATATGCTTTATTAGTGTGATTCTCCCTGCTTTATGAATGCATGGTAGACCTTGCTCCGATGCCCAAGGTATTCTGCCTCCTTACATTCAAATAAATGATCCCTCCCTTTTTCACTTCAGCCTGCCACTCCCTTCCTAGAAATGGTCATGGTGAGGCAGGGGCTGGAGCTGTGGGAAGCAGTATGCTCTGATCTGCCAGAGGAATTTGGGGTTCATTGACTATTGGTGTACATAGGTGTGGTTATGTGCTCAGAAGTTGAGAACGTGTCAATCAACACATTTGGGCATTAACATTCTTATCTTCAGTCAGCTGACATGTTGCAGCTGCACACATAGAGGCCTGATCAAGGCCAGCAGTTAGCTACATGGGGAGGCAAGATTAACTCTGCATCTCAGTATAGAGTGTCTAGATATCAGATTGTTCTTATGTAGCTAAAATTCTCTTGCAAGTTAGTGTTAAATAAACACAAAAAGACCCAAATTAAGTACATATTATGCGAAGGGTCTTCAAAAAGTTTGTGGGGCCGGCACTGTGGCGCAGCAGGTTAAAGCCCTGGCATCCCATATGGGTGCCAGTTCTAGTCCTGGCTGTTTAACTTCTGATCCAGCTCTCTGATATGGCTTGGGAAAGCAGTAGAAGATGGTCCAAGTCCATGGGCCCCTGCACTCATGTGGGAGACCTGGAAGAAGCTCCTGGCTCCTGACTTTGCATCGGTACAGCTCCGGCCATTGTGGCCATCTAGGGAGTGAACCATCGGATAGAAGACCTCTCTCTCTGTCTCTACCTCTCTCTGTGACTCTGTCTTTCAAATAAATAAAATAAATCTTCAGAAAAATTTGTGAAAAAATATATGTTATGAAAAAACTGCATGGATTTCAAATATCTTTTGCACCAAAATAAACTTATTTTTTAATTCCATTTTCCATGAACTTTTTGGAGTATCCCCATCTATCAGACCTCAGACATAAAATTTCAACTTACTGACTAGCCAGGAGAAACCTAACTTTCCACTGGATTACTTTGTTCTTCGTTATGGGTCAACATCCTGAATTCTTGTGAGAACATGGCTTCTGGGCAATTGGTCTTAGAAAAGTGAGCTTGGCATGGCTGGGAGGGGACAAGTCTGGTGTCATTAAGAATGATTCCAGATGCTGAGTCCAGAGATGAAATGGGCACTGGAAACTCAAACACATGGCTCACTGTGTAATCAACTCGAAAGAGCTCGGAATAAAGGCACTTTGCAGCCGTGGCAATAAAACCTCGATGGAGGACACTAGACCAGATCAGATGCACTGCAAGAGACGGTGAGGGAGCAGATTTAGGGGAAACCTAAAATTGATGGCACTTTGACCATTTTGTAGGGAATAACTCTGGGATGAGAGGAAGGCACTCACTTGGGCACATTGTAGACAAATTTGTTCATTCAACAAATATTGAATGAATCGCTATGCCAATCAGTACCCTAAGTATTGGCATTATATCAGTGAACAATGGGAGCAAAATTTCTGCCTTCCTTGGAGTTTTTTTTTTTTTTTTAAGATTTATTTTATTTATTTGAAAGAGTTACAGAGAGAGGTAGAGACAGAGAGGTCTTCCATCTGCTGGTTCACTCACCAGATGGCCGCGACCGCCAGAGCTGCACCGATCTGAAGCCAGGAGCCAGGAGTTTCTTCCAGGTCTCCCACGTGGATGCAGGGGCCCAAAGACTTGGGCCATCTTCTACTGCTTTCCCAGGCCATAGCAGAGAGCTGGATCAGAAGAGAAGCAGAACCGGTGCCCATATGGGATGTCAGTGCTTCAGGCTGGGATTTTAACCTACTATGCCACAGTGACAAACCCTTCTTGGAGTTTAAATTCTAGGAGTTACAAACAATGAACAATACTTAAATGTTAAGCCATAATACACATAATGAAGAGAAAGAAGACTGTGGACAACACTGGGGTGCACAGGGCACACTGTATGTGTGATTCGTTTGCCTTTTTAAATAGGATATCAAGTACGGCCTCAATCCGATGAAACTTGAATTAAGTCTTGAAGAAGAGAGCCATTCAGGTATTAAGGGGACAATGTGTAGTCGGCAGAGGGAATAACAGGTGCAAAGGCCCTGAGGCAGGAGTGCAGGAGATGCGTTTGAGGAGCAGCAAGGGCCAATGAGATGAGATCAGAAAAGTAATGTGGTGGTGGCATAAATAGGGTTGTTTAGGGCGGATGGTGAGAAGTGGTTTCTGGAAATGTGCGGAAGGAGAAGCCCACTAACAGGCTAATAGATTGGGTGTCACGGGAAGAGAATAAGAGACGACTGCAAGGTTTTCTTCCTGAGTAGAAGGCTGCTGTTGCCTTGGACTGAAGTTGGGAAGGTTTAAGGTTGGATGCGGAGCAGTTGCCACACCTGATGTGTCACGATGGTGGCTGGGTGACCTCCTGCCAGGTACTTAAGATGCTGACCGTTCCTTGAGATGTCCTGTTCCTTGAACACACTAGAGAAAACCTGAGGAATTCATGTCCCCCCTTCCTGTCATTTCAGACTCTCTTCTCTCTTAATTGTAACAGTTTTTGTAATTGGTTACTGCAAAGGGTATGATGGTTTTCCATTGCCTTTGGCAATCCTAGCTTTGTGGTGGTTTTCCATGGCATTTGGCACTTTTGTAGTTTTGACCCAGGAGATGTCCTACCCTTTTATTATTATTATTATTATTAAGGATTTATTTAATTATTTATTTGAGAAGCAGAGTTAGAGAGAGAGGGAGAGACAAAGAGTGAGATCTTCCAGCTGCTGGTTCACTCTACAGATGGCCACAACGGCCGGAGCTGCGCTGATCTGAAGCCAGGACCCAGGAGCTTCTTCTGGGTACCCCAAGTGGGTACAGGGACCCAAGCACTTGGGCCAGCTTCGGCTGCTTTCCCAGGCCATTAGCAGAGGCTAGATTAGAAGTAGAGCAGTTGGCCCTGAACTGGTGCCCATAAGGTGTGCTGGTACTATAGGTGGAGGCTTAATATACTATGCCAGTGGGCCAGCCCTGATGTCCTACCTTTTAAGATAAGATCTAGTTTAACTCTAAGAAAGTGACCATGCCATGTTTCTATTATTTCCAAATTCTTGCAGAGGACTTTACTAACAATATCTCCCACTGACCATGATATTGCCTCTCAAGTTGGAGAAATTACTTTTGTGCCTCTAGCCTGATGCCTTGCAATGCTGTAATTGAGTGGGAAAAATCTAATTGCAATGATATTCAATCAAAGGGTAGTCTACGGCATAGCAGCATAAGTGGCATGGCAGGTAAAGCTACCATCTACAGTGCCGGCATCCCATGTGGGAGTCGGTTCAGTCCTGGCTGCTTCACTTCCGATCCAGCTCTCTGCTATGGCCTGGAAAAGCAGTAGAAGATGGCCCAAGTCCTTGAGCCCCTGCACCTGAGTGGGAGGCCATGAAGAAGTTCTTGGCTCCTGGCTTCAGATTGGCTCAGCTCTGGTCTTTGCAGCCATTTGGGGAGTGAACCATCGGATGTAAGACTTCTCCCTCTCTGCCTGTCTGTAACTCTGCCTTCAAATAAATAAATCTTAAAAAAAAAGGGGTGGGGGAGTTAATCGACAATGGAGGTAGCCTACAAGCCTGGAAAGGATATAGTTGTCCTCATGGAAATTACTACTTGCTTTGGATATTTTGTTACTCCTTAACGTAATCTTGAAAATTTTGATATAATTTTTCTTCCACTTTAATTCCTGCTGCCAAAATCGGTTTTCTTTAAAAGCTAGTATATACAAGCCAGCATCCTATTTTCACTCAAAGAGACAGATGGTTGAAACTGACTGTAGCTATATATTTTTTTTTTAAAAAGTCTTGAATTAAAAAAAAAAAAACACATAGTATCAGAAGTCTAAGCCTTTAAGGCCTGGCTTAGGAATCTGTTGTGAATGCTGCTTCGTCCCACTGAGATATTCATTCATGTGTGTTGGGCCAGACCAGTGAAATGATAGCCAAACTTTTCAGATGGGTATTTGCTTTCTAAAAGGAATATAAAGGTTGTGCTGATGGGACAAATAACAAATCCCGAAATCCTAGAGTGCATTCAGCACTTGTGCTGACAGAGTGATTGGGAAGTATGCCATAGTGCTTCCTCTCTGGAGGTACTGATTTTTTGAAATCTCATGGGCTTATCCGCGGGGTTGGAAAAGTGGGTTAATTCTTACTCTACCTCGGTGTGCTTGAGTCTTGGAGTATTCTTGGACTTTTTTTCTCACTTACATTTTCTTGTAGATTTAAACAATTAGAGATGAGCTTGCACTGGCCATTCTGGGACAGAACCTCCCTACCAGGTCTCCCATGTGAGTGGCAACGACTCAACCACTTGAGCCCACGTTTGCTGCCTCCCAGAGTCTGCACCTGCAGGAAGCTTGAATAGGGAGCCAGAGCGGGGGGGTCAAACCCAGGCACTGCGGTACAGGATGTATCTTAACTAGTTCTTAACCACGAGGCCAAACACCTGTTCCAACTTATATTTTTAGAAGACTAAGATAAATTGACCTTTGGTGAACATGTGTGCTGCTGACTTACATTGGGAATATCCATTTTCACTTTCTTGTCTATGCATTAAAATTATTCATTCTTTTATTTATTTTTTGACAGGCAAAGTTAGACAGTGAGAGAGAGACAGAGACAAAGGTCTTCCTTCCGTTGGTTCACCCCCCAGATGGCCGCTATGGCCGGCGCACTGCGCCAATCCAAAGGCAGGAGCCAGGTGCTTCTGCTGGTCTCCCATGGGGTGCAGGGCCCAAGCACTTGGGCCATCCTCCACTGCACTCCCGGGCCACAGCAGAGAACTGGACTGGAAGAGGGGCAACCGGGACAAAATCTGGTGCCCCAACTGGGACTAGAACCCTGGGTGCTGGCGCTGCAGGCGGAGGATTAGCCTCGTGAGCCATGGCACCCTCCATTCTTTTATTTTTATTAATAGATCTTGACTTGATTTCCTTTATTATGATAGTTTAATTTTTGTTCTCACTTGTGAATTGCAACAGTGTCTAGATGTTTTGAATTTGCATCCCTTATCAGGAACAAGGATCCACTGTAGGCAGGCCAGCTAACTGGTGCTGGGCTGTCTTCATGTAACAGTTAACATGCATTTTTTCATTGCACAGAAAGAAAATCTCACCCCTTTAGAAGGACAGCAGGCCAAGGAGTAAGAAGCAAAGCTACAGCTAGTTGTGACAAAGGATTTGCTTGCTATCAGTTATTTCATAGGTCAGTCTTCCTTATCACCTGAGTCATTTATTTTTAGATGTGTTCATTTAGCATCTTAGCAACTCAGAGAAAACAGTTTCAAGTACAGTAAGTGGCTCATTTGTAAAGCACATATTATTTTCATATGCATTTTTTTTGACAGAGTGGACAGTGAGAGAGAGACAGAGAGAAAGGTCTTCCTTTGCCGTTGGTTCACCCTCCAATGGCCGCCGCGGCCGGCGCGCTGCGGCCTGTGCACCGCGCTGATCCGATGGCAGGAGCCAGGAGCCAGGTGCTTTTCCTGGTCTCCCATGGGGTGCAGGGCCCAAGCACCTGGGCCATCCTCCACTGCACTCCCTGGCCACAGCAGAGGGCTGGCCTGGAAGCGGGGCAACCGGGACAGAATCCGGCGCCCCGACCGGGACCAGAACCTGGTGTGCCGGCGCCGCAAGGCGGAGGATTAGCCTAGTGAGCCGCGGCGCCGGCCATTTTCATATGCATTTTAAAGAGAAAGTCTAACTAGCAGTGTGATAATTTATCCTCAAAGCATTTGGGGCAATACATTCTAGACTGCCGAGTTTGTTATTTGAAACAGGCCATTATAACTTGAATGGATTTGGCTAAATGATTCTTTTGGAGTCAGAAATAAAATTAAAAAGGTAAACAAGGCAGGAAAAATTATGTCAAGGGATGCACTGTGTTAGTGATATAGTCAAAGACAGTGTAATGAATTTTCCCATCATCATGGGAATAATGCTTTGCCGCGCGATAAAGACGTTCTCTCACTTTGGTCTTTTGTAAGCATAGTGCACTAACCCACTAGGAAATACCCAAAATTTTAGTAAAAATGGGGAAAATTTCACATTTCTATCAAATGATTTGTTCAAGAGACATTTGCTGAGTACTCACTGCTAACTCCTAGAGGTGCGAAGTAAATGAAATGCGGATGTTGCCTTAGGAGCTTCAGGTTTAACAGGAGGAGAAAAGCACACAATCAGAATGTGCCAGGCATCGGGGTGCATGTTCCAGGAGGACCAGGCACAGGGCACTGTGGGAACACTAGCGAGGTGCTGGGCCCAGGCTTATCATGGGGTTTAGGACATCCTACACCAAAACATAGCACTTTGGCATATGGAATACTTTAAGTTGAAGGAGTTGGGAAATAGCATCTATAGATATGGACCCTTCTCTGAAGCAGGTCAGGGTGCAAGAGGTGACAGTGCCCTCCCTGTTCCCACAGAAAACTGGCATCCTTATCTCTGAAGATGTAGGGGTACAAAGAGAAATCTGGACAATCAGGCCCTGCTGAGTTTCCCCTACCTTGCTCCTCTTACTATAACCTTTCTGTCCTGTTGGATTTTCCCGTAATTCTTCATTGTTCATCCCGTCTACTGTGAAAACACTCAGGTTGACTTGTTTCTTCATTTCCTTATGCAGGTTCACATGCCTGATAAAATTTATATTAAATACATTTGTCTGATGTTTTCTCCCTAATCCACCTTTTGTGCAAGAATCCCAGTCAATAAACATGAGTAGAAGGAAAAGGTATTTTTCTTCCTCTGTACTGCTGCCCTAGGAAGCCTTCTGGAGGGGGTGCGATTGAGCTAAGATGAACAGATGAATTGGAGTCATTGCATAATGAATGCAGGAAGAGCATTTCTGAAATTGCAAAAGTACAAAGACAGGAGACTGCTTAGAGTGTGCCAATAAAAGGAGAGCCAGGGAGTAGGGATATACGGATAGATAATTGGGAGTTAGCATGTTACGTGCCGTTAAGGAGTTGGACACAGGTTGTAACTAAAAGGGAGTCATCGATGTATATCGTCAGATTTGAGTGACAGAAGATCATCCTGCATGGAGTAGAAGCTGTGTCAGCAGGGAGCAAGTTCAGCATGGAGAGAGGAAGATAATTAGGAGAGTATTGCAGTTGTCAGTGGGGCAATGATGAAGACTGGCACTGAGCAAGGCAAGCGGACAAGAGTAGGAGACGGCAGGTCGGGAAACACTAGGTGGTCAGATTGGGAGGGTTGCTGAGGGACTGTGAAGTGTGGCGAGTTTGAGGATTTAGGGGCTGATCAAGGAGAGCCCAGACTCAGGAGATGGCCAGCCAGCACAGTAGAAGACTTCGGCAGGCAGTGCTTGCAGAGGGTTGCATGAGGAGGTGCAGAGACAGCAGCACGGTGCCACCACCTGGAAGGGAGGCAGCTGGGAACTCTAGGAAGGAGCAAATAGAAGAGGACGCCTCTGTGTCTGAGATGTCCTTCAGCAGCAGGGTGGGGCACCTCTGAGGGGCAGGAGCAGTTAGGGTCGTTTATTGCCACTAGGAAGGGCTGTCTTATTCACGACAAGCAGAAGTTGTGAATAGTTTTGCATGTTGTGCAAATCAGGCATGCTGTAATTGACTGAAATATTCTTAATTGAGCCCTACTAAAAGCCATGGGATCTGTAAGAATTTGTGTTTAGGGCTGGTGAGTAGTGAGTGAAGCAAGTGAGTGCTCCTTGAGTGTCCATGTAGATTGACAAGGTCCTTTCCACTCCCTCTCCTATGCTTTGGAACCTATAGGAGCACACCCATAATTTCCTGTTATATAAAATATAGTGTAGCCTTCTTTGTTTGACTTCCCTGCCTGATAACTGGCCTGGGTAGAGGTCCCATCTTTCCCATACACTTCATCCAAAGGTTCTACGTTTCCAAAAGATCCTTTGGCAAGGTCTCACATCCTTCTTCACTGTGTTTTTCCTTGTGATATTGCCCAGTGGGCTCCTGGCTCCTTCCTTCTGTCTCTATGTTTTTGTTCTTCTTCTGCCCTAATTCTTAGAGACCCAATTCCAAAATACTGCCCTCTAGTTGTTCAAATTATTCCCTCTTTAGTTTTATAACTCTTTCAAGGACTCTATTTGAAATTCTGATTTCCCAAGGACTCTTGATACCATCTGAGTGCTTCCTTAGGGAAGATACTCCAAGGCCTGAATGACTGATGGCTCTTAATTGGGGAGCAATTCCTTTTCCACAAAGAAGACTGTTGAAACTGTAAATTAGTGGACTGCACTGTAGGGGTCAGAAATAAGACAAAAATGTTCAGAACTTTTTGGCAACGATGACAATGGCTTTTGAGTCCTCTAAGATTTAAGGGCTCTCATCTCCACGCTGTTCACTTGATGAAGGGCAGATACCCTATGGGTTGATTTTTCTCTCTAGCACAACAGGCCTCTAAGCTAAATGCTTGAGACTCTCTACTGTTTAATGTGGTCCAATTGCCCACACTCAAGTTGCAGCATAAGCAGTACAATTTGGGCAGCTGGGAATCATGAAGCAGTAGAAGTAGGCCTAGAGACAACATGCAGACAAAACGATTTTATGTGTATCTCACAAATCCCACGAGACTGACATGAAAGGCTCGATTTTAGAAATACTGTCTGATTTCCTAGCTAAGAACGTCCTTGTCATGAATAAAGAGAGGGCCTAGAAAAATCAACGTAGATGCTTAAAATCTTGGGTTAAGTATTGGGATAGTTTTGCTTCCAACAGGAGCTCTCTACTGATAGAAATAGATCCTCTCTACGTAGATGAACTCTTGCGATGCTTAGGACTACCCAGTATCCCTTTGGTGATGTGGGGAAGGGCTGCTCTCCCATGCAATTTACATGTTCAGCCACCAGGTGGTGATGGAGAGTGATAGCATGCTTAGCTTGGAAGTAGCCTGATCAGGATCCACCTTAAAGGCCTTTTGTTTAACAGCTTTCTTTGGATTAAAATGAATAAAATCTTGAATAAGTGAACATTTAAGGAAAGCATTATTTGATAAAAGTATTCAGGAATAAGAAGATCTGGTGTTTGATTAATGAGTCTTCCTCTTGATGGTTGCCTGCTTGGCATCTTATTCTCCTTATTTGCTGGTGCCAGATTATATACTTGTTCTGAAATGAACATGTATTATTGTAATTACTGAGACAGTGTAAGAAAACCTCAAAGGACCAAAGAATAGGAGATTTTCACACAAAGAATCCTACAGTTTATAACAACTGTCTTAGTTCACTTTATAACCTGTGTGTATCTGTTTGGGGTCAGGTGAGAAGGGGAGTGAGAGCTAGTCTCTTGATTTATGTTCCTCCCTTGTTGCCTGGCTCTGCAGGTGAGAAATCTTTCACACATAGTTTGTTGGGGCTTTTTTTCAGGCCTCACTTTTTTCCCTAATCCCGGTTTTCCATATGTTATATGGATCTTCCTTGTAGTCCTAAATCATTTTATTTTTCTGATTCTTGAATGTAGCTTGAATTTTCTGTGCTCAGTGAGTTTACTGCTGTGTCTTTTACTTTTTCTTTTCCTCAAGAGAAAGAACTCAAACTCCCTGTTTTGGTGACTTATGTCAACACCTAACAAAATTTTGAGAAGTAAATGTCTCTGAATCAGCTCTATCTTATTAGAAATAGGTGAAGTCCAAATGCAATTTGGGGACCCCAAGACACATTCGGGATCTGTAAGGTCAAAACTGTTTTCTTAATGATACTCAAATGCTACCTGTCTGTCTCCCCTGTGTTAACATTTGCAGTGATGGTATAAAATAAGTCATGGGTAAATCATGTATGTTAGTGTAGATGGAAGCAGTGGCACCAGACTTCATTGCTACACTGCCACACTTTAAATAAATAACCCAGTTTTACCTAAAAATTTCCTGCATGACACAGAAACAATGATTAGTTATGTTAAATATCTACCCTCAAGTATATGTCCTACAGAAGAGTACGTATGTGTGAAAAGCATGAGGCACTTCTGCTACATGGTTCACTGGGTATCCGCAGTAAAAGCATTGAGCAGCAGTTTCAATTGCAAGCTCAACTGTCTTCCTTCTCTGAAACTTTTTTTTTTTTTGCTTGAAAGAACAGCTGACAGATTTCAGTATTTGGCAGACATATTCTGAAAAGCCAATGGCACGAGCTTGTCATTTCAAGAATACAACTGACGTTATTTGTTAGTAATGATGACATTTGAACTTTCAAGCAAAAATTAAAATTTTGGGCTGTGTATATTTGCCCCTATGAGCTTGGCAGCATTATAATACCTATGGGTTTTTTTCAGAAGGGATTGATAGTGATATTATCATATTTGATTTTCGAAACTTATATAATGAGATCTGTCAACCTTTTTGTAAGGGTACATAATTCAGTATTTTCCAATTTTTGGTATTTTAAAAATAACCAACACATGACATTATAAAATGACCCATGGATAAAAGAGTCACAGTTCAAGGTAGATCAATGAATTTTTAATGTTGTGGAGTACAAAAGGTTTATTGATTGATGTGGTTTCATATTCATGGAGCAACTGACCTTGAAGAAGCTGCTATTCATTGACTTTTGGCTTAAAATTGAGGAATACCCATAATTATCTGAAGAGGCAATTAAAATACTCCTCTTTTTTAGATTACATATTTGTGTGAGGCCAGATTTTCTTCACATACTTCAGCTAAAATAGCATATCAAAGCAGATTGAATGCTCAAGCAGCTATGAGGATCCAATAGATTTCTGTTAAACTAGATATTAAAAAGATGTGGAAATGTAAAAGAATTATACTCTTCTTAATTTTTTTTGTCTTGGAAGATATGGTTATTTTTTCCATAAACATTTTATGCAAAATAGAAATGTTTGCTTAAAATTACTTATTAAAAGAAACCTAATTCTGTTTCCATTTTGACATGACCAGTGTTATGAGATATAACCTATATGGGCAAAGACTCTTTGAGGTCACAAGTAGTTTTTAGAAGTATAAAGAGTGCTAAGGCCAAAATGTTTGAGAATTGCTCTTATTTACAGTGTAAGTAGAACAAGGCTGGATGTCGTCCTACTGTGAGACAGAGTGTGTTGATAATTTTGTTTTCAAAGTATACTGAGGGCTGTAAAAATTTAGCAGCTGACTCTCATGTGTCCTTTACCAGCCAACTGGCTCCTGAGACTTTTATAACCCTCCTTGTAGTGACTGCGAGATGCGGCAGTCAAAATGGGCCAACAGTTATGGATCATCTCACCCCTTGTCTTCCCAACCAAGTGGAAGGCAGCAGCTGTATTTTGTGCGAAACAGACGGGTGAAATCGGGCCGTGAAAGATCAATTCTTTACACGTACCTTGTAGTAGATGGCAAGTTCAATGGCTGATGTTGAAGAACCGACAGGGGCGATTATTTGCAGGCAGGAAAAGAGAATTCTTCCTAGGTGGTGTTTTTTTTTTTTTTTTTTTCAAGGAGTCTGGCAACAGCTGGGCAATGATTTAAACCTCTGAGGATTCTGACTTTAAGCTTAAAAATACATTTGCATATGCCAGCATTAGAATGGAATCTCAAGCTTCTGCCAACTCAGCGACAACTGAAAAGGAAATAGAAGTCTATATTGTTCAAAAGTTAAGCCTGGGGAGGTACTGTTACTCGGCAGCTGTGTAAATAGAGCTAAAACCTTCCTTGTCCACTGTCACTTGGTTCTCAACAAGACCCAACCATACCATGCCAAGGTGACACCTCATTGTTGAGTTAAAAAAGGAAAATTTTCCTTTCTGTCTAGGTATGTGTGGACATGAGAAACGTGGTTGTGAGATGCAAGGGAGACTCCGGAGGCACAAGGGAAGATGTGAAATTGACTTTTGCTTCCCCCTCCTGGTTGTCCACAGTTTTGTCGCATGTTGCCTACCTTTCCTCCATTCCCCAGTTTTTGCTTTATGGGACTTGTCGCTCCCCGTCTTCGTGGAGGAACGACACAGGACTCTGCGTTGTTCTTTTGTCTGCTCGGCCCTCCCCGGGTTTACTGCTGGTTCTTCCCGGGTTGGCTACCGACCCTTCCACCTCCGTGGAAGGGCGGTTCCCCCTGCCACATTCCCCACTTCCGCAGGGGAGCGGCACACCGCCGGCCGGCTCTCTCGGGGGCTGCATAGGTGTTCCCCTTAGATGTTCCTGGTGCATGCCGTCTCTCTCCTCCTTTATAGTCCTCCTCTGCCAATCCCAACTCAGCTGCCCACACGCCGAGTACGCTGCTCTCCTCCAATCAGGAGCAGGATCAGCTCCTGGAGGTCATCACTCAAGTTGGCAAGAGGCAGCTGCGTAGAAGCTGTTTTCTCCTCTCCCAGCGCCATATTGTGGGAGAGCAGATGCATAGAATAAGTCTTAATTCCAGTAACTTAGTCTAGTCCGAGTTGCTCCCAGTTGCTCCCCACAGGACTTAGGAGCAGGAGCCATTTCTAAAATGGAAGAGCAGGAGCCTGGCTCCCTGTAACTGACTTCTTAACCAGGGGAGAAGCTTTGTCTCCATTTAGCACCCATCCTGGAGAAAGTAGGTGAGGTTGGGGCGGCTGCCTGAGTACAGCCTGATGGGTAATTCCTGTGTTCAGTAGATAAGTGGAGAGGAATTTGCTATTATTGAATTCAGTGAATTTACAGAATTTGAGTATTATACTGTGATTGAATTAATATCGCTTGACTATTATGAATGAATTTATATAATTTGACTGTTATTAAATTCACATGCCTTCCATCCTGTCTAGCCAGTTTAAATCTAGAAGCACTTTTTTTTCTCTCTAAAATGCCTTCAGGACTCTGAGAGCTCCAATTGGGTCTCCTCACTCTGAACACAGAGCTGTGAAGCCTGGAGCATTCTATACATCTCATGTAATTGCTGCAGTTACACCTTCTAAATGATGGCAGTGAACTCCGAGTGATGACTTGGTTACTGAACTAGGGTGGAACTGGTGGTGTGGTAAACTAATAGTAGCAATAGAAAAAGAGGAGGAGGGAGAAGAGGAGAAGAAGGAGTAACGGGAAAAATAAGTTTTCTTGAGTCTTTAATATTTGCCAGACACAACTGTAAGTACTTTCCTTATATTGACTGACTTATTTGGATCAAAAGGATGGCAGTTTACTGAAATCATAGATGAGCTGAGGCCAAAGTCAACAAGGTAGGGGTCTTTGGGAAGCTGAAGGGAACTACGTGTGTTGAAACCCTACGCAGAAAATGAAGGCAAACCCCGAACACAGGGAAAGGCAGGGGCAGGGATTTGAAACTGGAAAATGAGTACAGGTGCTGGGGATAGGTGGATGGAATGTTAGCTAAGTGGAGTGGCTGATTGGAGTTTTGAGATTTCTCCTTGGGGAGGGATGCAATGTGTTGGGCAAGACAACATGGGGTAAGCTGGGGTTGTGTTCAGTGGTAGCAAAGCTGGAGAGATTGCAGGAGAACAAGAGCCAAGACATGGGGATTGGAGGGGGATAACAAGCATGGATTTGGCAGTGAAGATGGATTGAAAGAGTGTGGCAAAGAAGATGCCAATGGACAAGGTTCAGAATATGGGGCTCTACTCGGAGGGCTGCCTGGCAGGCAGCCCAAAAAGGCATCAGCGGATGTAGCTGGGGCTGAGACTGAGCTGTCAGTGTCAGCAAGCAGCTGGTGGATGGGAGAACACGTGGATGATCAGACAGGGAGGAGCCAGAGTGGATTTGGTTTATTTTGCTGACCCCTTGCCTTTTATGTGTATGGAGTAAGGGAGCAATAATTACGCAGCAGAGTGCTCTCAGACTTAGAGCATCAGGTTTGCCTTTGCAGTGCCCTGCATTAACCACCAGGATCTCTAGAACTCATGCAACCTCATCTACCTTGTGCTTTGCTTCTCCATTTGCTTTGCTCAATGTGTTGGGGGGGGTTAGTGGGTCAGACTGGCACACCCCTGGGGAATGACTGTGGAGTTCAGTGCTGACATTGTGTTTAATGCCACTAGTTAAGCCATTTCACTATGTGTAAAGAATCACTCATTTGTAATGATGTGTACTTGCCATACCCTTTATGAGACATTCTCTTGAGACCTCTCATTCTCCCATCGGTTGATGCTTAGCTACTGTTTTGGAATGGACCTGAAAATCAATAAGTGGAAGGCACTCTATTGCTGTGTCTTTTAACACTGCAGTTCTACTGCATTTACAGAGTGAGTGGTATTATTTAAAACCTCAATGGTTAATATAATCCTTTTCTAAAGTTACCTCAGTGTTTTTGTTTGTTATTTTTAAAATATTGGCTCTATGGCAAGATACACCAGCTTAAATTATCAACATTGTCAGACACATTTACCAATTGTAAGAAAGCCTTTCCGTTTTCTAGAAATGTACTAAAAATGTACCTTACTTCCCCTTGTGATTGAGAAAATCACAACTCATTCAAGATGACCTTACAGAATGGTTTGCTCCTTAATGACAATAATCTATATGAAGTTGTGCCAGACACTTGATAAAGTGGGGGAAATGTGAAGGAGAGGGAGAGCTGAGTTTTTTAAGAAGGTTTCTCTGTCTGCTTTTCCCTTAGGATGACACTATTATTGATTTAGCAATGATTTTCATAATTGTACATTCCATTTTCAACAGCAGAAAAAATGTCAAACACATCAGTTAGATTGGCACCCATTGGGTGAGAGTGCATGTAACTTCTCAGATGCCAGCCAGAACTAAATTTTACATTTCTCCTGGTAGGAATTTTACCTATTGGTGTTGACAATCACTGGCAATGAGAATCTTAGTGATAAACTTCACTTTTGCTAATCCCATAGATTCTCTTAACAAAAGAAAATGAGGGGATCTAACTTTTAAAATTTATTTGACAGGTAGAGTTATAGACAGTGAGAGAGAGACAGAGAGAAAGTCCATGTGCCTTCATGTGGACCCTGCCTTGGAGTTGGGTAGAGCTGTCTGCTCGGGAAGGCGCTTCCTGCCTGCCTGGCTCAGACATTACCCTGCTTTATTTTGCTGTCTACCTGACTTCATAGAAATTTGACTTTGTGACCCAAATTTAAATAGTTCTCCATAAGTAGGTGGCTCCAAACTCCATTCCACAGCTCCAGTTCCTATCTAGTCTCTATGATTATGTCTGTAGTATTGTATCCATGCATTTTGCCCAAAAGCCTCCTTGATACCCAAGTTATGACACATTGGAAGTTTTTTCATCTTCCCTCCTTTTCCTTCTGTTCTGGGTTTCATTGCCATCCTCTGCTCTATCAAAGTTAAACTGTGGCTGAGTTGTCCTCTTTTGCTTCCTTATCTGAAGACTACCAGAAGTCATGTCCCCCTTCTTGGCTATGCTCCCTCGAAGCTACGTGCTCTACATTCTGTAGTCAACTCCCAGCCCAGTGCAGGCACAGTTGACTCAGATAGATGTTGTCACACATTTCCCAGAAGTTTGTCTAATGTCTAGTATCTATTCTTACATGTTATGCAAGCAGGACTAAGAATTGTCTAGACAAATTTCATTTTTATTTTGTCACTTTCCTTTTTAAAACATATGATTGCCCATTACCCATTGCATCCAGAAAAACTCTGTTTCGTCTTTTCAGGCAGATGTCCTCCACACACCATTGTTTCCCATAAAGCTTATGTTTCTTGACAGTTTCATTCACATCTGTTGCACTCAACCTACTGATTCCAACATCCTCTTCCCTTTGCACATTCAAATCTTCCCTTCCTTTTCTAGTTCATGACATTGTTCAATGTCCAGTTCAAACTCCACCTGTTCCTGATGATTGATTACTCTGGCCTACTCTGCCAGATCTTTATTATTTTCTCTGCATTCCCTCTGAACTTGTACATTGGCGATTCCAAGTGTCAGTAGATCAGATCTGAGCACTGGCAAGCTTGAATTTAGATTACGTCACATACTGGCTAAGCAGTCTCAGGTTTTGCTGAGCCCACTTTATCTTAATTATAGAGTAAAAGATTAATAATAACAATGGTCTACTTGAATTATTGTGATGAAGTATGGTGATTAATTTAAATGGAATGCTACTGGATAATCAATAAGCTAATATCTCAGAAAATATCTTCAGCCAAGCCACATGTCCACATGAGTTACACTTTCCTTGAAAGAAAGAATTTGATTTTGCTTATCTTCATTCATATCCCTATACCTTGTCAAATACGCAGCACAGATTAAATATTCAGGAAAATTTTGTTGAAAAATAAGACAGGTATGACCATGAATGGTTGGGTAGAATCACTACCCTTATTATTTCCTGAGTCTTTTCCATCACACTATGAGTAGGATGTGCACAGTAGGAACTCAGTATACTTTTTTTAAAAATTTATTTGACAGGTAGAATTATAGACAGTGAGAGAGAGACAGAGAGAAAGGTCATCCTTCCATTGGTTCACTCCCAAAATGGCCGTTACGGCCGGCACTGTGCCGATCCGAAGCCAGGAGCCAGGTGCCTCTTCCTGGTCTCCCATGCGGGTGCAGGGCCCAAGCACTTGGGCCATCCTCCACTGCCTTTCTGGGCCACAGCAGAGAGCTGGACTGGAAGAGGAGCAACCGAGACTAGAACCCAGCACCCATATGGGAGCGGCGGAGGATTAACCAAGTGAGCCACGGCGCTGGCCTTCAGTATATTTCTTGACTGTGTTTGTCTGAAAATGTTAGAGTGGTTGCAGGTTTGTCTAAGGACAATGATAAGAAGTTTGTGGATTGTTCATTGTTGTCTATTGGAAAATATTTGCCTTTCATTAATGTCATCTACTTAGGAATATATTGGACATTTATCATAGTTGCATATAAATAGTATGCAAATGAATACTTATGACACTTGTGATTAGTTGTTGCTTTTGTCCCTTTATTTTAGGAATTTGGGACATGTTCTTCATGTCTCAGAGTTTCCAGTTGGGACATGAAAGGAGCCAATAAATAATGATTGGCAAGAGCCTTCTGCAAGCTTATTGTGTTTGAAAATGTTTCTGGCACCATCAATAACAGCATTATCATCACAATTAATGTTAGATTCAATCTCATTTGGATATATTTTCCCAACAACTTGCCACTGTATTATCTCCCCTTTCATGTGTTTCTAAACACCCTTTACTTTGACCCAAATAAGTAATACTGCTTTCAGTATGCAAATGTAAGTTGCATAGAAGTCGGGTTGTATTGGAGATGAAATTAATTGTGACAGTTCTGGAGGAGTTTTGCAGAAAAAGAAGATTAACATGTAAGTCTTCAGTGGCTGTCTTTGCTGATGCATATAATGTTAGGCAAAATGAAATTTCCATGTACCCAGCTCAGCAGAGGAATGTTTATTGAGTCCACAGATATTTGCGCAGGGCACGGCCCTTGGGGTTTGTGACAGCCTATTTTCTTTTCTCAGTGAGGGCATGAATTTCTCTTGCTCCATTATCATCTAAATTGGAAGTCATGATGCCTCTTCCATTCTCTTATTTATGATTTTGTTTGTTAAGAAACTTGTACAGGAAATGTACTACTTACTCAAAACTAAATTGCTGTTCTCCTTTGGACCAGATGATAATATTGTCTTCCTTTTGAAATTTTTAAAAATTATTTATTTATTTTCATTTCTTTGAAAGGCAGACAAAGAGAGATCTTCTATACATTGGTTCTCTCCCCCCAAGTGCTTGCAACAAGTACGGCTGGTCAGGCCAAAGGCAGAAGCTCAAAATACAATCTAGATCTCCCATGTGGGTGGCAGAGACCAAGGGACTTGAGCCAACGCCTGCTGCCTCCCAGGAAGCTGGGTAGAAGTGGAGGCAGGACTGCAACCCAGATGTTGTGATCTGGGAAGTGAGACTCTCACGCGGTGTCTGAACTACCACGTCCAGTGCCGGCTCCCAGATATTTCTGTAGATAATGATCCAAGTTTTATACAGACTCACTTCAGATCTAACTTAATTTTTTTGACATTGGCCGAATAGTACAGCCAATTATTATCAGAAAGCTATATTTTCAAGCTGCATTTCCTTTTGGATGCTTTTCACAATGATAGTACAGAAAGGATAATCATATATATATATATATATATATATATATATATATATATGCCTTTTTTCTCTTTTTCTCCAAGGAAACCACCATGTCTGACAAAAGTGACTTGAAAGCTGAACTGGAACGCAAAAAGCAGCGCTTAGCACAGATTAGAGAAGAGAAGAAACGTAAGGAAGAGGAAAGGAAAAAGAAGGAGGTGAGTACTAGAGGTTAAGGGGAAAAGAAAAATCCTTGGGTATGAGGGGCTGGTACTGTAACGACTACACAGAGCCCCCTGCATGAACCATTTATGATATCTGAACACAGGAGTGTATAGCCACATCTCAGAACAATGAGGTCATTGCAGTGCGGGGGCCAGGCAGGCACCCCCAGCATGGTCTGCAGCACTTGCTTCAGGGGTCTCCAGACGCCAGCTTCACCCCAGACTTGAAAAGAACTTTGACCTCTTTACTGTTAGACATTCGACGTTTCTGAACCTGCCTGTGCCTTGGCTTCCTGTACTTCATCATGGGAACAATAATGTGTTTCTTGGGGGAATTGTGAAGATTGACAGTTAATCGTGTATAGCACTCAGCAGCAGCTAGGCTCTGGTGAGTACTTAACACTAGTACTTAACGTTAGTTTTAAGAAAAGCTGCAACATTTTAGGTGAGATATGGAAAATGCTGCCAGTTTATTTCCATGTTCTGAAGGAGATAAGGTTGTGCATCCCAGAATATGCTGAATTGGTGTCTTGACTATTTCAAGCTGAAATCACTCGAGGAGCTGTAACTCAGAAAAGGCCATTGGCTTGTCTTTTTCTACCTGCAACAAGCCGCAGGGTCCTTCTGGCAGCAATGTCCATCGCATAGCAAGGCCAGGAATCAACCGTGATCATCACACGGGGGTTGGGGGCTGCCGGAACCTGCAGAGGCAAGCTCTTGGAAGTAAGGCTTTGCTCCTGCTGGCTTCCATATCCCCAGAAGTCACTGCCCAAGTCCAGCTACTCCTGTCTCACAAATTTATTGCTCTGTGTATAAACAGCATAAAAGCATCATGCTTGGTCATTCCTACACACCTCATTCTTGTATAGATCCCCAGATACCTGGAAACTGAACAGAACATCTAAGCTTCTCACTTGTGAGTTGGCCCTATATTCTTCGGGTTTGTACAGTCAGCAAGAGAACCCAGCCAAGAACTAAGGAGCTAGTGGAGTTCCTGCAGTTTCTTCCGTGTTGTGTGTTTTCCGTGGTAAGCAAGCATCCCAGGTTTGTAAGGGGAGAGAATCACTCCCCCAGTTTAGTGAGTGGATAGTAAAAGATACAGAATTGCTAGGAATTACAGGTGAAAGAGAGTTTTTAAAAGTTTATTTATTTATTTTATTTTTTAGAAAGACAAGGAGATGAGAGAAGATATCTTCCATCTGCTGGTTCACTGCCCAAATGCCTGCAACAGCGGGACCTGGGCCAGGCCAGAGCTGGACTCCGTCTGGCTGTCCCACGTGGGTGACGGGGGCACAAGTACTTGAGTCAACACTGGCTGCCTCCCAGGGTGCGCATTAGCAGGAAGCGGGGTCGGAAGCAGAGGCAAGATTTCATACCAGTGCTCTCATAAGGGATGTGGTGATTTAACCAGCCGTGCCGTGATGCAGGCTCCTGGAAGATATTTGAGCACGGAGGCCCCTTTTATGCCAACAAAGCACAGAGGTCCAGGGGTGGAATGCAGCCTTCATGCTGGGCTCAGAATCCGGAGCTCCTGGCTCCCAGTTCCATGCCTTGCTGTCGAGTCGCATCTTCTTCCTGTCTGAATCTAACAACTATCACAGGTCTACACAAGAATCACAACAATGCATGTTACGCCAAACTGCACATGGGTTTCATCTTTTTGCACTAAAATGTTATCTTTTAATCCTATTTTTCCATAAGCTTTTTTGAAGTACTCTCATAATTTGTTTTTAATTCTCCCATTGGTTTTGGTAGTGTAGAAACATTTTGAATGTTATAAAAAGTGCCAAAGATATTTTCAAAGAAGAAAACTGTGTGTCATGTGACATGTTTGTGTGTCTAAAAACCAAAAATGCATTCCTACTTAGAGTTTTTAAAAAAAAAATTTTTTTTGACAGGCAGAGTGGACAGTGAGAGAGAGAGACAGAGAGAAAGGTCTTCCTTTTGCCGTTGGTTCATCCCACAATGGCTGCTCCAGCTAGTGCGCTGTGCCCAGTGCACCGCACTGATCCAAAGCCAGGAGCCAAGCGCTTCCTCCTGGTCTCCCATGCGAGTGCAGGACCCAAACACTTGGACCATCCTCCACTGCACTCCCGGGCCACAGCAGAGAGCTGGCCTGGAAGAGGAGCAACTGGGACAGAATCCAGCGCCCCAACCAGGACTAGAACCCGGTGTGCCAGTGCCGCTAGGGGGAGGATTAGCCTATTGAGCCATGGCGCCAGCTAAAAATTCATTTCTTTATTTTGAGAGTCAGAGTTACAGTGGGAAAGAGGGAGAGACAGAGAGATCATCTTTCTGCTGGCTCACACCCCAAGATGGCTGTGACGGTCAGCACTGGGCCAGGCCAAAACCAGGAACTTCATCCAGGTCTCCCACTTGGATGGCAGAGGCCCATACGTTTGGGCCAGCTTCCACTGCTTTCCCAGGACATTAGCAAGGAGCTGGATCAGAAGTGCAGCAACCAGGACCCAACTGGAGCCTCTGTGGGATGCTGATGTTGCTGGTGGCGGCTTTTTCCGCTATGCCACAATGCTGGCCCCTACATAGTTTTTCTTTAAGGAAAGAGAAAATGTCTTTTGATGCCTTACAGTCTAAGTAAGTGTGTTCATGCTGCAAGGCCAGGAGACCAAGGTAACTGATTTATAACAATTATTATTTTCCAACAGAGTAAAACATAATTGCAGTTGCAATTCAGCCTTCCGGCATCTCGAATCTGTTCCTACCATTGCACTTTGATTGATGTAATCATTTATTTGTCCTTGACATTGTACATAATATTTTTCCCTTGGAGATCTTTGCAGTTATGTATGCGGTTTTTGAGTGAAGCAGAGGTGAGAACTGACAAGGAAGGGCTATTCATTGTGATGCGAAACCAAAAAAGCATTAAGTTATTATATTTCCTTCCCTTCAAATGTCAACGTGTACTGTAGTTTTAAAGCACCTGTTATCCTTTACTAATAACCGGTTTCCTTTTAAACTGACATTCTGATATCCGACTTAAATTTCACAGAATTACCACAAAATGTGATGTGATCCAAATTGTGCTGTCTGCTTCATCTTTTTCATTTTTCACGCTTTGGAGAAATTACAGGCAGCCCTGAGTGATAGAAGCAGACTACCCCTTTTTGCTTTTACCCCAAGCCATTTTGCCTGATGGTGGAGATTTCTCTTGTTACACAGAAAAAAAAAAAAAAAAAGAAGTAGTAGTAGTCCTGGAAGATTGGAAGATTGGGGGTAGAAGGTGATGGGGTGCCTGGAACACTAGAGCACCCAGAATTAAAGTCACGTGAAGTCTTTGTTTCCCCATTTCTGAATGGACAGGGTGCTCTATGCCTTTGATAACCAAGCCCTCTGTGCAGAGTCATGTGACAGTACAGGCTCCTCATCTCCCTCTTCTGATTCCAAATCAGGATGCCCTGGACTGTACCATCAAGGTCTGTCCTGGCTTTATGTCTTCGCCCTCTGTGATCCATCTCCTTCCTGCACTAAGATCTGTCCTTGGTCCTGTTTTAGCATCATTTTCCAATGGCTCTGGCTTGCTTTGTGCTGTGCGGAAGATGGCAAAAGCTATAGGTCACACCGCAGGGTTTTGAGTCGGGAACTTGGCTCTGTCCTTCAGACAACAGCCCTGTGGGAGAGCTTTTCGAGGCTTGTTCTCTTGTCTGTAAATGGAGGAAAGAGTGCTGCTCTCCTTGTGGACTTGTGTCAGCACTTAGCAAGATCCACAGAGCAAAGAACTGCACCGGAGCTGGGTCGGGAAGCAAAGCTTTTGCTAGGCTCCAGCATCAGCCATTGGGGAAGTGACCGGAGGCAGTTGGCACAGCTCTTTCCTTTCTGCGGGCTCTCTCCAGGCAAGGCCACCTCCCCAGAACACCCCATTATTGCAATAGTTCCGCCCACCCCACCAAGGCGCTTGGTTTCATGTGAGTTTGGCATTCTGTAGCTGAAAGAAATTTGGAAATAATCTATTCTGATCTCTCTCTTTTTAAACGAGAAATCTGGGTCCCAGAGGTGAAAATCTGGCAAGTAGCCCCCTTTATCTTCAGTCTTAGGAAGGACCCCTTAGCCAGCCGGTTGTCCCATGGAAACCTGGGGTCACTCTTTCACTGTTCCTGTCCCCGATTCACAGTGATCATCAGATCCTAGACAGGCAGAACTGTATGACCCTTGCTCTTCCATTGCTTTCCGCCCTAATATCCACATTCCAGCCGGATTCAGCAGCTGACAGAGCCTCTTTATTGTTTTAAAATTTATTTATTTATTTTTTAGAGACAGAAATACAGGGGTGGGGGTAGGGGAGAAAGGATGTCTCATGCACTGGTTCACTCCCCCAAATACCTGTAAAGGTGGATCTGGGCTGAGCCATGAGCCAGGAACTCAACCACAGTCTCCCATGTGGGCGGCAGGAACCCAATCACTGGAGCCATCATGTCTGCCTCCCAGGTTCTATGTCAATAGAAAGGTGGAATGAGGAGCCGGAACTGGGGATCAAACCCAGGTATTCTGATGTGGGACTCCAGTGCCTGCTCTGGCGTCTTAATTACCAGGCTAATTGCGGCTCCTGCATATTCCTAGGGAGCGCACCTTCTCCTAACAGAGTTCATGGCATTCTCTTCCCTTACTCTCCCCATTCTTCTTTCTTTTTTTTTTTCCTTTTCTTTCCTTTTTTTTTTTTTTTTTTTTTTTTGACAGGCAGAGTGGACAGTGAGAGAGAGAGACAGAGAGAAAGGTCTTCCTTTGCCATTGGTTCACCTTCCAATGGCCGCCGCGGCCAGCGCACTGTGCTGATCCGAAGGCAGGAGCCAGGTGCTTCTCCTGGTCTCCCGTGTACTCTCCCCATTCTTCTGTCGCTCTCGGCTGTTTTCCACCATCTCTCAGCTCGCATCTGAAATTACTGTTGCCAGAACGCGTTTCTTCTGCCTCTCTCCACCCCTAGCTAGATGAGCTCTGGGCCCCAAGCTATTTAGCCCAGGGCTTTGTATTTGTCCCTTCGCTGACCTTTCTCTCCTGAGAGACCCCAAGCTTTTGAGGGAAGGGTTGTGTGTGTGTCACTGTGGAGTCACCGTCAGCACCCCTGTGACCCTGGGGGTGAGCACTGGAGGACGAGTCACGGGTAAGCTCATGGGGCAGGTCTTCCCAGGCACCAGGAGTTCTACTCTGCGGGCTTCTGCCCTCAGTCAGTGGGCCACTGCCATTGACCTCTGAGCTTAAGATTTTTCTAGTTTTCATTTTGTTTGTGGAGAGCTAGAAATAGCCTGGAGCTTATAGAATTGATTTTTATAAACTTTCTTTAGGCTTACAATTTAGATAAAACAAATAAATTTAGAATGAAGAAGAAAGAAAATACTCCTGAATGCTAAACTGGGTGACTTTTTTATGCCCAGCTCTGAAAACTATAAATTAGGACCACCCAGGTTGACGATCTACACAGAATTCAGAGAACTGTGTACATGTATAAAATTACAAATCTCTGCCCTTTTGGATGTCAACTGCTTTCTTGGCTGTGGTGTTAAAGATGAAATCTGATTTTAAAATAAATATAGCAGCCACCATTTAAAACTCAGCCCTGATTTCAGGAAAACCGGGCCTCAGTGCAATGAGGTGTGCGTAACGGGGCCACCCTGAAGTTTCATCCTGTCCTTGGCTGTCCTCTGAGTTGCTGGAAATTACAGTGGGCAGGGGTTCCTGGCCCACCCTCACCTGTCCCTCTAATGTGCTTGGAACTGTCATTTAAAATGATTGGCAGTTCTCAGCTGACGGTTTTTCTATCTTTGATGATTCTCTCTGGGTCTTAGCCATGATCATGCCTTAGAAACAGAAATAATACTTGCTGGGAAAGGCACCTGGCCAATTTTTAATTAATAGTATTACAGAATTACTCCTTGTTGAGTCATTAAAACAGAAGGTTCTACAGGATATAGAGAGTTTCAAGATGAGGGCACTGGGTATAGCTGTGCTGAATGAAGTTAACACTGTCTCACTCTCGGTGCTCGCTGGGAACAGAAAGGAGCAGTCTGTTTCTGATGAGCGCAGATTACCTAATTTTGCATTTTCCATGGTCAACTTAGTGTTGATGGCTTTCCTAAGCTTGTGTTTTATCTAGGTAGACATCTATCCTTATCCACTTATGCTATTTTTTTAATATTGCCTGTTTCCTTAAGAATTAAAAAAGGCAGAGCGTGAGTTGCAGGGGCACCTTGAGTTTCTGAGATGGAATTTTGTAGACGAAGTGCAGGTGTACTGTTTTTGCACAACGTATGATTACTCAAGTTGACATGAATGTTTAATTAACATGTTTCATGAAAGCTTACTGATTAAAGTTTAAAAATGTCTCAAGAAAAGAAACAAATAAAAAAACAGATACAGATCTTGTGCCTTTCCGAGTAGGACAGACATGACAGAAAGTTTTTGATAAGATGCCCTAAGTTTACTCTAATGGAAAAGATTAGGCAGATCTTTTTCTATAGATTTAGTGTAAGTTCCATTAGGACTTCTCAGTATCTACTGATACTTCATTAACCTTGAGTAAATTTTGTTTTGAAGGAATGAGAGAAGGTTAAACATTTTCTTCCTGTTGCTAGAATATAGAAGTGGCTCTGGTGGGGGGCTGAGACACTAGACATGTAGAGGACTCTACTCCAACATTGACAAGTAAAAGGGCTTCCTGAATGAGGCACCTGTAGAGGAACCTGGCCTGACTATGGAAGGTATACTTCTAAGTTTCTGTAAAAAAAAAAAAAGTGCCGAAAGCAGATACTGACCCATTGATGCAACACGTTTCACTGAGCGTCTACTCTGTGCCAGACACTCATCTAAGTGGAAGCATATTTTGGTGAACAAAATACTCAAGGATCCCCTCATGGTAAAGCTACAGTTCGGTTACGGCATAGCTCCTTGCTGTAACAGCATACTATTCCACGCTGGACTCCTAACACGAAGTTTGTCTATCTTAGTTTTTTCATTTGTATTTCAGTCACTGCTATGAGAGTTTCCTGTTCTTTCAGTTCCCCTATTTTTCCTTCCATCCTTCTGTCAACGTTATAACCCGCGATGTTGATTTAGATCCTTACTCTGCAAGTTTTCTTTCCCATCTTAGTCCTGTATTTTCCTCTGTTGAATGCATAGACTTTGAAATTTGCTTCTGTAACTTAATGTTCAAATTTGGGGCAGAAAACACGTGAACTTTGATGTCGTCACTCATAGAAATTAAAGTTCCGTGTTAGAATTCTGTGTCGTGTGACGGCGCCTGAGATGGAGCTCTTATTGACCTCCCAAATGTTGGATTCCCTCTGGTGGTGCATGGACTTCAAAAGCATGACTCTGTTAGAGGCCCCAGGTGAGCAGTAACAGAGATGTGGAGTCCAGGGTCATGTGCAAAGATGCACTTAGCTTATAATCAGCCTGCAGGTTCCATGCGGGAGCAGGTCAAAACCTGCATGAACTCTTTCTCTTTTACGGGCCATAATATAAATTTTGTTTCACTGCTTTGAAATGTGCTCTGCATGCCTGGAGGGAGGTAACATACCTGTTAGGGGAGAGGGGTGTGTCTGATAACTGAATGGTAGGTGTCCAACAAGTTGTAGACTGCTGCACCTCTGTCACTCAGCAGAAATCACTGTACCCCAAACACGACATCTCAGGGTTGCACAGGCGGGCAGACACCTTGCCTTAAGTGAGCACTGTGCCGTGGAGGACAGAAGAGACCACAGTTTTTAAATTCCCCATTGGTCCTCTTTCATCTGCATTTTACTTCGTTACTAGCCTGGAGAAACACATCTTGGGCATAGAATCAGATATTAAGAGGCTCACCTGCCACCATTTTTTAAAGGATTTATTTTATTTATTTGAAGGTTTAGTCACAGGGAGGGATGGGGAGAGACGGAGAGAAAAAAAATCTTCCATCCACTGGTTCACTCCCCAGATGGCTACAACAGCTAGGGCTGGGCCAGGCTGAAGCCAGGAGCCAAGAACACATTCGGTTCTCCCACATGGGTAGCAGGGGCCCAAGTGCTTGGGCCG
The DNA here is from genome assembly GCF_964237555.1 of Oryctolagus cuniculus. Taxonomy (NCBI): domain Eukaryota; kingdom Metazoa; phylum Chordata; class Mammalia; order Lagomorpha; family Leporidae; genus Oryctolagus; species Oryctolagus cuniculus. Next base: position 40,404,315 of record NC_091447.1, on the reverse strand, counting down.
TCTTCCCCTGCTTTCCCAGGCACATGAGCAGGGAGCTGGCTCAGAAACACATAAGGGATGCTGGCACCACACGCGGCAGCTTAACCTGCTGTGCCACAATGCCAGCCCATGTGATGTACCTTTTAATACAGGATTTCTGCAGGGCATGTCTCCTGACTTTTTTTGTACTATATTTTCCTCCATGATGATTTTCTTCTTTCATTTATTATGTACGATGGAATCCTATGACAATCAGAACCAAGTAACAAGACCTATTTTTTTTTTAGTAACGACACTTATAGTAATATTGCTCACCTACCCTACTATAGATTTAACCTGGTTTATTTTACACCATAGTAAATTTATAGTACCAATAAAAACAACATTTTACAGTTACAGATTCTCATAAATAATTTCATTTTTCACCCAGGTCCCAACCATTCCTTGTATGCATAACCCCAGGAGTGGGTCGTAGATATTCCACGTACTCATTTTATGAGCTGAAGCCCCAGAGGGACAAAGTGGCAGATAGATTTTTTTTTACAGTTATATTCCCAGTCAGCAGTCATTGGCCTTGATGGTTTCTTCCAAAACCAGTTGAGAGAAGCTTTCATACACGTGATAGAACCAGGAGAACGCCTTCAACCACAGGAGAGCGCACTGGATCCGAAATCAGTAACTGGTGCGGTCACGTGGTTTTTCCATCCTTTTTGTACATGTGACTGCAGCTGCCTACGGCTCTGGCCTGGCCTTGTCTACCACTCACTTCTAGTTTCCCCTCCCACCCGGGCCGGGCGTGTGTTTGGTTGTGTCGTTCGCTTTTCTTACCGACGTCTGCATTTTCCAGGCGGATCTGCAGCAGAAGAAAGAGCCGGTCCAGGATGACTCGGACCTGGATCGGAAGCGGCGGGAGACGGAGGCTCTGCTGCAAAGCATCGGGATATCGCCTGAGCCCCCGCTAGGTACTTGAGAGCGCTTTATTCCCGACCTCCAATTGGACTTGCACGGGATCTTCCATGTCCAGCGTTTGCTATCCCGTTGAGTGTTTTGCTTTATTTTATTTTTTAAGAAGTTCTGCGGCTTACGGCTCAGGTTGCATGTAGTTTTGGGATTGAGGAGCTGGAAGGAGCCCGTGGCAGCAGTAGAGTTCTTAGTCATTTGCTGCTTTTTGGCTCATTATATGGGCCACCCGTTCCTCTGCATTACTGGTTGGTTATTTTATACCTTTTATGAGTTGCCACTTGTTAAATGCAAGAAATCTTGGGATTTTTCAAATGTAATTGCTCTTCATTTCCATTGCTGAATTGCAGCCTCTCTTTGCTGATCTAAACACTGCGAATTTGTGTATGAATTTCATAATCACTACAGGCGTATGCTCAGTGGTTACATTGAAAGAAACTTGAAATGATGTCGGATGAGCAGCTAATTAACAAATTGACTTTTACTTGACACGTGTATCTTGATTTCATTACTAATTGGCATTTTCACGCAACACCCCTCCTCCAACTCATTCATTCCTAAATGATTGTCCATGACCTCATTTTATCTCTAAGGTTTGGATATTGAACCGTTTGTTTTATTTGTAGTGAAGGTAACTTGTGCATAGATTGTTTCTGCGGTCATTTACCTATATATCTCTCCTGTGATAAATCATTTTATTTTTCTTTTATCCTTTTGTTTTCCATACATTTAAGAGTAATCCTGGGGTATCTGTAAAACTATATGATAGTCAATATAGTGAAAAGAAAACCTTTTTAAAGGTTACATAGAATTAAATATAATATCAGATGTCCTGCTCAAAACAGTTTTTCTTCCTTTAATTCCATAACTTTTTTGTCAAGAGTACTTTATTAGTTTCTGTAATCACACTTACATAGAGAAACCCTTATATAGTTAATATACTGTGTTACCCCTGTACAAATGGAAAAAATTGTGTTTAACATTTCTAGACCAAAATGGCTGTTAATTTCTGTACAATGCCAACTCAACGTGATCAACTGGGATACTTTTTTCAAAGTTGACAGTACAAATAAAGTTTACAAAAATTCAGTTATATATACATGTGTATACATACACATACCTCATAACTGACTTTTATATTAAAATAAATTTTCATTTTATTTCCAAAGTTGCTTAAAATAAGAATAAAAATTATCCATGTGCAACAAAATGACAAATGTCTATGTCAATGTGAATAAGAAAAACATGAGGGCACTTCAAAAAGTTCATGGAAAATGGAATTAAAAGATGTTTATTTTGGTGAAAATATTTTGGAATCTATGTGTAGTTGTTTTCTAATATGTATTTTCCATGAATTTTTTGAAGACCTCTTGTGTATGAGCTTATCAATCATCAGTACCTATGGATATAATTTGATATATCCATGCAAAACTAAAATACCCATAGGAATGTTTTATACTCAGCCCAGTTTCTGGTAGGTGGAAGCCCCAATTAGCCCCACTGGTTTTGTTTTACTTCTTTATGTCGTGGAAGATGTAATCGATGGGATATTTGACCTACTTTGAGAAACTGACTAAACTTCTTATACATAGCCTACGTGAGATATAAATTAGACATTTTGCAATCAATTATAGTTATGCCTCAGTGTAGCCTTTGAAATGCTGTTGCTATGTGAACGCTGATTAAAACACACTAGGAGTATTTTCCCCAACCATACATAGAGCCAGCAATTTAACCTTAAGGACAAAAGAGTTGAATATCCCTGAGCCACGACCAACTTCGAGACTATCGCTAGGTACCTGCCGATGGCGCCTGTCAAGGGTGCACCCTGTTTCTGGTCTGATGCACCACCCCACTTTACCCTCTGGCTTAGCACAAGAGGAGGCTACATGGAAACTTCTAGCTTCCTGACAGATCTGCCATTGTGTTATAGGATTTGGGAAAAGTCGTTAATCCCTCTACCCTGTTAAATAAATAAAAGGAAATTGCACATGATTGAAACCAAATGGAAATCCACACACAGGCACTGAAATTCCTTTCTGCCCATACGGCTCCTTTGGCATGTGTGACACCGAGGAGCCATTGCATTGCCTGGCCTGTAGCCATCTTGGCTACTGCGTGCGGCTTCGATGTAAGGACAGTTGGCTTGTATCTGAAGGAGGAAGGGAAAAAAAATAACTTGCATTTCCTCTAGCGTGTTTCTTTTATTGTCCTTGCTGGCTTTTCAGCTTGTGTGGACCTGGATCTGTGAACTTATTTCTCCTGCCTTCAGAGAGGCAGTTGCTGTTGCAAGCAAAGGAAAACAAATCCCAAACAGGGTACACAGCACGATGGGCTGCAGCTAATAATTAAATGTAAAAATAAAGCAGCCTGTCGTGTTCGTTGTTTTGAAAGGGATTTTTAAATTACCGGGTTGAACATTGTACCCTTTCTCTATCGCAGAGTCTCATAGCAAGTGCAGTGTATCTTATGTGGACAGTAAGTTCCCTCCAAATGCAAACCTGCAGCAGGCTTTTCTGAGTTTCTCGGGCCATTTAATATGATCAGAATCACATGTTTCATAATCTCTTATGGTTTTACAGACACCCCATTTGAATTTTTAATAGGTCACATCTATACTAACAAAATAAAGTGGAGAATTGGAATTATCTGGATAGTTCACCCTAGGAAATCCTAGACATGAATTATCTGGATAGCTATTTTGATTCTCTATGTTACTTTGTTAGGGTGGACATGGCCTCGAATCCCTAAATTAATTGTGTCTAAATTCATTTTTCAAATTTTAATTTCCAAAATATGAAAAATTCACTTGACTTTCTTCCTTTTCTTTCCTTTTTTTTTTTTTTTTCCTTATCCCATCTCAATCTCTCCTGGCCATACAACCACTTTAATTTGGGCCCATTTGTTTGGATTTGTCTGACACTGCTCTTCACCAGTGCAGCCGCTGCATTTTTTAACATGGGATACCTGTTATTTTCATTATTTAGTCCCAACCCCTATGTCTCCCTCCTCGAAATCAGTGAGCACTCCCAGTGAAGCCGGCAGCCAAGACTCAGGCGATCTGGGGCCATTAACAAGGTAAGAATTATCTCTTTAAAAAAAGCCAGGGTGGGATGGCAAGAATACTAAGGATCGTTGTTAAAACACTTAGATGTGCATGACCTTGCATGTAACCTCAGTCATTTTATGTTTCCCTACGAGGCAGCTTGCTATTCTTAGTGGCATAGCAAAGATTTGAGCACTAGAATAATAAACTCACCATCATTCTTCCTTGAGAGAGCTAACTTAGCACCATGCGTCTTCCTTAACAAACCTTCTCGTTATTCTACTCTAGTTTACTACTTGGCTTATTTTTCATTAACAATCTTCTTTTTGTGGATTGAACACTGAATTGTTCTAACCCCAACTTTAATTTTGCAAGCGTCCTATTTGTTTGCTTAATGGAGTTGCCAAATTTCAGAACTCAGCTCCTAGTGTTTTTATTAGTTTATTATTATTGCTGTTATTTGGGTTGGCTGTTTCTTGCTTATTGAGTGGCAGTGGGTCAGCATGTTACCTGCCCCTCCCCCGCCACCAAGGCCACATGGCTTCCTCACTGCTCAGCCTAGTTGAACTCAGGTAGGGACATAGACACTGTTTTTCCACAGTTTCCAGTTTGTCATGCAAAGCAAGGAATTTCAATATTTATAGAATCATCTCCTAAATGTTAATAACTTTTGTTAAAGGCAGTCATGGGCTAGAGTTGGTCTGTGGGCTGATAATTTGTGATCTCTGACTTTGAGTCTTAATTTTTTAAGAAATTCATAAAGTAATTAAGCTTAAAAGGAAAGAGGGAGCAAATCAACCACACACAATTCTTTAACAAGTCAGCCTTTTGGTTTAAGCACTTTTCGGTCCTTGGGTATCTGAGAACATTGCTTGCTACCATATGCATTATTGGGAAGAAGTAGAAAATTTTTTATTTTTCTATTTTCTCCTAAAGTCATAAACATTTTGTTTGGAAAATACACTGTTTCCATACTGGCCCAGGCAATTTTGTAGACAGAAATAAGGACATGAGGATCGTCTAGCATTGGCCTGTGCTGTAGGCTTTCTTTGCTTAGAAAAACTAACATGTAAGACTGATACTATAGCCCTCATCTCTGCTTGGTGGTGTGCTTCATGTTTGAGTATTTTGTTTTGATCAGGTCTTTCAAAACTGGCGGACCCTGCTTTCAATTTGAGAAAAATGAAAGTAGAGGCTTTGGACACAAGGCTGGTTTATTTTAGCAAATCACCTTTGTGATTTGGGGCAGCGTAACATCTTCTGTCATCTTTTGCTTTGAACACTTCAAAAGGTCATTGAGGGGAAAACCAGCAATAATGACGCAGTTGTGAAGATCTAACATGCATTCATGAGCTGGTACAATAAAACCACGTTCCTCTGGGGCTCCATTGGCCTATCATTAAGTTCATATATTTGACTGTTACTATACAGTGATGGTGTTGTGTCAGTACTACTTAGCTTCCAAGGGTGCAGTTGGCAGCCGCATTAAGTTCTATTCCCGATTTCACAGTTGATGAGCCCTTTTGAAGCATTTCCACAGAAAGCTGACCTGGGCTGTTAACCACTCTGGGGACAGGTGCAATTATCCCTACCCAGAGAACATCACTCTTCATTTCTTTCTCCTTCTACTGTGGTTGATTTTTTTCTCTCTTTTAACTTAGTGAATCACTTTGGAAGATGTGCACTGTACTCTCGCCCCCACAAACTCCAGCTAGCTTCAATTCTTGGTAGGAAAGGGCTGGCAAGAATGAGGAACTAAAAGTCAATGAGTAAATCCCTTCCCGAGAGCAGCTTTCGTAGGAATGCGAGAAACTTGGCGTTCAGAAAGGGATGGTTTTCCAGTGGAGCACAAAGCCTGCTTAGGAAGAACATGTTAGGGATAGCTTAGTATATCCTGCTCTGGTTTTGAACTTAGGAAAATTCCACACGAATTTATGTTTTTGCTTTGGTAGAATGGATATGAAAGTTAAATTGCAGGAGAATGTTATGTTTTGGTTTTCAAAATTCCACTTGGAATGTCTTTTTGGGTAAAACATCTTTGAAAACAATTACTATTAACTCTAACACTTCATAAAACATGAAACTGGGCAAAGAGCTGTGTGAATTCTAAGAATATAACTGCAGTCATAAATTTGCCTAGTCGTGTGGAATTTGGACTCTTCAAGAAATAAAAAAAAATCTTTCAGCAGATAACTTCAGAATGAAATTAACACATCTGATCACGCCTAAAAGTGCACATAAATTCTGTCATTAATTTACCCAAATTCCAAACCGAAGTTAAAACTTTTATTAGAGAGCCCAAATTGTTAAACATTTCTTATAATCACTATAACTGGTTAATCTGAAAATTGGCATACTCAAAATAGTGCTTTAAAAGAAGAAAGTATGACAAAATTCCTTTTGCGGATTTTCCAGAGAAGTTGAGTAAATGGTTTAAAATGGGTGCATAAAGAGTAGAAATATATACTATTTTTTTTCCATTATACTACTATGATTTATAGATTTTTTTAAAGTATCACAATTTCTTTTTTAGTTTCTGCTTGTGTTATTATAGCCCTGTTTTCATTCACAAATTGTGTTTGGGGTATTTTTCTCCTTCTCTTGACCAGTTTTATTATAATCAATTGGTCAGTTAATTATATTGGACAAGGAACAAACTGTCAAATAAAAAAATTTGAAAGTTTTACTTATAGACATAGGTGAAAACATCTTTATTATACTATCTGCAACTGGAATTCCACACACTATAAAGAGGACACTATGCTGTGTTTCATGGGTATTGACTCCAGAATGCAAAGATATTTTAATAGAAGGAAATGTGTTACCATATTCAGCTTATAAAATGGTGTAAGATACTTGAGACATTTAAACACCTGTTCTTGTACTCTAACATTTGGTAAACTAGAAATACAAATAAAGAATAGTAATATGAAACCAACCACCTGCATACTTGTACACACATAAGTAAAGCAGTAGTACTTTATAGCCTTTGAAGAAAACTAGCTTTGGATTAGTTGAATAAATATTCATAATTTCTTGAGACTAGGGACTAAGTGATATTTGAGCATGTATCCATAGAGTTGGTATTTGATAAACATTTGTTGAATGGAAGAACTATCCTAATTTTTTACAGACCAGGACATCAAGGCACAGAGAATTAGTCATTTTCTCAAGTTCAAATAGAGCATAGCTACACTGTGAGGTTGGTTTCAATTTAGGCATGTGGATTCCAGTTACACAATCTATGCTGCTATCCATTTCCATGTAAGTGTGAACTGCAAACTTTGGGATTCTTCAACAATAAACTAAACAAAGAATAGTTTAGAAAAAATAAATGAAATATGGGTATGGAGTTGATGAACAGAAAATATCCTCATCCAAGTAGTTGGGTAAAAATGTTGAACTTGACAAAGCTGAGGACAGAGCATAGTCTGTGTTCCTGGGACCACTTTCTGGGTTGCTCAATCCTCGCTCACCCACTTTCATTATTCAACTAAAAGTGAATCTAAGTGATGATCATGCAACCCACACTCAGTCTTCTCATTTATGCGAAAGCTCACAAGGGATTTCACGGTAGGGCTCTTTGTGTTTAGTTGTGACTCCTTAGGTTCCCAATGCACACCTCTACTAGGAGCTGCCTTGCCTGCAGACACTTAGGAAAGCACACTGACCTAACAGAGTTCACCTGGACATCAGGGGACAGGCTCCACCCTGTCCCAAACCTGACTCAGGGAAGCAACTTTCAAAGTGATTTCAAAGATTAACATCTTTCAATGCAGTAACATTAAGCAGTCTCCCATAATAATAATAATAATATCCTTAACAAAATAATCAGAAGGGGCAATTTCTGATATCTGTCTTTCATGAGAAATGCTATTGGTATGAGGTAACAGTTAATTTCTATCTTTTTTTGACCATCTATTGTTTTAAAACTATCACTAAGTTACATTTTCTAATTAGAATCTTCAAACCCCACCAACATTTTATTTTTAATAACTTTATCATTAGAGAAATACTACTGATGAATTTTAAATAATTGCAAAATACAAGGGACTTTCAAAAAGTCATGAAAATGGAATTAAAAGCTAATTTTATTTTAATGCAACGTGTTTTTGAAATCCATGCAGTTTTCTCATTATATGCATTTTCCACTAATTGGTTTTGTGGTACTTTCATATGGACAAATACAGATCACAAGATAAAAATATGTTATCCTCACCACAAAAGATAAGCACGCTTAACATCATTGCATTTACTGTCAAATAATGTGCCTACCATTGTATATATGATAATAACAACTTTCTGAGCAAGATGTTGAGCTGTCTTTTCCAATCAACCATCTCAATTTTCTATATCAATAATTTTTAGCTTTTCTAGTATCTATATCACTTTCAAATTTGCCCCATTGTCCCTAGCATAATCCAATAATGTTAAAAATCTATGCCTGTCCTCCCAACTATCAGCACCTACAGACCAAAGCCCCTTTTGTCTACTTTTCTCTGTTGAGGAGGTGAGTTTCCTTCCCAAGGAACTCAAATGCAGTAGGTGGAGAAACATCTTCTCAACACTTACCAGGAGGTCAGGGGCGTAAAGGGAGTGGTTTGGAGGTCTTGGGAGCTTTCAGCTCCATGTGTCCTCCAGATTAGAGTTCAGCAATGAAGGGACAGATTTCTACAATCCTCCATGTAGTAAATACTTAGTTTCTTGTTGACAGAATATCTTGGTAAAATTCAGATCTTGATATGCCTATTTTTTTCTCTACTGCCCAGGAAGGTCTCATGTAAGGACATTCGATTGGCCTCATATACTTTGTGGACAAATTGTGCTGCAGCATGTGGCTACCATTTAATTTGAGTGACTTCAGGGGAAGAAAATGTGCTTCGTGACCATGGTTCTAGTAACCAACAGGACATCCTGAAGATTTTTATCTTCATCTATAGCCATATTCCACAGGACTCTCTGGAAATACAGACACCTTGAAGGACTTTTCATTCATTAATTTTTAAATATTTACATTCTTGAAAGGGAGCGGGAGCGGGAGCGAGAGAGAGAGAGAGAGAAAATCTTCCATCTGCTGATCCCTCCCCAAATGCCTGTAACAGCCATGGTAGGACCAGGCTGAAGTCAGGAGCCCAGAACTCTGTCTGGGTTTCCCACGTGGATGAGCCATCACCTGCTACCTCCCAGGATGCATCAGCAGGGAGCTGTGTTTGGAATAGAGCAACAGGGATTTGAACTGGCTCTGCAATATGGGATACAAGCATCTCAGGTGGTGGCTGAAAATGCTGTGCCACCCACCCTATTGATATGAGGGCGAGGGAGGGAGGGAAGGAGAGAGAGAGAGAGAGAGTGAGAGAGAGAGAGCGAGAGCGAGCAAGCTCAAATGCCCACGGTGGCCAGGGCCAGAGCCAGGAGCTGGGAACTCAAATAAGATCTCCCATGTGGGTGTCAAGGAACTCAAGTAAGTACTTGAGCTGTCACCTGAATTCCCAGGAAGCTGGAGACAGAAGCCAGAGCTAAGTATTGAACTTCGGTATTCCAGTGTTGTGACTATGGGCCTCGCCTTTCAAAGACCTTTTGTCTTATTTTAGTGAAAACATTATCATCTTCCAAGGTGATCTGATGAATCAGAGGCTGATGCTACCAGGGAGACTGGAGTCAGTGATTCAAGGCTGATTAAAAGTCAGTCTCTTTGTAAATTAAAATAAGATTCACAGTATAGAGTTTTCTTTGTATGTAGCACATTCACTGATTGGTTCAAAATCTTTGATGTCTTAATCACTCTGCCCTGAGCCAGGGTGTACTGTATGTGCCCACATGGGTATAGTTACAGACTGAGCATAGTTACAGAGTGTTTTTGTAAGGGGTTGCTAATCTTTCTTCTAGAAAGGTTGCTTGTTTGACAGCAGGTCTTCTGTGTAAGATTTGGGGAGAACATGCACTTGCTCCAGGATGGTGTCCTACCTTCATTTGGAATCCCTCTCGGGTGGACTTCCCGTGTGGCTTAACGTGGTATGTATTGTAGCTCCATGTTTGGGCTTAGGTGTTTGCCAACAGAGGGAAGATTCTCACATAGCATATTAAGAAAAGGACTTTTTAAAGAGAGCCTGATGTTAGTATATTTTGCACTGTCCCCACTTAATTTCTGACATCAGAAACCTCGTCATCTTCATGGCCAGTCCTTAGGAAAGAAGGCTGGGAAGCAGAACATGAACTCAATATTTAAACACCATCCCTACTTGATTGACATTGTTTTCGTGAATTGACACATTGAGTAATTGACTAGATTCATAAGTGTCCTTATTATTCAATGATTACTTTCGAAAATAGCATTTTACAGCTTAGATATTTGGGGATTTACATTGAGTAGAGTTTTCTGTTTGGCATTATGCTCATACTAGCCAAGTTGTTTCCACTTTCTGATTAGTTATGTGTGGGTGGTTTGACAGAGAAGTCATAGAACAAGAAGTCAGAAGACCTGTGGGACCAGGAGAGCTTGGTATTCTGCTCTTGAGCTGTGTCTCCATCCTAGAGAGAGAAGGAAGACCAAGAGAGGTTAGGTTCCCATGCTGTTGCTTCAGGGACTGGCTGAAGGTGCTAAGTTCTCTGGTACAGAAGACAGTTGGACCCCCTTGGATTCCCAGCATAAACCAGCAACATGGATAGAATTTTTAAGACAGTGGTGCCTTCCAAAGTGTGAAGTCAGGCTCAACACTCTCCTGGGACCACGCGGTGATGTCATGCCATCCGAGACTGAGCCCTTGGAAGAGCTTTGATGCCTATTAGGGGAGTTAAGCAGATGTGCCCTGCCTTATTCTTTAATTTTCTAACACAAAAAATAAAAGCCATTTCCTTTGTGATCAACTTACTCTCACACTTTATACCCCTCTGCAGAAAAGGCAGGTAAAGTCCACTCACTCATTCATTCATTGATCTGTTCATTCAGTGTATCATTGGGAACTTGCTGTCTATGACACTACGCTAAAATTTCAAGGAATAGGAACATGAGGACTTAAGAATAATTTTCAATACCCCCACCTGTTAAACTGGTAGATATAATTGAAATTATCTAAACAAATGTTGCTATGGAGTTATAGCTCTCAGATATGTATAGAAATGAACGATAAAGTCATAAACCATTCTTCCCAAATCATCTGAAATCCATTTGTGGTACATTCATGTGTGACAAGTGATTTGACTTGCTGCTCTCCCACCTTGCATAGAGTCTTGACACGTATGAGGCATTTGGCCTATGCTTCGTGACTTAACAGCATGAGTTGTGTGTGTACGTGTTCACTTACACGCACACATACCTAAGAGTACTCATGCATATGCCCAGCTTGCCAAGAGATGGGTGGGATGAGGGAAGAGATACAAGTAAAATCAAGGCAATTCTATGGTCTAGAGAGGGATAACGATGTAGGCACATCGCCTGGAGATGGACTTTGCTCCTGCTAGCTCCTGGCAGTGGTTGTAACAGTTGAAATACAAGGTGAGGATTTCCTCTCAGAAACAAGGCAGAAATTCAGTTGCTTGGATTAGGACAAAAAGTAAGAGTAAGACTGTCAATGAATTTAACTTGATGCTGAGACCCCTGGGCCTTCTAACAGTGCTCATTACATCCTGTAGACAAACCTCAAACTAGGGTTTTGGAGCTGATGCAGGGCTACTGCTGAGGCTCCTGAGGCTGAAGCCAAGCCGGCTGCCACTTGGCAAAGAGCACAGTGAGATAAGCAGCCCAGGTATGTCCCTAGGCTTGTCCCATAGAAAAACAAGTCACTTCTTAATAAGGTTTTTAAAGACAAATATATTTGGAGAAGGCATTTGAGCTGGGCCTTAAAGATACACTTGTTTACGAGAGGTTGAAATGGGAGGAATGCATTCCAGAAGAAATACTGCAGAATGTGTGCTAAGGAATCAGAAGAAAGGGATAAGAGACTGAGATGCTCGTGTGGCTATGGAGTTAGTTGAGATTTCTGGCTCCTGTACGTGGAATCTAGTCATTGATTCCACCTGGGAGCTTGCTAAAAACACAAATATGTAGATGACTGCCTGGGGTGAGGTCTGGGCTAAAAATTTTATTTATTTGTTTGAAAGGTAGAGTTACAGGTAGAGAAAGGGAAAGACAGAGAAAGATCTCCCATCCACCGGTTCACTCTCCAAATGGCCACAATGGCTGGAGCTGGGGTAATTTGAAGTCAGAAGCCATGAGCCAGGAGCCAGGAGCTAGGAGCTAGTAGCTTCTTCTGGGTCTCCCACACGGGTGCAGGGGCCCAAGCTCTTGCTCTCCCAGGTCATAGCAGAGAGCTGGATGGGAAGAGGAACAGCTGTGATGCAAACCGGTGCCCATGTGAGATGCTGGCACTGCAGGCGAACGCTTAGCCTACTACGCCATAGCGCTGCCCCCAGGCTGGTACATTCATGTGACATATTTGAGATCTGTAGACTAGATTGGGAAGCTATTGGTTTATTAAGGATTAAGTGTCTAAACGAGGATTCTGGGAGTGAAGAAGGAAGGACTGAGGTGACAGTGGAGGATGGAGTCGTCTTGGTGTGGAGGTGGATGTGCTTAACAGGGTTGTGACAACATGGAACTTGGAGCTCAATAGGGATGGGGACTTTGGGGTTTTTGTTTTGTTTCCAGAAGGTGCATTGACATCTGTGCATTTGCCTGGGGTTGGAGTACAGAACTGAGGGGAGAAGCGTTTAAAGAATGCATGTCTTTAAGACTGGAATAGAGTAAGGGCCCCACCAGAATTATAGTGAGAGAAGGAGAGAAAGAAATAAAATGTTTAAAGTCAAGACTGACATGCCATGTTAAGAACATGCCGTGAAGATTCCAAAACAAGCCAGAATCAGAGAGCTTAAAGACGAGATAGAACTGATCATGGAATCTGATGATTTAGAGACCATGATCATCATTGTTGTTATCATTGTTGATGCTGTTTTATTTCCATAGGCTCAGTTCCTGGGAGTAGCACCAGTTCAGGAATAATTCTATTTATATGGTTCTTGCTACATCTTGGCATTTTGCCTCTCAAAAAAAAAAAAAAAACTTTACTAATTGAAATGCCACCAGCAGTATGTGAGTGTGCGTCAGCCACACTGAGTGTGTTAGCACACTCAGAGTTCTTACCTACTGATATCCAAATATTTATTGGACTTTCTATAGCCAAGACCCAGACAAGGAACGAGCAGGCACAGTCGTGAGAGAAGCATGTTAAAGCTTCCTGTTCTGAGATCTAATAAAGATGGAAAGAAGAATGGAAACTGGCCCCTTGCTGTTGGTTAGAGTAGAACAGGAAGAAATTAACCACTCATCAGAGGAGCAATGTATATGAACGCAGACCTCTCACCTTTTATTCCTAAGTTATACTTTCAACAGAGGACTAAAGATCCAGTTTTTAATTTTCACTTCTATCTAATTAACAGAAACTGAGCAATTAACATTGGTCAGCTGAAGGGGGGAATTTTATAAGAATCTGGGGAGTCAGCACTGTTACACAGTAGGTTAAGCTGCTGTCTGCAGCACTGGCATCCCGTATGGGCACCGGTTCAAGTCCCGGCTGCACCACTCCCAATCCAGCTCCCTACAAATGCATCTGGGAAAGCAGCAGAAGATAGCCCAAGTGCTTTGGTCCCCTGTACCCAAGTGGGAGACCCGGATGAAGATCTTAGATACTGCCTTCAGTCTGGCGCAGCCCTGGTTGTTGTGGAGATCTCTCTCTCTCTCTCTCTCTCCCTCTCTCCCTCTCCCTCCCTCCCCCTCTCCCTCTCCCTCTCCCTCTCCCTCTCCCTCTCCCTCTCTAACTCTGACTTTCAAATAAATAAGTAAATCTTAAAAAAAAAGAGAGAGAAAGAAATTGGATAGCAGTGAGTTGGTAAATTGTTCTAAGTATGAAGTTCTGTTAGGCTCTTGGTAGTCATTGCTACTTTGAATAATTTTGATGTTTTATCTATTCTGTATTTTTTATGTTTTAAAGATTTATTTCTTTATTTGAAAGGCAGAGTTAGAGGGAGAGTTATATTGAGATATTCTATCTGCAGGAGCCTGGTATTCCATCCAGGTCTCCCATGTGGGTGGCAGGGGCTCAACTACTTGGGCCATCTTTCACTGCTTTCCCAGGTACATTAGCAGGGAGCTGGATCAGATGTGGATAGCTGGCACTCAAACCTCTGCTAATATGGGATGCTGGCATTGCAGGCAATGGCTTAACCCACTGTTCCACAATGCTGGCCCCTCAATTATTTATTTTAAATATGTTTTGGAACTGGCATTATAGCATAGCAGGTCAAGTGGTCAAGCTGTTACCTATGGCACCGTCATACCATATGGGCACCAGTTTGTGTCCTGGGTGCTCCACTTCTGCCCCAACTCTCTGCTCATGGCCTGGGAAAAGCAACAGAAGATGACCCAATTTTGGGGGGGGGGGATCCCTGCCACACACGTGGGAGACCCAGAAGAAGCTCCTGGCTCCTGACTTAGTGGCCATCTGGTTCATTCCCCAGAAGATGGAAGATTTCTCTCTCTCTCCCTCTCTCTCTCTTCCTGCCTCTCTCTCTCTCTGTAACTTCAAAATAAATAAATACATCCTTTTAAAAAATGACAATGTTTTAAAATTAAGCCCCCATTATAAACTACCAGTTATGCAGTGACCTCTCTGGGATGTGATACTAGAAGCCACATTGTCTGGCCTGCTTGGGGTCAACTATGTGAGTGATGATTTCCTATGGTATGGAAAGCTTCCTTCCTCAGTATTTTGAAATGAAGTTGGAAAAGGTGCCCTTAATTGGCATCTCTAGAACTGCGACTTCAACTGTGGGGCCAAGAACCAGAACACCCTTAGTCCAGGCTGGGTAAGGAATTGCTGGGTAAGGAATTGCATCTGTGTAGGCTCTAGTCCCCTCTAAGAGAGGTTCAAAATCCTCCCGTAGGCCCTCAGTTAACCTAAGGAATCAGCTCTAACTGATCAGAGCAGACAAATGCAGCTGATTAAAAAGAAGCAAACCAACAAAACCAGGATAGTTTCCTAGCCAGATACTAGACAGAAATCTAGTTGGTATAAAGAGAGGTTGTAGCAGATCCCAGGAATTAGAGAAACTAGGGCAGTGCTGAGAGGGTCGGTCTGATCTTGGAGAAGGGTGAATACGTGGTGGGGAGAGCATGGGGAAGCCACAGGAGTTAAATGCTCAGTTTGGCCTGTCTGTCCGAAGACACTGCTACCGTCTGGCTTCCCAGGTAGCTGGCCTTCAAGGAGAGAAGAGCTTGTCAGTCTTCTGTGTTTTGTCTGCCTTGCAGTTACATCTAAAATATAGCAGAGCCTTGTAAGACTTGGTAGACCAACTCAGCCACCTAAGTTTGATAAACAAGGCACTGATAAAAGTGAGTTTCTGTCCAAATCCTACTGTATTCTTCAAGAACCAGGATAGATGGAATCTCTGATCTCATTAGAGGAAGGGCATCTCCCTGCTGGCTGCCAAAGGATGATGGAAGTGCAATCAGGTGCCTGGCTGGCTGCACAGTGGAGACAGACAGTGAAAAGGAATTTTACCCATCCTTGTCCTTAATGTTTTGGGGGCATTTATTTTATTTTTCAGCTAATTTTTATTGAAATTTTCTAAACCATACCAGCTCCTGGGCAAGTGATGAGAACTGCCTTCCTCCTTGTGTACATTACTGCTGTATCACTAGGCATCAGTATTCCTATGTTTCATTTCCCTTACCAAACTGTGAGTTCTCATGTGCAAGTCCTCAGCACACCTGGTGCTGCTTGTGTGACACGTTTTACTTTCTGCCTGGCTCTACTGAACTATTTATGTGTTTTATCTCCCCAAGAGCTGTCGATTCCTTGAGAATTCTTTAGTCCTCTATCATAATATTTTATATATTAGCCTCTAATAGATGTTTATTGAATAAGTAAATGAATTTCCTTGTTAAAATTAGTCTCGCTCCTAAAGTAGAACTAGTTACTGTAATAAACCAAGTGATTTCTAAATGAAGAGAATTGGTCATGCTATATTATGTTCCCATATGTTTACTTATAATTTCACTACTTTTCCCATTTTATAAGTAAACAACCTGGCAAGATTTTAAATGCCCAAGAAGCTATGGAGTAACCATCATTATATTTTCTTGATGATAAAAAGGTTGGGAGGTAAAACCTATGTCAATTCGTTCAATACAATTATTTCAACTAGAAAAGAGAAAGCCAAAAAAAATTTTTAAAATTATGTTCAGAGGAACTTTAAAGGGCTTCCAGGTGTGTCCTCATCTTGTTGGGGACAGAGGAGAGTTTCTGGGTGACGCAGTGGGGCCACACCCAGACTACCACCCCCCACCCTACACCACACCCACACCCAGTCCTGGCCCTCTCCACAGTGCTGTTGTTGCCGGGAAGCTGTCCTGGAAGTGGCACTGGAGTTGAGCGAGTGTTCATACACTTTTCCTAAGCTATCCTTGGGAACACAATGTTTGCTCATTTAATATATTGGCTTCAAGTTCCCTTTCACACATAGTACATTCTGTACAAGTCTGACTCCCCCACCCCCCGCAAGATAATAATGGGAAGATGAAACTAACTTAAAACTAGCCCACTTGATAGCATCCTTGGCTTTCCTCCTTACCCAGCACTTGTTACAGCAAATCACTATGGTTTCCTTTGCTGAAGAGTATCTGGGTGATGGGGACAGGACTGCCGTGGGCTGAGGTCCATTTACCACTTTGGTTGTACCAGTGATGAAAATGCAAACTCAAATGACAAACGTGCCAGGGTCTGACGATTGATGCTGATGGGACTGGTATTTTTGCTTTGAAGACAGTGATCTGTCTGGTAAGTAACAGAACAGCTGGGCTGCCTGCATGCTGTCCTGCCCGGGAGATGGAGGACAGATCAAGAAAGCTGGGCCCAGCAGAAACCTCCTGGCAAATGAGGGGCAGATGCTTAGCTCCCACCCCTTACAGGGGAACCCTTCCTATAGTGCAGGAGTTAGCAAAAGACGTGCTTCAGTTTGATCCCCAGAGATACATGAGCAGCACACATGAACCACTGAGTGTATACCATCGCTTTCATTGTTTAATACAAAGGACAGGAATCCATGCCCCAAACCAGGAAGGGCAGCAAAGAGTGAGACCAGAGCAGAGACTCTCACCCGTGGCTGCACAGTAGAGCCATGTGGAAAGCTTTCAAAGCTGCAGATGTCTGGGGCTCCCTCCAGACATTCTGACTTAATTGGTCTGGAGGTAGCTTAAGCCTTTGACCTACTTGAGCAAATCACAAGTTTGGAAGCTGATGTATTTTAGAATCTGCGATGCTTTTAGTATGCTGACTATTGGAGACAATAGCCCAGTCCCTCTTTTAAATATGGTAACATGGTCAGCCTGGGAAACTTCAACTGGGGACTGTTTAGAAATACAAATTCCCAGGCCCCACTGCCAACGTACTGAGTCAGATTCTAGGGCTTGGGATCAGCATTCTCTATGTTAATAAGCCCTTCAGTGTCTTTTGAATGACCATTACATTTTGAGAACCACTGATCTAAGTTGAGATCTTGCTACTTGAAATGTGGTCCACAAACTGGCAATATCTGCAGCCCTTGGAGCTTGTTCAAAATGCAGAGTCTTGGACCACCCCAGACCCACTGCCCCCAAATCTACATTTTCACCTATTCTCAGGGATCTGTGTGTGCAGTAAAGTTTGCAAAGCCCTGGTGTAAGAAAGAGTGGCCAAGTGGTGTTCTCACCGGACCTGTTATCTTTGGAGCATCAGGTAAGAGAACAAGAGCACAGCTAGAGCTGAGAGAGGAACTGAGACTGCAGCCTCACCCCTCTACAGGAAGACCCCATGAGAGATTGTCCCACAGGCAGGGCACTGAGTCACAGAAGCGTAGGCAGGAGGGAGGATGGTCATGGCAGTAGTTAGCAGCTGCTGTTTAGCCAATGCTTAATGAGTGCTGATAGTAGAGTTGCATTTAAAATCCCTGTAGGAAAAAGCAGAGATCCATTCACTCACTCATTTAGTCAACAAATACAAGGGTACTTCAAAGTTTCTTGGAAAATGAAATTAAAAGCTAAGTTTATTTGGGTGCAAAAATATTTGAAATCCATGCTTATAAGGGAGCTTCAAAATTTTCATAGAAAAACTATGGATTTCAAAATTTTTTGATCCAAATAAACAACATTTTTTTAAAAAAATATTTATTTGAAAGGCAGAGTTACAGAGAGGCAGAGGCAGAGAAAGACAGAGAGAGAGGTCTTCCATCTGCTGGTTCACTCCCCAAATGGCTGCAATGGCCAGGGCTGGCCAGGAGCCAGGAGCTTCTTCCAGGTCTCCCATACAGATGCAGGGGCTCAAGGACTTGGGTCATCTTCCACTGCTTTCCCAGGCCATGGCAGAGAGCTAGATTGGAAGTAGAGCAGTGGAGTCTCAAGCTGGTGCCCATATGGGTTGCCAGCATTGTTGGCAGTGGCTTTACTCGCTACGCCACAGTACTGGCCCTAAACTTGGCTTTGATTCTATTTTGCCACATCCTTTTAGAAATATGTTTGTATTATATTATTCATAATAGTATTACAGGCATGGTTTCTAGGCATGACCCTGTAAACTAAGGGTGTAGCTGCCCCTGGCATTATGAGACTGAATACTATAATCAGAAAACAAACAGTAATAAATAAACTGATATGTAGTAAAATTGTAGGCAAAGATGAGTGGAGTGAAGAAAATAAAGCCAAGTAAAGGAAGGAAATGAAGGGTAACGAGAAGCCGCCCTTGAGGTAGATGGCTAACGAGGGGAGGCTGCTCAGCCAGGATGGCACTTGAGCCACGTCACAAAAGAAGCCAAGTCCCTAGCCACAATTCTGGGGGTAAGAAGATGTAAGGGGGTGGCATGAAATGAGGGGGGAGAAGAGCAGCTGGAGACCTGTTTGAAAGAGAGCTGTAGGCCAGATCAGAAATTCTCATAAACCACCAGGATACTTAACAGGGCTTCTCAAACTTGCAGGTGCCCAAGCATCAAGTGGGGACCTTGCTCAATTAATGTAGAGTCGGTATGCCTGGGGTGGGACCTGAGTTTTTGCATTTCCTATGAGCTCCCTACAAATTCTGCTGCCTGAGGTCTGTGGGCCCTTTTTCAAGCAAGTGTTCTGGGCTGAGAACTTAAACAGCATGCCCAGGTGAGGCACAGGTGCAAAGTGGGAATTGCACCTGCCTGACTCCAAAGGCTGTGCTGTCAAACAGGACCTCCCAGATACTGTCATGCCTGAGTCACCTGCGAGGGGTCGATTCAGGAAACTGAGAGACTGCTTGTTAGTTTTGAAGGAGAAATAAGAAAGGAAATCGGGTGCCTTGGAAACTGTTGCTTCTTTGTCCTATCTCTTCTGAACTATTTAAAAGATGTAAGATAAAATGAATCCCTGACATCTTCCAGACAAATAATATCATGGGTGATCATCTTGGTGAAATCTGTGTAAATAAAAAACCTGACACGAGTCTCAAAATCTGATGCATGTCTTTGCAGTAACTGACCAGGGAAGCCAGTTATTCACCAACCCTGCAGCCATGCTCCATCGAGCCTGACTTCCCCAGATGCTCCTGCCCTGGCCCTTTTGCATTTAGTTGTCTTCAATGTGTAGAAGATGCTTGCAGCCCCCTACACGTGGGCAGGCTCTGGGGTGGCAGAGATACCTGCAGCGGTTTGCATACTCGGGCCAATCCAGCTTCAGTACAAAGCAAAGCAAAACAAAACCCAAGGTGGGAATGTGTGTGGGGTTCGAATATTTGATTCTTGACTGTCTTCCCTGAAAACCGCCATGGCTGCAACATCCAAGAGATTCTCAAAGGAAAGGATGAGTCCTCGCTTTCTCTTGTCATTTGACCGTCGCAGGGGAGGAGAGGAAGAGGGAGGGAGGTGAAGAAGCGGGGACCTGTTCTGTGTGTGTACTGTATATGCCATTGCCTTGATGAATGACATGGTTGGGTTTGTTCTGTTGCCCTCCCCTTCTGTTAATTCTCTGTGTTCTTTTTCCTTTGTGCTGCACGATAGGACCCTGCAGTGGGACACAGACCCCTCAGTGCTCCAGCTGCAGTCAGACTCAGAACTTGGGTATATGTCTGCTCTTTTGTTACTCCTTTTATTATTTCTTTGCCAGAGTTGTGCCGAAATGCTGGAGCTGCTGCTGCTCTTGTTTACCTCCCCTGCTGTTGAACTTCTAGTCTGATAAGCTTATTTCTTTCTGTTAGTTTCCCTTACAAAGCTTTGAAGAAAGCCTCTCTTTGTGGAAAACACCACAAAAAGAGGGCTTTCAATCTCCCCTTATTAATTCTTATCATTGCAAAACAACGTTGCCCCGAAATAAAGATGCAAACATGATTCATGCCTCTACTTAAAGACTGGGCACACGAGTTATGCAATGGCAGATGTGTTTGACTCTGTCCTAACCATCCTCCCCTATACTAACAAGTTGCCTTAGGTTGATTTTTGCCTAAGATTGAGATTAAAATGTGTGTCTTATTTGTTTTCTTTCCTTTTCACTTTTGCTGGGGGACTCATAGTAAGCACTTAATTTGAAATAAGGTTGAACAGATAGATTCTTGTTGAAGAAAAAAAGCAAAATTATTGAATACCTCTAAATATCTCAAATATTTAACATTGGGTAATGTTTCCTACATCCTAATGATCAAGTTTTTTTTAGGTGGGAATTTATTGTCAAGGTTAAAAGACAGTTTCAGAATTGAAAATGTATGCACAAAGAATAAAACACATGGCAAATTGTAGAAATGATCGGTGCTGTTGTAGAATTGAGGTTCGCCACAGTCACACGTGGGATATTTCCAGTGGGGTATTGGTATCAGCTCGTCACCCTGCTTAGTAACTCCCCAGCTCCACATTTGGCCAGCTCAGCTTGAAGTCAACCATGCTGTGAGCGTGTGTAGCATAGAAATTGGCAAATGGCATAACCCAGGCTGTCCCCCTTCCACGCCTAGCTGGTTATTAAGTGTGTTGACCAGCATACCGCTGGAGACCTCCAAGTGTGGAAAGCTAAGTTTATTACAGTACTTTATGAAACCATTGTGTTTAGTGAATATAAAACATTATGTCCCACAATGGGCCCTCATTTATTACCTTTTTTGAATCCCTAAGATTCTTGGGCATGCACCCTGGGTTTCTATCAGTTACAGTAGAAGGAGGTAGAATGACTGCGTGTTGGTTTCAATGCCATCTGCCCATGCTCCTGTGTATATATGAAAGTTCCTGGCCGACCTCCAACAGTGATAAACCAAGGAAATGTCTTAATACTTTAGGTAACTTTATTTTTAACGTGACTACATCTTGGTTATTTAGTTTATTGTATTCCAATATGTTATATATTATTTAAATAATCAATAAATAGGACATAACTCAAGCAGAGAAACAAGAATATATAACAAGGTACCAGGAGAACTTCAGAGTTCAATCCTTTCATTGTGATATTTAAAAAACAGAAAGAGGGAACTGGCAGGGACTCCTGTGCACTTAAATTAACAGACTTTGAGACAGATTGTAGCACTGCTAAATTACACTTGCTGATGTGGAACTGTTAGGAATTTTCCCATTTATATCGATTTTCCTAGCAAAAACTCTCGGTTGACTATGCAAATGAAAGTTATGACTTATTCTAGGGAGATGGAATATCTGTGGTTCCCACCTTGCCTGCCACATTTCACTTCAGAGTGGGCCCAGTGAGTCAGAGACAAGGAAATAGGAGACTGCTCACTGACAGTGGCTCATCTTGGAGTTCAGAAGGATTATTTAGAGAACTGAGGGAGGAGATTATTTTGGCCATGTCACAATTTCAAATATTGCCTTAATGAAAATATTCCTTCGATGTGCAAGGCAGGTACGTAATTTTATGAAATATATCTCAGACAACATCTCAGACAAGATTCTTCTAGAGGAAGTTTTATGTCTTCTTCCTGAGCTCTGGCAGGGCGTTGACCAGTCTGTAACTTTTTGTTGCTTGATTTAGTGGCTTTGTTGGAGTACAATTGACACAAATTCAACTACAGATATTGGACTTACTCTCAACATGCATACATGTCCATGATATCATCACCACAACCAGCATAGTGAATGTGTCCCTCATCCTGAAAGTTTTGTAGCACAGATTCCTGTTTCTCCCTACCCTTCCTACTCATCAAACCACTGACCGACCTCCTGCAGGTATCCATTGATTTCTGTTTCTGTGAATCTCCTACAAAGGAAGTCATCTAGGAAGCATTGTCTTACTAGTTTCACTCAGAGTAATCATTCAGGCATTCACTCAGGTGAGGTGTGATTGAGGAGTTCACGCCTCTTTATTACAGAGTGAGATTCCATTCTTTGGATATGCAAGAGTTTACTTATCACTCATTTTTTTGGTTTCAGGTGTTTAGTGTTATACAAGTCCCTTTAAGCCCTGATCAGTGGCATCTTACAAAATCCTTTATCTTTGGTCACTTTCATTCAGTTTCAATACTTTCTGATTTCTCTTCTAGTTGCTTTTTTAACCGGTGAGTTATTTAGCAGTATGGTACAGGTTGAGCATCAAAAATCTAAAAATCCAAAACCCAAAATGCCTCCAAATCTGAACCTTTTTGAGCACCAACAATATCCTACAGTTGGAAAGTTGTACATCCACATGAAATTATTAAAAATATATAAAATTATTCTCAGGCTATAAGTATAAGGTAATGCATTTCTTGTTTACAATTGAGTTCTCTCCCCCAAGATATCACATGTGTATGGAAATATTCCAAAATCTGAAAATGTTCAAAGTTTGAAGTACTTCTGGTCCCAGGCATTTCCAATAAGAGATACTCAACTTCTGTTTAATTTCCAGATATTTGGGGATTTTCTAGAAGCCTTTCTACTATTCATTTCTAATTTAATTCTAGTATGTTTAAAGAACATGCATTGTATTAGTTGTGTCCTTTTAAGTATATTGAGGCTTATTTTATGGTGCACTGTATGACCTATCTCATTAAAGTTGTATCTGTCCTTGAAAGGGGTGCATATTCTACTGTTTTGAGATAAAATGTTCTGCAAATATCAGTTAAGTCAAGTTGGTTGACTGTATTGTTTAAATCCTTTATGTCAGATATTAAAGTTCTATCCATTATTACAAGGAAGGTTTTCAAGTTTCTAACTACCATGGTAGGATTTTCTGTTTTTCCCACAAATTCTTTCAGGTTTTGCTTTATGTATGTTGAAATTTTTGTTAGATACATAAGTTTTTATGATTCTTATGTGTATCTTGATGAATTAATCCCTTATCATGAAATGACTCTTTATCCCTGTCAGTACATGTCTTCTAAAATCTCCATCTGAAATTATTATAGCCACTCCAACTTCCTCTTGACTAGTATAAGAATGATATATATTTTGCTATCCTTTTATTTTTTAACCCTTTATTTCTTTGTATTTTAACTGAATTTCTTGTAGGCAGCATATAATTGGGTCTTGTCTTTTTATCCATTCTGACAATCTGTCTTTCAATTGGGGAAACTTACTTCACTTGCTTCTAATGTGATTAGTCTCTAATGTGAGTATTTTTCTCCATTTGTTCCATATAGCCTTCTTAGCTTGTCTTTTATGCAATACTCTCTTATGCATTTATTGAAATGTTTTACAATTCCATTTTATCTTCTTGGGTTATAGGCTATATCTATTTATTAATTTAATGATTGCTTTAGTATTTATTTATTTAAAAGATTTATTTATTTATTTGAAAGTCAGAGTTACACAGAGAGAGGAGAGGCAGAGAGAGAGAGAGGTCTTCCATCCTCTGATTTACTCTCCAGTTGACCGCAATGGCCAGAGCTGCGCTGATCCAAAGCCAGGAGCTTCTTCCAGGTCTCCCACACAGGTGCAGGGGCCCAAGGACTTGAGCCATCTTCTTCTGCTTTCCCAGGCCACAGCAGAGAGCTGGATTGGAAGTGGAGCAGCCAGGATTAGAACTGGCAACCCATATGGGATGCCGGCACTGCATGTGGCAGCTTTACCTGCTACACCACAGCATTGGCCCCTGCTTTATTATTTATAATATACATCTTTAACTTATCACAACCAACATTCCAGTGACATTAGAGCATGCCATATATGGTATTAAAACCTTAGAATATATTTGCATTTATATTTCTTCCCTCATAACTTGTGTGCTATTGCTGTAATTTTTTAAAGATTTTATTTATTTATTTATTTATTTGAAAGGCAGAATTAGAGGGAGGGAAAGATCTTCCATCCATTGCTTCACTCCTGAAATGGCCAAAATGGCCAGGGCTGGGCCAGGCCTAACCTAGGAGCCCAGAATTCCATCTGGCTCTCCTACATGGGTGGCAAGAGTCCAAGCACTTGGGCCATCTTCTGCTGCTTTCCCAGGTGCATTGCAGGGAACTGGATCCTAGTGGAGCAGCCCAGAATCAACCGGCTCTCCTATGGGAAACTGGCATCCCAGGTGGTGGCTTAACCTGCTATTTCACAACCCTCCTGTCATAAATTCCACTTTTGTGTATTTTACAAAGCTCATACCACATTCCTTTTATTAAACAGCCAATTATCTTTGAAATATTTAAATAAAAAACATATATTTTCCCTTGTAATTAACATTTTCCACATGTTCTCTATTCTTTTGCAAAGATCCGTATTTTCTTTTTTTTTCACTTTCAATTATCTTTATTACAGAAGATCAACTTAGTATATACTAAGCAAGGATTTTAACAGACTGCACCCACACAGACACACAAAGTATAGAGTACTGTTTGATTAGTAGTTTTACTGTTAATTCTCTTTTTTTTCATTTTCAATTCTCTTTATATAGAGAGGATCAGTTTAGCATACATTAAGTAAAGATTTCAACAGTTTGCACCCACATAGAAACACAAAGTGAAAAATACTGTTTGAGTACTAGTTATAGCATTAAATCACAATGTACAGCACATTAAGGACAGAGATCCTACATGAGGAGTAAGTGCACAGTGACTCCTGTTGTTGACTTAACAAATTGACACTCTTGTTTATGGCATCAGTAATCACCCTAGGCTCTTGTCATGAGTTGCCAAGGCTATGGAAGCCTTTTGAGTTCACCGACTCTGATCATATTTAGGCAAGGTCGTAGTCAGAATGGAAGTTCTCTCCTCCCTTCAGAGAAAGGTACCTCCTTCTTTGATGACCTGTTCTTTCCACTGGGATCTTACTCGCGGAGATCTTTCATTTAGGTCATTTCTTTTTTTCCAGAGTGTCTTGGCTTTCCATGCCTGAAATACTCTCATGGGCTTTTCAGCCATATCCACATGCCTTAAGGGCTGATTCTGAGGCCAGAGTGCTGTTTAGGACATCTGCCATTCTATGGGTCTGCTGTGTATCTCACTTCCCATGTTGGATCGTTCTCTCCCTTTTTTATTCTATCAGTTAATATTTGCAGACACTAAGGATCCGTATTTTCACCTTATATTATTTTACTTCACCTCATGGAAGTCCTTTAACATTTATTATATTGAACACCCTTTTAGCTTTGTATATCATTGTAAGTCTGTATTATATTTTTTGTAAACATTTTCACTGAGCATAGGTTTTCAGTTAATACTTACTTTCTTTTAGTAATTTAAAGATGTTGTTCCAGTGTATACTCATTTGTACTGTTTTTCACTGGAAATTTGCTAGAATCTTCTGCATATAACTTATCACCATTTTTTCTGATTGCTTCCTTGACATTCCCTTTTGCAGTTATTTTAAGCAATTTGATTGTGATGTTCCTTGGAATGGCTTTCTTCATTTGAAAATACTTGTGATTTATTGAGATTCTTAGATCTCTGGGTTTATAGTTTTGAGCAAATGTAGAAGAAATGACCATAATTTATCAAATAGTTTTTCTCCTCCTCCTGAAATTCAATTCCATTAGGCCACTTGTGGTTTTCCCACAAGTCACAGGCTCCAGGTATTTCTTTCCTATCTGTGTTTCACTGATAGTCTCTATTGGACATGTTTCCATGTTCACCAGTCTTCCCAGTGAGTTTATAACTTCATACGTTATGACTATTGTCTCCATAAATCCAGCTTGCGTCTTTTTAATATCTTCTATGTTTCTACTAATATTTTTGAACACATGAAGTGTACTTACAGTATCCTTGCTTCCTATTCCATTGTCTGTTAGTTCTGGCTAATTTTTCAATTAATAAAATTATCTTTTCATTATTGTTAGGTTTTTTGCTTCTTTGCTTGCCAAATTAAAAATATTGATATTATGTATATTTAGTGTATATAGTGTGATATTTTGATGTGCAAAGTGAATTGATTACTAGTCAAACAAATTAACATCCATCTCATCAGATAGTTACCTTTCATTTCTTTTTTCTTTTTCTTTCTTTTTTTTTTTTTTTTGACAGGCAGAGTGGACAGTGAGAGAGAGACAGACAGAGAGAAAGGTCTTCCTTTGCCATTGGTTCACCCTGCAATGGCCGCCGTGGCCGGCGCGCTGCAGCTGGCGCACCGCGCTGATCCGAAGCCAAGAGCCAGGTGCCTCTCCTGGTCTCCCATGGGGTGCAGGGCCCAAGGACTTGGCCATCCTCCACTGCACTCCCTGGCCACAGCAGAGAGCTGGCCTGGAAGAGGGGCAACCGGGACAGAATCCGGCGCCCCGACCGAGACTAGAACCCAGTGTGCCGGCGCCGCTAGGCGGAGGATTAGCCTAGTGAGCCGTGGCGCCGGCCTTACCTTTCATTTCTTGTGTGTGATAAAAACACTTAAGATCTAGTCTATGAGCAAATTTCAAGAATACAGTAGTCTTACTAAAGTCCCCATTCTGTACATTAGATCTTGAAAATGTGTACATGATAGAAATTGAAACTTTGTACCCTTTGAGCAACATCCCTCTGTTCCTCAAATTTGCTAACCACCATTTGATTCTGTGCTTCTATGAATTTGATGTTTTGAGGTTCCACATATAAGTTGGATAATGAGGTATATTTTTTTCTGTTTATGGCTAATTATACTTAGCTAATATTCAAGTTCTTCCATGTGACTAATAATAGGATTTCCTTTTTAAAAGCTGAATGATATTCCATTGTATATATATACATAATTTCTTTATCACTTATCTGTTGATGGACATACAGGCTGATTCCGTATCTTAGCTATTGTAAATAATGCTGCAGTGAGCATGGAGAATGTAGTTCTCTCTTCGAGACACTGATTTCATTTCCATTGGATGTATACGTAAAAGAGGAATTGCTGGATGACATAATAGTTGTATTTTTTTTTTTTAATTTCTAAAGGACCTCCATACCAATTAACAGTTCCCAGAATAACACCCCAGGATTTCCTTCTCCTGAAGGAACTGGATTAATAGCTCCCTGTGGTTTTGATTTACATTTTCCTTATCATTAGTGCTGTGCACCCTTACGTATGCCCATGGGCCATCAGGATGTAGTCCTTCAAGGAGTGTCTGCTTAAGGCCTTTGTTTAGTTAAAGGTTTGCCAATTTTGTTTACCTTCTAAAAATAAAAAAAACCTCTTAGTTTTGTTAATTTTTTTTCTAATTTTTTAAAAGATTTATTTATTTATTTGAGAGAGTTACACAGAGAGAGGGGCAGAGAGAGAGAGAGAGAGAGAGAGAGAGAGGTCTTCCATCTGATGGTTCACTCCCCAATTGGCCACAGGTGCCGGAGCTGTGCCAATCCAAAGCCAGGAGCCAGGAGCTTGTTCCTGGTCTCCCACATGGGTGCAGGGACCCAAGCACTTGGGCCATCTTCCACTGCTTTCCCAGACCATAGCAGAAAGCTGGATCAAAAGTGGAGGCCGGGTTTTGAACAGGCGCCCATATGGGATGCCGGTGCTTCAGGCCAGGGTGTTAACCCTCTGCGCCACAGTGCTGGCCCCTTCATTGTTTTTCTACACTCTATTTGAATTATTTCTTCTTTGTTCTTTATTATTTCATTCCTTCTGCTAGATTTGGATTTAGTTTGTTTCTTTTTCTAGTCCCTTGAGACGTAATAGTAGATGGTTTACGTGAGGTCTTCTTTTCTCATATAGGTTTTTACTGTTGTACATTTCCTTGTTAGAACTGCTTTTGCTGCATCCCATAAGTTTTGGTATGTTGTGTTTTATTTTCATTTGTCGTGAGGTGGTTTTTAAATTCCCCATTTTTGCTTCCAGTTTCTCCATTCAGATCTGTCTCTATTTGCTTTATATACTTGAATGCTCTGGTTTGGTGTATATGTTTTTACAATTGTTATATCTTCCTGTTGAATTCACATTTTTATCATTATGTAATTGCTTTTTTTCTCTATGGACTGTTTTTAACTTTGATCTGTTTTGTCTGATATTGATATAACCACGTCTGCTTTATTTTGGTTGCCAGTTGCCTAGTGCATCTTTTTCTGTCTCTTCCTGTTTTAACTTAGGTGTTCTTGAGTTTAAAGTGAGTTTATTGCAGCCCCCAAATCTTAGTTTTTGAATTTATCCAGCCAATCTGTATCTTTTGAATGTTGACTTCAATCCATTTATACTTAAGTATGTTCATACTTCAAAAAGATTATAGAAAATGTAAAAGATGTTTAAAAGATGTTTAAAAATATTTATTTTGGTGCAAAAATATTAAATCCATGCATATTGGAAGTCTTCAAAAAGTTCTTAGAAAATGTATACTATGAAAAAAAAGCATGAATTTTAAATTTTTTGCACCAAAAAAACTACCTTTTAGTGCCATTTTCCTCAAATCTTTTGAAGAACCCTTACAATTATTAAAAGGGAAGCAATTACTCTTTTCAGTTTGATAGTTTTCCAGTTGTCTTGCTGTTCTTTGTCTCCCCTCTACCCTCTTGCTGTCTTCCTTTGAGTTTTCTTCTTGTTGTTATTGTGCACTTTGATAAGCTTGTTTCCTTTCCCATTTTATTTTGTGTGACTTCTGAAGCTATTGGTTACCATGTGGCTTAACTATAACATCTTAGCATTGGAAGAGTTTATTTTAAGTTGACAGAAATTTTTGTTGCCTACAAAACTGTACAGTACATGCTGCTGATGTCAAAATTTGTATCCATTAACATAATTCATAGTTATTTGTAGTGTTTGTCTTTTTACTTTTAAATTGGAATTAAAGGGTGCTTTTCCACACCATTGTTGTAAAGCAGTAGTGCAGTATTCTGTTTTTATCTATTTACTTTGCCAGTGAATTTTATGCTTTCCTACGCTCTCGTGTTGCTGCTTAGCAACCTTTCATGTTAGCTTGAGGGGATATCATTATAGTCTTAGAACTGCATCTGTGAACTACACTGAAGCTATTCTCTCTGTGTTAATACCACATCAACACAGAAAAATAAAGTATCAGATAGTAAAAAATAAATAAATAAATATGTAAAAATCCCTCCTGCCAAAAAAATTTCTCTCTTGCATTTCTTGTAAGTCAGATCTACTGGTGGTGTACTCTCACAGCTTTTTTGTTTTTTGAGAAACTTGGTCTCCCCTTCATTGCGAAGGAAAAATTTGCATTTTTTGGGCTTCCTGGGCCTATATGTCTGATTCTGTCCTCAGATTTGGGAATGTTTTGACCATTATTCCTTTGAATAAGTTTTCTGGCCCTTTCTCTCTCTTTCATCATTCTGTGGTTCCCTTAATCAAATATAGATTGACTTGATTTTATCCTGTAATTCCCTTCAATTAACTCTGCTCCTTTTCATTTTTTTTTTTTTTCCATTTTGCTCCTCTCACTGGATGATGTCCAGTGAACTACCTTTGAGTTTCCTGATCTTTCTTTTGCGGAATCAGTGTGCGATTGAGCCCTTTTGCTGAATTTTCAGTTCAAATATTCTTCAGCTGTATGATTTTTCTTTGGTACCACTGTACATTTTCTGTCTCTTTGCTGAGATTCTCACGTTGGTCCTGCATTGCTCTCGCAACTTCAGTGTCTTTATGATTGACATTTTCCATACTCTCTCAGGTAAATCCAATATCTCCATTTCACTGGGGTCACTTTCTAGAGACACACCTTGTTATTTTATTTCCAACATATTTCTTTCTTCATTGTCCTTGATTGTCTTGGTTGCTGTGCATTTGACAACACAGTCACCCCTCTCAGACTTCAGAGACTGGGCTTGTACAGGACACGACCCTCACCAGTCAGTGCAGTCAGAGATTCTGGAAACTCACCCCTTCATCAGTGGTCCCAGGAGACTAGCGAACATTGAGTCCATGATGCTCTGAGACTGGCAAGATCGGGTCAGTCCATCACGTAACTGCTACAAAGGTTTGTGTGCTAGTGTGTGGCCCGATTCCTTCTCTTCTGGGGAAGAACCTCGTCTGCTTCAGTGAGTCTGGGAGGGGAGCCGTGCAAGAGCCTTTATGCTTGTTCAGACTTCGACACTTTCAAGTCTTTGCTTTACTCTTACTGCCGCCAGAGGTCTAGAAAGTACCAGGTTCCATCAGTTCTCAGACAAGAGCAAATACGAGGCCTGGATTTCAATCACCTGCTCTCTCTGTTCCGCTGAACGATCTGCTGGGTTTTACCCCAGTTCTTCCCTGCACCCTGGCCTGGAAAGTCTCAGTAAACTGGGACAGTGGTAGGGCTCATCTTGCCTGTTTTCCCTCTCTCGTGTTTCACTGTCCTTCGTTGCCTGACCTCTAGTATCTTACAAGCTTTTGGTTCATTCACACTGCTGTCCAGGGTTGGTGATTTCAGATAGAAGGGTAGATCTGGTCGATGTCATCGACAAGAAGCTCATATGTGTTGGTTGATTATGGCTTGTATGTCATCAACGTGATTAACAAAGCAACAGAGAGAAATTAGGGAGATAATAGCATATTTAAAAAATAGCTTCAAGAAAATTGCAAATGGTGGCTGATATTGTGGTGCAGCGGGTTAAGCCACTGCTTATGACAAAGGCATACCATACTGGAGCATCAGTGTGAGCCCTGGCTACTGTGTTTCCTATCCAGCTCCCTGCAAATGCGTCTGGGAATGCAGCAGGTGATAGCCCGAGTATTTGGGTATCACCACCCATGTGGGAGACCAGAATGGAGTTCCTTAGTGCCAAGCTTTTGCCTGGCTGAGCCCTAGGCGAAAGTGCTAACTACAAAACCTTAAAAGCAAGACCTAAGAGAATGAAACTATTTTCAAGTGAATTAACTGTATCTCAGAACTAATCTCAAGAGATTTGTAGGGATTGAGAAATAAACAATGCCTAATAAAGCCGTATTCACAAAGCCAGATGTCAAATCGCTGCAAATCCCCCTCTCTATCACTTTGCCTTTTGAATAAGTAAATAAATCTTTTAAAAAATACAACAAAAAATTACAAATAAATGAGAGAGTAAGACTTAACTTCTTGTTTTACCAGGCGAAAAATACTTATGAAAACACCAAAAATACTTTGCTCTCTTAGCTTATTATAATAAGTCAGGTGAACTGAAAGTACTAGAAGAGGGAAATGAAAAGACAGTAAAAAGAGCAAGTTATAGAGTATTGTAGAAGAGAAAGGACCCATTCATGATGGGAATTGTACCCTTGACATTTGGTCTTAAGGTGGGAAGTTTGAGGGAGGGCTTGTGTTTACAATGTCTTTGATGTCTCATGAAGAGAATGGAAATGTCAGTGCCCTCATAAGACCTCCAGTCTTGTGGCAGTGGACTGAGTCTGCATAGAAGTAGGTTAGAAAGGAGAGAGGATTCTCAACTACAAGTAGTTCTCAATGAGCCATGAGGCTATTTTGTAGCTCCTCACTCCATATTGTTAAACTCAATAACTTCTAGGAATATTTAGTGGATTCGATTTCATGGAAGCCTCCTGATTATATTTTCTCTGTGATTAGTGAGATTGTCCATCTGGAAGCAAAGAGAAAATGAGGGAGAATTGAAATCTGAGTGCAAGGCTTTGGTTGCTGTTTGCCTGGAGGAGCTGAGAGCTCCTTTCAGTCTTTGGGAGATACTGTCGGTAGACGGACACCTCTTCTTCTAAACTTCCTTATCTGCAACCTTGGTTGAAAGAGAGGCTGTGTTTTACGCCTCTCCACCAGGCACCATTCCAGACTGCTGCCAAGAAGTAGAGAGATCATTCTGGCAAGAATGAAAGCAAAAACAACGCCTAACAACCCCAAAGAAATGTGTATGCCACAAGAGGATGGCAGGCACTGGCACTTGGCAGTTCAAGAGGTCTTTCCACATTTTAAAGTCATTGCCATTTGCCTAACAGAACAATAGTAACCTCCTTATGCTTTGATAAAGGAACCCTCATTTGGCTTACTCTCCAAGTTTTATCCAATCTTTTTTGTGTTTTGTTTGGATCTCTGTTTTGAATTAATTTTCAAGGTTTCCCATATAATGATGCCTGTTACTATCTTGAGAATAGTACAGGTTTTGTTCTTGAGCAAGCTGGCAGTCTCTACCCCTTCAGTAATATTCACACTACTACAGGAACTGAAGCAGAGCACAGCTTCTTGTAATATATGAGTAACATATGTGTGCATACATGTGCATCAAAATGTAATAGTCAAATGTGGCATAGAAAATGAAGATACAGATGAATTCTAACTCATAAAAACTTAATAAATTGGCTTTAACTGTTCCAATCAAAGTTTTGCCATAAGAGAGATAGGAAGACTTTGCTCATCTCTTGTAATAATTATTTGTTCCCAAGCATTTCTTAAGAAGCCACTACTTGCCAGTCTTTATTCTCTGCCCTCAAGAGCTTTGAGAGGCAATTACGGGATTGTTTCACTCTAGCAACTCAGTTTTCAAAAAACAATATTCATTTTCATCCCATTTCAGAAAAATGGAAAACAGTTGGTAAGGAGATGTGCTTATGGTTTTGTATTCAGTGACTTGAGGAATTCTATAATTGTACAGCTTTAAGTTACAGATTCTATGGAAGCTTGTCCAAAAAGATTAAGGCAGCAAAAGATCTGTTCAAAAAAAATTTTGTCATCATGTTGTCATGGGTATGTAATGTTGGAAAAAAACTCACTTCTGTGCTCTCTGTCCTTGCTATTCTAAACTCAGTTTCCTCTGTGAGGTGAGTGAGCATCAGCTAGCACAACCTCCACCCAGGCTGCCAAGTTCTATTATAATGTGACTGTTTTGACTGTCCTCCCATCCCAGAAGTCTTGCGCGATCTATTTGTGGCATGAAACCCAAGGCCAGCCCTTGGCCGTGCCTGGAGACTGAGCCAGAGTTGGTATTTGCTTCTGTTCAGGAAAACGCTTCCACTGCCGAGCAAATGCCTGCTGCCCAGTGAGAAGCAGACATCGTGGGAATGAAAGAAAAACTTCCTGAAATGAATTTTTAAGTGTGAGCAGTGAAGTCGAAACTCATCTGTCCTGAGATAACTAGGAGAGGTCAGCTGTCCAGTTGTTTCCCAGTAGCAAGAGGAAAGCACGCTCTCTGAGCACAGAAGATGCCTCTCTGAGTGTGGCAAGCGAGAAGCAAGCCCAGGAACTTCTCCGTGCGGTACCACCCTCACCTGCGCTCCTGGTCATGGCCAGCGCCCAGCTCTGAAGATCAGCCCTTGCACTGTCAGCCTTGGCACCTAATTACACCAGAGCCTAGCATTTAATTATACCAGGTAGAGCATTTGGGAAACAAATGAGCTCTTTCTCATTTTTTAAACCTCCTTCGTACTAGAAGAGTCCCTCTGCCTGTGACTGCCTGTGTTCTCGTTTTCTGTGGATGCAGCTTCTCTTGGGTGACTCTCGTTCTCTCTGTTTTTCTAAACTGTGGACTTGCATCTCTTACAGTGAGAAAACTCCTCCCCACTAAC
The DNA here is from genome assembly GCF_964237555.1 of Oryctolagus cuniculus. Classification (NCBI taxonomy): domain Eukaryota; kingdom Metazoa; phylum Chordata; class Mammalia; order Lagomorpha; family Leporidae; genus Oryctolagus; species Oryctolagus cuniculus. Next base: position 40,370,579 of record NC_091447.1, on the reverse strand, counting down.
TGGTTCACTCAAGTAACCATTTTTGTCCCAAAGCAGATCTTTCTAGAGTTCCCCCGTCTCCCAGTTATACCACTCACTTTTCCTCCTACAAGGCATGAAGCTTTTTTTTTTTTTAAGATTTGTTTATTAATTTAAAAGGCAGAGTTACAGAGAGACAGAGGCAGAGGGAGAGGTCTTTATCTGCTGGTTCACTCCTCAGATGGCCACAAAGGCTGGAAATATGCTGACCAGAAACCAGGTACCAGGAGCTTCTTCCGGGTCTCCCATGTGGGTGCAGGACTAGAGCCAAGGACTAGGGCCATCATCTATGGCTTTCCTAGGCCATAGCGGAGAGCTGGGTGGGAAGTGGAGCAGCTGGGACTCAAACCGGTGCCCATATGGGAGGCTGGCACTGCAGGTAGTGGCTTTACCTGCTATGCCACAGTGCCAGCCTCAAGGCATGAAGCTTTGAAATAATCTTGAATCCATGGCTTTTCTTCACGTTCCCTGTCCCTAAACTACTAAGGGCCCCCTTGATCATTTTCCAGGCCCTCTGAACTGCATTTCCTCCCCATTCTCAGTATTTTCTCACTGCTCTGGACTAGGTCTCCACACTTGGTTGGACCATTGGCCACAGCCCTACATGTGTTTTTCCACTGCTCTCTGAATTGAGGCTCTCCTGGATTCTCTGGTTCCTGAACTTGCCCTCTGTACCCCTTTGCTTGTAGCTTCTTTCTCTATTCCCCTTTTCTCCACACTCAGCTTCTAAGGTCTGGTCATTTCCCATTGATTTGTCAAAAAGGGGGATTTAGATCCTGTTTCTATAAGGTTCTATAAGAATGTCTTTATTTATTTATTTATTTTTTATTTTTTATTTTTTTGACAGGCAGAGTGGACAGTGAGAGAGAGAGAGAAAGATCTTCCTTTGCCGTTGGTTCACCCTCCAATGGCCGCCGCAGCTGGCGCGCTGCGGCCAGCGCACCGCGCTGATCCGATGGCAGGAGCCAGGTGCTTCTCCTGGTCTCCCATGTGGGTGCAGGGCCCAAGCACTTGGGCCGCCCTCCACTGCACTCCCGGGCCACAGCAGAGAGCTGGCCTGGAAGAGGGGCAACCGGGACAGAATCCGGCGCCCCGACCGGGACTAGAACCCGGTGTGTTGGCGCTGCAAGGCGGAGGATTAGCCTAGTGAGCTGTGGCGCCAGCCTAGAATGTCTTAAATGTAGCTTGACAGCTGTCAGTTTCTTATGCAGTAACTTCTCCTGGCCTATGACATAAAGTCCAAGTTTTTTGCCTCATATTTGAGACCCTGTTGTAATCTGGCTTCAGTGAACCTCTCCAAATTTATTTCCAATTGCTCCCAACCCAAAACTTCTATCCTGAAAAACTGGACTTTCGGGGATAAAATATGAATTCGGTCTCCATGTCTTCACACATGCAGGGCCATCTTGATGGAACACTGTCCCATTGCTTTCCATTCAACTGACTCCTGCTCATCCTAAGACCTTCCCTTCTCAATCAAACCTACTTCATCCATTCAGACACCTGGTAATCTGCCCATTGTAATCTCTTTTCCCGCTTGGTAGTGGCTTGTATTGTGTCCTGACATTCATTCCCATTTACATTTTGATACATATTCGATGTTCACATTCTGTTTGGGTAAGAAGCTGGCATCCTGCGTTACTCAAACAGGGCCACTCATTGCTGACAAGTTGATGACCACAGTGGTTCCTGGCCAGGGGTCTGGGAATCCATCCCACCCACATAAAAAATATTATACAAGGAAGAAAATGACACCATTATCACCTAAAGAGCTTCAGCAGCAACCCTAGGGAAACCTTTAACAGTGTCTTCAGTGTGTCCCAGGAAAGGAATACCACAAGTAAGTAAGCAAGAAAAAAAGTCAGCACAATGAATATGGACCCAATGCAGAGTTCTTTAGTTTCTCCGTTTTGCCTACATTGGCATCTGACCAAATAATCCACTATCTCAGAGAAAGCATCTGACCTTGTTTTTTTCTGACTTGAAGATTCTTCCCCCCTCCCCAAACTTCCCATTGTTACAATTAACCCTTCCGGTTTCCTGGCTTCTCTGTGTTACTTTATTCCCCCACCCTCCTCACCTACCATCAGCTCTGTTAGCTTTATAGTTTTCATGAATTGGACACTCTAAAACTGCCATTCAAGATTGCTTTTGAGGATCTTTGTGATGCATAATTTATGAAACTTAAGGAATTTCTTAGATAACTGAAGTATATTTTAATTCTGGCTTTTCTGTCTCACGGTACAGGTTCTTCAAACTGACATCTTAAAAAAAATTTCTGGAAATGTCAAGTTAGATACATCTTTCAACTTTGTCTCAGTAATAGAATTAGCTAAGTGGCATCTATGAAATTCTCCTTGTAGCTATCTTACTAAACTTTGTCTGAAGCCCGTTCTCCAACACTGTTGTGTTCCTTTGTGAACAGTGCAGAGAAACTCTAGTAATCTTTACATAATTTTCTTCATTTTTCTTAAATATGAAATGTATGAACATTGAGTTTGCTGTATATGATTCATTGGTGCCTGCAATCAGAGTATCAGGATGTGAGCTGTGTAGGATCTTGCTGGCTTGGGAAGAGCTTGATGATGCTTATGCTAGTTAAGGAGATGTGCTTGGATGCTCAGAGAGCTTCCATGAGCTCTGAGTCTTCAACTGACAAAGCCCCCCCCCCCCCCTCAAATCCATTCTTCCATCATCACATATAGCTACTGCTTGGACCAGTGGCATCTATGATGGTCAGTATTCATGATAAAGTCTTTTGATGCTCTCATGCTCAATCTAGCCACTGAATAGTACAAATATTAAATGTGAGATGGCTGGATATTCACAAGCAAAAGAATGAAGTTGACCCTACTCAGTCAACTTCCTGTTGACTACAGTAAAATACCTGAGATGACTAACCTTATAGAGATAAAAGATTTATTTAGCTCACAACCCTTTGGCAAGATGTAAGTCCCCAGTGACTTAAGGATCTTTCACCACGGCCCACCTCTCAAAGGTTCCACCTTCTCCCAAAAGCAGCATTGTAGGGACCTTTAACTCCTGAACTTTTAAAGGACACCCAGATTAATATCCAAAGCATAGCAGATCCCTACCTCAAGCCATATAGAAAATTAATTAACTCATTAATGGAACAAAAGCCTAAATTTAAGAGCTAGAACTATGAAAGTCTTGGTAGAAAACAGGTAGAATCCAGGTCTTCATGACCTTGGATTAGAAAATGATTTTACATGTACACCAAAAGCACAAAACATCAATAAAAAATAACTTACACGTCATTAAAATTCAAAACTATTGCACTTTAAAAACACCATCAAGAAAATAAAGGTGGATGAAAATATTTGCAAGTCATTTGTCTGATAAGATTCTAGTATCCAGTTGTAGGTTTCCAACAGTTCAACAACAAAAAGACAATCCAATTTTAAAATGGACAAATAATTTGCATAAGTATTTCTCCAAAGATATACAATGGCCCACAAGTGCAAGAAAAAGATAGGCTGGCGCCGTGGCTCACTAGGCTAATCCTCCGCCTAGCGGCGCCGGCACACCGGGTTCTAGTCCCGGTCGGGGCGCCGGATTCTGTCCCGGTTGCCCCTCTTCCAGGCCAGCTCTCTGCTGTGGCCAGGGAGTGCAGTGGAGGATGGCCAAGTGCTTGGGCCCTGCACCCCATGGGAGACCAGGAGAAGCACCTGGCTCCTGCCATCGGATCAGCGCAGTGCGCTGGCCGCGGTGCGCTGGCCGCGGCGGCCATTGGAGGGTGAACCAATGGCAAAGGAAGACCTTTCTCTCTGTCTCTCTCTCACTGTCCACTCTGCCTGTCAAAAAAAAAAAAAAAAAAAAAAAGATAGTCAACAGAATTAGCCATCAGAGAAATGTAAATCAATATTACATGAAATATTACTTCATACTCACTAGGAACCTATGATCAAAAAGACATAATAAGGATTTGGGAGGACATAGATTACATACCTCCTATTTTGCTAGTGGGAATATAAAATAGGACAAATACCTTGGAAAAAAGTTTTTCATTTTCTCAAAAACTTAAACATGGAATTACCGTATGACCCAACAATTGCACTCTTAGGGACATACTCAAGAGGATTGAAACCATATGTTCACACAAAAAATACACAAATGTTCATGGCAGTATTATTATTTTTTTTTAATTTTTATTTTTTTGACAGGCAGAGTGGACAGTGAGAGAGAGAGACAGAGAGAAAGGTCTTCCTTTGCCGTTGGTTCACCCTCCAATGGCCGCCGCGGTCGGCGCGCTGCGGCCGGCACACCGCGCTGATCCGATGGCAGGAGCCAGGAGCCAGGTGCTTTTCCTGGTCTCCCATGGGGTGCAGGGCCCAAGCACCTGGGCCATCCTCCACTGCACTCCCTGGCCACAGCAGAGAGCTGGCCTGGAAGAGGGGCAACCGAGACAGAATCCGGCGCCCCGACCGGGACTAGAACCCGGTGTGCCGGCGCCGCTAGGCGGAGGATTAGCCTAGTGAGCTACGGCGCCGGCCGGCAGTATTATTAATAAGAGCCAGAAATTGATACACATTACGTGTCTACCAACTGATGAATGTACTAAAATAATTTACATCCATATGATGGAATATAATGTGCCAGCAAACAGGAATGACATACTGATACTACATCAGTGAACCTTGAAAATATTAAATGATGTCACAATGACACAAAAGGCCACATATTGTATGAATCCATGTATGCAATAGTAGACAGAAAGTAGTGCCCTGGCCCAAAGAAGGGGACAGTGGGAACTGATTTCCCATGGGTACAAGATATCTTTGGGAATTGATAAAAGGTTGTATAATTACATAGTTGTTTGAAAAACTGTGAATAGACTAAAAACCACTAAATTGTATGCAGGGTAAGAAATTTGCAGTTTGTAAACAAACCCTGCCTCCCTATTACAGATGTAGATACCGTGGCTCTAGATGCTGAGGTTTGTCGTTCATGGCTTTGAAGGGAATGGAGGTAATTTTTTAAATAGAAACAAGCCCAGGGTATCCACCTTAGCAAATGACTATCCTGTCTTTGCAAGGATTTATTCTTCATTGGACCAAAAAGTTTGTAAAATATTAATAACAATTTTAAATATCAGTAAGATTTTTTCTTTAGAAAAAAATACTTTTTACTTATTTGAGAAGCAGACAAACTGACAGACCTGCTCATTCATTTGCCAAATGCCACAACCACTGGGTGTGGGCTGAGGCCATGAGCTGGGAACTCAATCCAGGTCTTCCACATGAGTAACAGGGTCCCAATTACCTGGGCCATCACCTGCTGCCTGCCAGGGTGAGCATTAATAGGAACTTGGAGTCAGGAGCTGGAGCCTTGAATGGAACCTGGGTACTCTGATATGAGAGGCAGGCGTCTTAACTGCTAGGCTTCCGCCCATTCCACACATCAGTAAGATTTTTCTTGAATTTCATTTATCTTTCAAATGGAAGAAGAGCCACATGGTATATACTTATCAGAATTTCAATTGCTGGGTTTGTTTTTCATGCTGTTATTGATAAGATGGAATCCTTTTATTTGGGGGTAATTCTGCATAACTTTCTTAAATATTCACAGATATCCTAGTCTATGCATAAGCCACAACTGGGGCTTCATCTGCCTTGGACAATGGAATTTTATAAACAGTAAAGTCATGTTAACGTTATTGTGGGTGGATAGACCAAGCCTCCTTTGACTCAGAGGAAGAAGAATGGGAACGTGATCAATGCAAAGGAAGGCTTTTCTCCTTGAGATTCGTAATGTCTAATAAAAAGATAGAATCTTGGTAGGTTGGATTTTGCTACTGGTAAACTGAATGTTTTTGCTCTCTGAGTGGCAGTAAATCATCTCAAGCTACTACTTGCTTTACTTTTTATTCCTTATGAAGACCAAATTTTCCTTTTCAGAAGAAAACTTTCAACCTTGGTGCAGTGTGACTGCTCAGGCAGCTGGTTTGGCCAAAAGAATGGGATCCGGTAGAAGCTTGCAGGACTTCTGCTGAGGGCTGCTGGGAAGATGTGGGGCCTGGGTCCTTTCGGAACAATGCCCGATAGCCTGTGAGGGATCCCTGGTGCCACTGCTCAGCGAATTTGGGGCTCTCTGCCTTGTGTTTTAGTTTCAGATCTAGGATAGGCTCTTGAGCCATTGCTTAGTATTTTGTCCACTGCCGTCTACTTTATCCAGCACTCATCTTGTTGTCTCACTCACCTTTGCACCTGGCCCACAGCACAGAGCTGAAGCTTTCCAGGGGTCTCTTCAGTGGCGCCAGGCCTCTAGGATTTGCTGCAGGGTGAGAGACCCATGCGATTCTGGTTAAACGGTGATGTCTGCATCTCTCCATTCTTTCTACTGTTCCTAAGCCAGCAGTGCCCAGCCTTTTGTGAGCATCAGTACCACCAGGGTGGGGAGAGGACCAAGGACAGGCTTACTAAGACACAAACTGCGGGCCCCACACAGGGTTTCTGACTCAGTGGGCTTGAAATGGGGAACTGCATTTACATTTGAACTTGCTTCAAAGGAGTGCTAATGCTACTGAACTGGATTTCTCATTTGGATTTTCTCCAAGTTTGTTAAATGTAGTCACAATCTAAATTTATAATGGCTTTCTTGTTCTTAGGTGATCTGTTTGCTTTCTTACAGTTATACAATCACTATATAAATTCAGTTCTGAAAATTTAAAGTTTTGGTAAAAATCTCTTAGTATTTTGGAAGAATTTACCAAGGTAAAAGTAAATAGCATGATATAATAATGATATAATAGTCAGCCAGAACATGTATCGGCTATTATTTCTATCTACTTTCTTCTGCCTTTTCCTCTTTCTCTTCTCCTTTCTTTCTCTCCTTTCCTCCTTCAAACATTTATTTAATGCCTCCTGTGTACCTGACACTGAATTAAGCCTCAAGGTACAGAAATAAATTAGGGATAAATAGGCAAGTTTGCAGTCAAGTCATGAACAATAGACAAGTGGCCTGTTTCAGGGGCGATGGCAGAAGAACCTGTGTGTCCAGTGGACAAGGCATGAGCTCTGCAGTACAAGTGGTGTGAAGGCAGTAAAAGTGTCCCCGAGTCAGACCTGAAGAGCCAATATGGAACCTGTAGCCCAATTAGATGGAAGGAATGGGGATTATAATAGTATTAACACTATTTTGTTCACTCCTCCTTACTTTGCTAGGTAATGTAACTTGCACCGTTGGATAAAAGTATTGTGAGACTTGGAACAAACATTAAAAGAAGATGATACTTAATGCTCAAATTTTTAAAGAAAATAATTACTATACATGAGTACTTCATTTCTTACATATAGTTATGTAGTAATTTTGAAGCTGATAGAATTGTAGAAAGGTTTTAGGAAAATTGAAGAAGTTTCCCTAAATATATTATAAGGTTGTTTACACAGATGGATTATGCATCAGCTGAGATTTGCAGACCTGAGGCTGGTGCGGAACATAGCTGAGGAAGGTGTTTTGCTGTGAAAGGGCACCACCTTCTGGTCAGCCTTTCTAGAATTTTCTGCAACAGGGCTGGAAGCAATTGAGTGGCCCTTACTTCAGAAAGATAGTTCTTCCATTACGTCTTAATAATAATCTGAGCCAGGTCACGTCTCAAAAATCCTTTCTCATGCTTCTAAAATGAACACAGGTGCTGGTGCCTCCATGAGTGGATGCTGTTTTCAGTAAGGAATACAAGGTCAAGGTTGCACAGTTTTCAAGGACATGGCCCTAGGACTTCACTGTTGGGTAGAGCCAAGTCCTGGATCCATTGCTTACTACCCTTGTGATTTCAATAAAAAAAAAATTTGATGATTCATTTTTATTTATTTTGAAAGTTAGAGTTACACAGAGAGAGGGAGATCTTCTATCCACTGGTTCACTCCTTAGATAGCTGCAATGGTCAGCCCTGAGCCAGGCCAAAGCCAGGATTCAGGAGCTTCTTCTGCATCTCCCACATGGGTGGCAGGTGGCCCAAAGACTTGTACCATCCTCTGCTACCCTTCCCAGGCCATTAGCAGGGAGCTGGATGGGGAGTGGAGCAGCCAGGGCTAAAACCAACGCCCATGGGGGATGCCAGTATCCCAGACTGTGGCTTTACCCACTATTCCACAACACAAGCCCCTTAAGAAAATTGTTTAATAGCACCAAGCCTCAGTTTTTCTCATCTGTAAAATTGGAATATGTTATAAAATTTTATTTTTTATGAGGTTAAAATAAGATAGTGTATGAAAAATGGCATACTGTAAATACTTGCTTTCTAAAACTACAGCAAAGTAGCCACAAACAATAAAAGCATTTCATATAAATACAGTCTTATCAAGATGGAAAGATACAGTAATCTACCAGTACCCTCCAAGAAGTGTCATAAAGAGTTTCTTTAAAATTATAAATCATTAGAAACACATTCACCCTCCAGCCAGGAGAACCACAGGTCTAATGTGTCAACCATGGTACATTGGGAGAATCGCATGGGGACAACTCAGCTCTTATTATTTGTAATGGCTTGGGTTGGGTTGAGACCCTGAACTCACAATCAAAGCGTGAGAAACTGGTTGACACTTTCAGTAATTACTGAGAAAGGAAGATATTTTGTTTCAGTGGATCAACTTACCTATTCAAGCTAAGTCTTGAAAACAGAGCTCTGACAGTGATAGTACTTTTAGTTAAAGCAAAAGCAAATGGAATCTCTTAAGCAGTCAAAACCTATACAAGTGCCATGCAAAGCAATCAGGAGCATGGTTCTTGTGTTTTATTGACAGATCATTTTCAGCTCTCCTATCTTAAAGAATCTTTAAAACATTCATAAATCTACTTTCTCCAAATTTTTACAAATAGAAACCTGATGGTAATCAGTTACAAAGACAAATTAAAAATAGAACTCAGGATCCTGCATCCATGTACTACGTCCAGGCACCGAACTAGTGACTTGCAAGTATTAGCATTATCTAATCATCACAACTCTATGATGAAGATCCATTTTACACTTCCAATCCAGCGCCCTGCTAATGGCCTGGGAACAGCAGCAGAAGATGGTGGGCCCCGGCCACCCTCACGAGAGGCTTAGATGAAGCTCCTGGCTGCTGGCTTTGGCTTGGCCCAACCCTGTCTGTAGTGGCCATCTGGGGAGTGAACCAGATGGATACAAGAGTGCTCTCTCTGTCTTTCCCCTTTTCTCTGTAACTCTGACCTTCAAGTCAATAAATAAATATTAAAAAAAAAGATATTTTACAGACAGGAAACATAAGGCTTTCAGGGCTTGTTGGTTCACCTGTCATTCAGCTGCTATGAGAACCCAGTTTCTGTATGACCCCCATTATGCGATACTACTCACCAGTTGATTTTAATTAGCCATGATGGATTACCAATTAAGAGTCAGCCTCCTACTGCCCAGTGTCTGTTGCTGGTCCCTCTTCAAGCAGGGCCTGCTGCTTATGTCCTGTTAGCACAGTGTCCCAGAAGCCCTTGCCTGCAGGTGCGTGTATCGCTGAACCAAAGCCTGCAGCTCCCTGAGCCTCGTGCTGATACCCTTGGAAGTCTAGGGCTCAGGGAGATTTCTTTGTGCCAGGGGTGGCCCCAAGTTTAAGTGGTGGCATTATGTTCCTGGGCCGCATTTCTTCTCCATCTCTTTGCTTGTGATAAACAATAACCTACTAGGACCTCAGGAAGTTGTTCTGGGCTAGGAAACAGCAGGAACAGCTTTGGGTGAAGCAGTCCCGGGGTGAGGGTCCACGTTCTGTTCTTCATAAGCTTCAAGAAAGACCCATTTCGTCAAGGAAATCATCCGTCTCCGACCCAGGATGATTTAACAATAATGCCTTGAGTTTCTTACACTGAAACTTTGAGCCTTTTGTCTAGTTTAGTAATTTTGTTTCTACGGGCTGAGTATCCCTTATCCAAAACACTTGGGACCAGAAATCTTCCAGATTTCAGAGTTTTTCAGGTTTTAGAACATTTACGTAGACTATTTACATAGATATTTACATTTACATTTCTATTTACATAGAACTGAGCACACCTGATCCAAACATCTGAAATTCAAAGTATTTTGAGCACCATTTTTGGACTTTAGGATGCGGGGTGCTCAGCCTGTAGTGTGTGTTTTTGTGTTCCCCCTAATTCTGTGTGAGGAGCTTCGTGGAAGTGCTGGGACCCAGCCCAACACTCCTTCCCTCTCTGGGCTCCACAGTTCTATGTGTTAGGCCCTCATGGCCCCTGCCTGAGTGGAGCCGAGGCTGAGGTCCTGCTGACCCCCCCGACTTGTTCTCTACAGCGGCTTTTGTCTGTTGGCTTGTAGCTGCTTTGTGCACATCTCGGATCTCACAAGATCTCAGGATCTCATTGCAATGGCTGTAGTAGCTCATAGAAAGGAAAATACTATATTTTTCTAGAATAGTTGGGAATTTGTCCATGACAGTTCCTTGCTGTGGTCTACATTCTCTCTTACTCTATGTCTACTAATAATGATGTAAACAAAAAGGAAAGAGGCTTTGCTTTCTAGGATATAACTTATTGATCACAGAGAGCTAAGGAATCTGGGATTAGGCTAAATGCTTATTAAAACTTTCTTTCTCTGACAGAGACCCACATATGCTTTAAGCCTTGAAACTTTTTATGATTTTATTTTATGTATTTAAAAGACATAGTTACAGAATGAAATGGGGAGAGACAGACAGAGATCTTCCATCTGCCGATTCACTCGCCAAATGGCTATAATGGCCAGGGCTAGGCCAGGCCAAAGCCAGGAGCTAGAACTCCATTTGGGTCTCCTACATTGGTTGCAGGCATCCAAGTACCTGGGCCATCTGTGCTGCTTCCCCAGGCACATTAGCAGAGAGCTGGATCAGAAGTGGAGCAGCCAGGATTTGAATCAGTTCTCATATGGGATGCCAGCATCACAGGTGGCAACTCTACCTACTGCACCAAAATGCCAACCTCCATGCCTGAATATGTTTAAGAAATATGGTAGAGGGGCCGGTGCCATGGCTCACTTGGTTAATCCACTGCCTGTGGTGCCAGCATCCCATGTGGGTGCAGGGTTCTTGTCCCAGTTGCTCCTCTTTCAGTCCACCTCTCTGCTATGGCCCAGGAGGGCAGTGGAGGATGGCGCAAGTCCTTGGGCACCTGCACCCACATGGGAGACCAGGAGGAAGCACCTGGCTCCTGGCTTCAGATCGGTACAGTGCCGGCCATGGTGGCCATTTGGGGAGTGAACCAATAGAAGGAAGACCTTTCTCTCTGTCTCTCTCTCTCACTGTCTGGCTCTATCTGTCAAATAAAAAAAAAAAAGATCTATAGTAGAATGTGTCTAATGATAATAACATTAAATCCATATGCTAAAAATATTGATCCATAAATCACGTTATGGCATATATGTGTGAATTATGCACATGTATACAGATAATATGTGTGCGGTGTATTCATTATAAGGGACACTTCAACAAGTTTCTGGGAAAGTGAACTTAAAAGATCCAATTATTTTGGTGCAAAAAGACTTAGAAAGCCATGGATAGGTATTTGCCGTGAGCTTTCTGAAGACCTCGTGTATGGTACACATGCACTACCCATAGCAATCACTAGGAAATACTGTCCCCTCATTTGCCAGAGGAGGAAGTGGAGGCACCAAGAGAGCAGGGACTTGTTTCAGTTAACACAGCAGCTGCTGGGTGCTGGGGCCACCGTCTGGGTTTTCAGCCCCTCGATGCTGCTGTCTCCATGACTGGGTCCTTCCTGGGTGATGCCGGAGGGCCTTCTAATTCTTGCAGCACCTCAAAACTCAGCATCAAGGACACTTGGTAGAAGGTTGGCTTGGTTGAGAAGAGTGATAGAGCAGGTCTCGGTCAACAGTGTCTTGTCCCTGGTTGTAGCACCTCCTGATTGTCTGTAGTTGGGCCTCTCACTTAAACTCAATCTCCTTTTCCTTATCTATAAAATGCAGATGATAACCTCTGCCCACACACTTCACTGAGGTAGCACGAAGACATGACATAATGGGTGTGCAGACATTTGAAATCTCCTGAAGTCCTGCAGAAATACTCAGGATTTTTCATCTGGTCACAGGTGATTTTGAAACGCCAGGCTGAGACTTTGTCACTTTGAGCCTGGGCTTCTGTGTCAGTGTCCTTCAAACAAATTCACACGCTGGTCTGTTTTGGTTCCTTTTCCGGGGCATTGAGAAGTGGTAAACCACCCCCCGCCCCTTCGAATACGATCCTCTCACTGGTGTCATAGAGAGGATCTCACTCCCTTTTCTTCAGAATCCAGAAGTAGTAATTCTGTTTCTTCCCTCCAATCTAAGAAAGTAGGATCCTGTATTGCCAATGACAGTTCTCTTTCTATATTTTCACCACGTGGCATCAGAGTTGCTCAGAGTGGAAGAGGTCTCTTCTGACCTGGACCAAGACCTCATGTGTCAGGATGAAGGGCCTGCCTGACATCACCCAGCAAATGAGGGCCAAGCTGGGCCCGGCAGCCCAGTGTCCTGAGCCCAGGCCAGCTCTGCACCATGGCCCCGGCCATTGTACTCAGAACTGTCCCTGTCTGGGGTTGGTTTTATGTTTCCCTGTATTACTGCCAGTGCTTCTAAAATGAGCCCCTCCCCTCTCTAAGTGTTTGTCCCTTGTCACTTACAGGAGGCGACTGCATAAGCTGGGCGTGTCGAAGGTTACCCAAGTGGACTTCCTGCCGAGGGAAGTAGTGTCCTACTCCAAGGAGACCCAGACTCCGCTCGCCACGCATCAGTCCGAAGGTGAACCATCTTTTGTTAATTTCCCTATCACTGCTGGAGAAGTTGCTGATGCATAGCACGCTTAGTGTTCATTCCTTGTCTTGCCGTAAGAGATCTTCACAGGACACAAACGTAAAGACTCTGAAAGCCAAGGCTCCTTTGGCTCCAACTGGGAAGGCTCTGGAGAGAGAATCCCAGAGATACTCCCGCCAGGGACCGTGAGCTTTCAGCTGCAGCACCTACTGAGTCACACTAGGTCAAAACCAAAGCACAGTGCAAGAGGGGCATCTCTGTCCGATCAGTGTGCACTGTAAGATTCTCCATTTGCAGGCATCAGCAAACTGCAGCTTAGCACCTTTCCCTAGAGATAGAGGGATTCCAAGACACCCACATCCACTTCCACCTGTGCCCACTTTCTTGCTACAATAGTGAAAGTTTCCTCCCTGACACCTTACGAAGCCTGACATCTTTCATGCGATCCTTCATAGAAAAGCTTCACTGAGCCCTGTTTGCTTTGACAGTTCATGTGATAACACCACCAGGGTTTCTGAGTACAATTCACAGATAATTTCCAAGCAAGCTCTCTCTAGCTAAATGGATACTGAATCCCATACCTCCTTTGTGTGTCCCAGAAAATATCAAGTAGAAAATCTGCATGCAAATCTGAGTGAACCATAGAAATACGCCAATAAGAGAAGTTGAAGGTGATGGATCTGAATGCTATCTAGAAGTCAAAAATTACACCAAAGCAAAACGTGTGTGTGAAAATGGGATACTTGTAAGCTCCACTGTTGGAGACGAACATTGTTATGGGAAGGCAGATTCTCTCTTTACTTTGCTGTTCCATTGTTTGGTGTGGTTAAGAGGACGTTAGGATTCTGGGGTCATCATTTCATAGTAAAGGCTGAACCGAAGCTAGGAGAGTAAGAAATGGTTAGCAGTTCCTGCTTCACTTACAGCAAAGAGATAAATTAGTGCAGTTGGCTTTGGACAAGCTGCAGAGATGTTTGAGTTTAGGTTGTTACTACATGCCATCAAAACAAAGTGAGATCTTGTTGGCTGTTCTATCTGTGGACAGGAACGCTGTTGTAAGGACTTCTCCTTGGTAGCAGGGTGACTGACCATGCTTCAAGCCCTAGAGTCAAAAACATTTTAGGAGCGAACCAGTGGCACCCTCTGGTGGTGATTTTTGAAACCAGCCAGCTTGACAAACTTGAGACCCGAATATTAGCAAGGCAGAAAATAACATCTAGAAAAACCTTTGGGAGTGCAGGGAGTGTATCCTTGGGCCCTCTGACAAGAACAGAGGATCGTTAAAAAGCAACCTCACTACCCAACCAAAACATTTGTTTGAGTTAATTTGCTGCCAGCGGTATGTGCAGAGCTGTAGCCGGAGGTATGTTTATTTAGCCCGAAATCTGCCCCATAACATAAAGTTATACAACTGAAACAGAAGAAGGAGCGAATTATTTTTAAAAATGTGTATACTTAAGATATTGGAAGTGGTACAGAAATATTTACAAGGGAAGATAAATTAAGGATGAAAAGGCATCAGCCCTAAACTTTTACACTGGAACACATCAAAGGAAAAGCCTGTGCGTTTCATTTTATGACTGCAGAGAGAGCTGGGGAGCCCTCATTATGTTGTGGTCTGGGCAGCAGGAAAGGAGGAATTTATTTCTCAGCTGTTGGCAGAAGTTCTTTCTGTTTTGTTAACAAGACCCTTAGAGCTTTTTCTGTGGTGATGGACGTTTAGATGGTTCAAATTCCACAATAGAGATTTGAACCCAAAGCCAGCTACCGGAGCACTTGACGTGAAAGCAATCCCTGATGGCCTTAGACAGGAAAACCTTTGGATTTGGGTTCAGTAAATTGTCTTCTCACCACGGGCAATGCCTTGACCTTGGCTGCTGCAGCCACCCAGCTGCCCGGCTGCCGGGGGTGCCTCATGCCCGCCCCTCACCTGCTGTGTGAAGGTGGTCGGAGGAGGAGCGTGGAGGGGAGAGCAGTCGGCAGTGTGGTTCTTCCACAGGGCAGGTTTGAGTTGGCTCCTGGATTGCGGCTGCAGCCATGGCAATGTTTTCACGACAACTCCAGCCTTTCAGAAGCAAGAGTCTACTCACTACTGAATTTCATGACACAGTGAAGCTCTTGGAAAAGGGGACTGAAAGATAAGTTTCAGGCTGGTGTTTGGAGCAGCAATTAGGATGCCCACATCCCAGGTCACAGGTTTCAGACCTGGCTCCGCTTCTGATTCTGCTATCCTGGTGATGTGCACGCTGGGAGGCACAAAGTAATGGCACAAGTACTTGGGTAGCTGCCACCCAAATGGAAGACCCTACCTGCGTTCCCAGCTGCCAGCTCCCAGCTTCATCCTGGCCCAGATGTGGCTGTTGTAGGTATTCGGAGAGTCAAACAGTGAACTAAAAATCTCCCTTTTTCTGCCTCTCTGTCTTTTAACTAAATAAAACTTGGTTATTTTTGGTGCAAAAATTTTTGAAAATCATGCATTTTTCCCATAATATGCATTTGCTATGAACTTTTAAAGAGCCCTCATGTACATGTTTTTCAAAAATTATTTTTTGCACAAACTTATCTTCTAGTTCCATTTTCCCTAGATTTTCTTAAAGCACCCCATTGGAGATCCGTGCCACCCTGTTGTTGTTCATACTCTATGAAGGCATGCTGAATATCTTTAAGTCACTGTTTGACTATGGAGTTTCATTAGATTCAAACAAATGATCTCAGAGCACTGATTCATGCTACTTCTGTTGCCTCCAGTTTCTTACACAATCCCATTTTGCTTTTTTAAGTGAAGGGGAAGGTACTTTGGACTTGTTCTAGCTTAAGCCTCTTTTCTCCCCTCGCCACTCTGTTGAGGCCCTCTTTGTGGTATTAACTGTGGTATGTCCAAAGAAACACAGCAGAGAATGACTTAAACAAGGAAGATTTAAGAATCCAGTGCCTAAGAATACTGTTCTTTCAGCAAGGCTCGGTCTCCCTTGTCTGCTGAGATAGTTCGTTGCAGGGAAAGAGGGCCGAGCATGGGGAACGGTGATTTGGAGCAGGCTATCTCTACCTCCACGATGTTGCAAAACAGATGCGTTTGATTTCCAAGAGTAAGAAAAGAGAAAAATTACGGTTTCCTGCCAAATTGGCTGTGCTTAACCTAGTATTAACATCTTCCGGGCCTGTCTGTGCACTCCCGAGGTTAGGGAGCCGGTCTTCGGCGTGGTTGCTGAGGTGAGTATCTGACTAGTTCACAACAGGCAGCCTGCAAATGCTGTTGGGTGACAGCGGTGTTACCAGACGTCCCAGAAACCCCGAGTTCTGTATGGCCCCAGGGGAATGAGAATTTCTCAGCTGCTGGAAAGATGTGTGCTAACCTGGAGGAACTGGGAGGAGGCTTCTACAAACTGGTGAAAGTCTTGAATAATTCTCTTTTTCTCCTCTTACGATGTCTTATAAGTGGGGATTCTGTGGCCTTGTCTTGGCTGCTCCTTCCCTCTGCATCCCTTCTATGCAGACACTTCCATCAGCTCTGTTTCCCAGCTGGGATGCTGTTGCTTGTGTGTGGCTTTCTTCGGGAGGACTCTCGAGGGTCGGCTCTTTGGTGACTCCTCTGTTAGTCAGCATCCCTCCTCGGGCTGCGGCTTAGTCTGTCTCCCCCGTACCGTGCTATGTGTGACTCTTATTTATGTCTCTGCCTCTTCGAATGGGATCTCCTGGTATCTCAGCTTTCACACCCAACACTGTGCTTGGTGCAAAGAAAGAGCTCAGTAGACATCAATGGAAGAAACTAAGAGTGGGATGCTACCAGAGGAATAAGGAAGAGAAAAGGTATGTGGATTTCAGGGAGAATGGAGTGTGATCCGTGCTTCAAGGCGGCAGGGGCTTTATGGGCTTTTAAGAAAAAGTCATGGAAGTGAGAGTCATGGTTCCATTTCAGCCAGTTTCAGATCCCAGGCTGGTGCCGCCACTGACCACCTCTAAACATAAAAGAGGAAGTCACTCAGGCAGTCTGAGTTGGCCCAGGATAGAGCAGAGCAGTCTTCCCAGCTCTGGCCTTGTAGAGATCCCATTGCAATGTTTGAGTTTGCAAGAGGTGTGCAGAAAGGTTGGCTACGCAAGGCTCTTGTTTCAACTTTGCAGCACTTTTTTTTTTAAAGATTTATCTTATTTATTTGAAAGACTGGGCTACAGAGAGAGGTAGAGATGGCAACAGAGAGAGGTCTTCCATCCACTGGTTCACTCCCCAGATGGATGCAATGGCTAGAACTGAGCCAATCTGAAGCCAGGAGCCAGGAGCTTCTTCCGGATCTCTCATGTGGATGCAGGGTCCCAAGGACTTGGGCCATCCTAAGCTGCTTGCCCAGGCACATTAGCAGGGAGCTGGATTGGAAGTGGAGCAGTCAGGACTCAAACTAGAACCCATATGGGATGCCAGTGCTGCAAGTTGGGGCTTTAACACAATACATCACTGTACCAGTCCCAATAGCAGCACTTTTTTTGTTTTTAAAGAATGTGTTTTTTAGTAGGTTGAGAATTTCTTCCGTGACTCCCCATGCTCACTAGTATATGAAGGTACTTCAAAAAGTTCATGGAGGGGCCAGTGTTGTGATGTAGAAGGCAATGCCAGCACCCCGTATAGGTACTGGGTACTGTCCCAGCTGCTCCACTTCTGATCCAGCCCTCGGCTGATGCCCCTGGGAAAGCAGCAGAGGATGGCCCAAGTCCCTGGGCCCCTGTTCTCATGTGGGAGGCCTGAAAGATCTCTCTCTCTCTCTCTCTCTCTCTCTCTGTGTGTGTGTGTGTGTAACTCTGCCTTTCAAATAAATAAATCTTTTTTTTTTAAAGGAAAAAAAACTACACATGGGTTTAAAAAATTTTTTACACCAAAAGTAAACTCGTTTTAATTCCATTTTCCATAGACTTGTTCTGTCACTCTTGTAGTTCCTCCGTCGTGTTGGCCACATCTCAAGTACTCTTGCAGCACAGTGCTAAAGGCTCCTGTATTGGACAACTCAGGTCCACTCATGTGCCGAAGCTCCGACTCAGGCCAGCTTCATGTTCACCAGGGCTAGGCGGCCGGCCTTGGCTGCACACCTCCTGACTTGTGTGGAGTCCCTCTTGGTGAATAGTGGCCTCATGATTTTCCTCCTTTCTGGGAGGACCCGTAGCCAAGCAGGCGATAGATGGCTGGACCAGAACAAAGTTGTATTCCCAGCAGGGAAGTCTCAGTGAGAGCCTCCTGCTGTCATGATGGAGACAGCTGTGGGAACCCCTGGGTCTCCCTTCGCAGTCCGGAGTGGAGACACTGGGAGCTCGTCCCCTTAACCCGGACCTTCATGCTGTCAGAAAGGCCCCAAGCCTGTGTGTGACCTCTGTGTTAATAACCTCTGCCTCTGATGCCGCCTTCTCCTCTCTCCTTCTGTGTAAGGTGACAAGAGACCACAGTTAGCACTGACTTCTAAATTGCTGCCAGTTGAGTTCTAAATCTGCTTACACCTTGGTGGCCCTAGGAGCATAATTATTTGATTTTTTTAAAAAAAGCCAAATAAAATGAGTTCCCTGAGAATACAAGTGGAAATGTTTCTGTGAACCTTAAGTCTGAAATAAGGCTATTCTTACAGATATAATTTCTTAATGGAAGCCATGCATGAAACACTGGGGGAAAAATGGGCAGTGTGCTACCACCTCAATGCAAGCTGTTCAACTGGCTCCCAATTTCCTGGGCCTCACGGTCATTATCTGAAATTATTATTTAAAAGAATGTGTACATGTTTGGTGACAAGCCATGCTGACATCAGGGTGCAAATTAAAACTCCCTAAGCTCAGGGCAGGCATTTGGTGCAGCGGCTGAAGTCACTGCTTGGATGCCTGCGTCCCGTAGTGCCTGGGTCCAGTCCTGGCTCCTCCACTTCGGATCCAGCTTCCTGCTGATGTGCATCCTGGGAGGTAGCAGATGATGGCCCAAGAACTTGGGGCCTAGCGGTCATGTGGTCCAGCACTGGTTGTGCTGCACATGTTTAGGGAGTGAAGCAATGGATGAAAGACCTCTGTATGTCTCTCTGTCTCTGTCTCTGGCTCTTTCTCTCCCCCTTTCTGCCTTTCAAGTACAAATGAAAATTTAAAATCCCTAGCCTAACTGATCTTACCTTTTAATCCTTAGGTAACAGCTGACTATTCTAGAGAAACAATTACCTTACTTTGCATTTTTGAAATATGCCTAATATTCCTCCTGTAAAACTTATTTGAAGTCTTACTCCTCTTTGAAAACAAACTGTGGAACCCCAGCCCCTTGTTAATGAAGGAATTGGTGGAACCTCTCCTGGAATATGAGTTTCTTTTAGAAATGTCAATCCCATATCATCTTGGCAAGTTTCTTGGAAGTCAAAAACCTGTAGTCTATATAAAGAACATGGCTATTTCAGACCTTTTTCTTTAAGAGCTTATATTGAACAGATATAATTTTCCATTTTTTAAAAAGATGACTTTTTCCTATCACTGATCTACTTTTTCAGGTATGGTCAAGAGAGGTTTCATGGTTAAATTCTCAATTTAGATAGAAGACTATAGTACATGTTGACTAAGACATTGTCAGTCATGATATCCCATAGGTCAAGCCTCAAGATAAATGTTACGTATTTTTAAGGCACCCAATAATAATATCATTGCTGGTACAAGAAAATCTCACTCAAGGAAACTTTTTATCCAGGATATTCCTTTCAATGAAAAACAAAAAGTAGATAAATGGCAGCTAAAAGTTAAACCAGAAATATAATAAGAAAGATAAAATACAGAGCAAGACGTGGGGTCACTGGACATGCTGGGAGGGACCATAGTCTCAAAATGAAATTGTATCTAAATACTGTACTTAGGAAAACTGGAAAATGAATGGTTATATCTTAGGAAGGTGGCCTGGGAATTTTCGTTATAACTATGAATTAACCAGATAATTAATCAACATAGTGCATTTTCTTAGCACTAGGGCAGGGGTTTGATTTGTTTTGTGTATTAGTGGAATTTAGAAGTGAAAGGTTTTGAATGCAACAAAAACACTGTCCTTTTAAGGTTGCTATTATGGATTCCTTTCTTTGCTGTTTCATACAAGCTTAAGATGAGGCATGCAGTTCAGTGGAAGATGATGATGTGGAGGTTCATGTCAAGGATACAGAAGCACATCTGAGATTTTTTTTCTAATTCCAAGGTTCACACATGACATGGGATGACCTAAGTACACTTCACTGAGAAAATAACCAATATCCCGATTTTAACACTGGTACCAAGTTACTGTCCAATCATGGATCAGTAACGGCTTCACACAGGCACATTCACCAACCCAGGCCTTCATCCCTAATAACACATATGATATGTGTTCATATGCTTCATATGTGTTCATATGTTCATGTGTATCATATGCTTGCATCATGTTTGATATTTGATGTGGGGGCACACGGATGGCTTGACATGGCTCATGGAGGAACCTTAGCTGTCTGCCAGACAAGGGAAGAAATACAGCGAGGAAAAGGATAGGATCTGGGAGAATTTACAGTTTCCAACATTAGAACTAATGGTTAATTTAAGCAGAGAGTTTGAATGGAAGATAGTCTAAATCTCATAGAAGATAGGCAGAAACCAAGAGAAGCTAGCAAGATGAGTGCCAATAACTGCAACAAAATAGAAAGCTTTCAGTGAGTGTATGACTGGTGAACATAGAGGTGTGCCAGGGAAGAAAACAGTGATTCCGAGAAGACAAGTCTATATTCTCCCCCATGACAGAGAAGGACCAGTTTGGCTCATTCTGCATTCAGGATACTGTCCAGTATTGGAGGTTGAGGTTTATCTCTGGGAGGCCTATAGCCGGGACAGTTGTAGTCAAGGCAACTGAGCCATTGTGTAGCCTACATTCTTGTAACCGTATGTATGGAGCCAGACACAGGAGGACGATGAACGTTATGGAACAGGTCAGCTCTTCCTTCTGATTAAAAGAGCCTTTTTTCACAATACATACCATTAAAAATTGTTCATTCAGGGCTGGCACTGTGGTGCAGCAGGTTAAACCATGGCCTAAAGGGCATTGGTTCATGTCCCGGCTGCTCCACTTCCAATCCAGCTCCCTGCTAATGTGCCCAGGGAAAGCAGCAGGGGATGGTCTGAGTGCCTGGGCCCCTGAGCCCATGGTCGAGACCCAAAAGAAGCTTCCAGCTCCTGACTTCGGCCTGGCCCAGTCCCTGTCATTGCAGCCGCTTAGTAAACCAGTGGATGGAAGATCTTTAACTCTGCCTTTCAAGTAAATAAATAAATCTTTATTTAAAAGATTTTTAAAATTGTTCATTCATTCATTCATTTGTATTTGCAAGGGAGAGAGAAAGAGATCTTTCATCCATTGTTCACTCCCCAAATGCCTATAACAGCAGAATGGGCCAGGACAAAGCAAGGAGCCCAGAGTGCAGTTCAGATCCCCATGTAGGTGGCAGAGACCCAGGTACTTGAGCCATTAGCTCCTTCCCCGAAGGGTACACATGAGCAGGAAGCTGGAAATGGAACTGGAGCCGGGACTTGAACCTGGGTATTCCAATCACAGTTTCAGTGGCCCAAGCTGCTTCTCAAGCACTGTGCCAAATACTCCTCCAAAGCATAACTTTTGATGGTCCATGAATATTATGTCACCACAGATCTATTTTGAAAGGTCTCTCCATACTTTTTCCCTAAACCTTTTATCACCTGCATCTCCTAACCTAAGTCAACATAGTAGTCATTGCTCATGGACTCTTATAGACAGATGCTTCTCCCATAGGAGGGGTCTTCAAAGCGTTCTCAGAAATGTATAATATGAAAAATTACATATGAATCCCACCATTTTTGACCCCCAAATAAACATTTTTTAAATCCATTGTCCAAGAACCTATTGAAATTCCCCAATGAAATTGTTCTTTCAATCAATGCAAGCTTTAGCAAGTGATAACCATAGTTCCTTGTTTTTTAAGATTCATTTATTTTTCTTTGAAAGTCAGAGTTACACAGAGAGAGAAGGAGAGGCAGAGAGAGAGAGGGAGAGAGAGAGAGGTCCTCCATCCTCTGGTTCACTTCCCAATTGGCCGCAATGGCCGGAGCTGCACTGATCTGAAGCCGGGAGCCAGGAGCTTCCTCCGGGTCCTCCCACATGGATGCAGGGACCCAAGGAATGGACCATGTTCTACTGCTTTCCCAGGCCATAGCAGAGAGCTGGATCAGAAGTGGATTAGCCAGGACTCAAACTGGTGCCCATACGGGATGCCAGCACTGCAGGCGGCGGCTTTACTCACTACGCCACAGCGCCAGCCCCGATAGTTCCTTTCACTCAACTGTGATTATGATGATTTTGTTTCTGTACTGAGCTTCACACCTACACCTATATGGGGGTTATTCAACAAGCAGCCTACCTATAGCTTACACCAGCATGTAACTTACAGCTTCCTAGAGCCCAGGCCCAAGTGTCTTCTCTTTGGACAGCTTGTCACAGGACAGTTCTCCTTAGGCTAAGGGAGGAGTGGCAGAGTCATGGGAGTAAGAACATTGGCTCATGTGTGTTGTTTGCTGCAGCCCAGCACAGAACACCTGCTTGGGACAGTGAGGTAACACTGACTTAATGGTGAGGTGGACCAGATGATGCTCTAGTTCATAATACGTAGTTTGTTTTCCACAGTCAGCTGGTATCTCATGGTCAATATTTAATCTCTACTTGATTCCAGTAGCAAACCAAGACCTCTCTCTTGAAAGGAGAGCAATAGGGGCCAGCGCCATGGCTCACTTGGTTAATCCTCCACCTGTGCTGCTGGCATCCCATATGGGCACCGGGTTCTAGTCCTGGTTGCTCCTCTTCCAGTCCAGCTCTCTGCTGTGGCCTGGGAGTGCAGTAGAGGATGGCCCAGGTGCTTGGGCCCCTGCACCTGCATGGAAGACCAGGAAGATGCACCTGGCTCCTGGCTTTGGATTGGTGCAGTGCCGGCCATAGTGGCCATTTGGGGGTGAACCAACAGAAGGAAGACCTTTCTCTCTGTCTCTCTCTCTCATTGTCTAACTCTACCTGTCAAAAAAAAAAAAAAAAAAAAAAGGAGAGCAATAACACAATGAAGAGGCTACACTATTGCTCTAAAACCTAATCACCTCTTCTGTGATTTCCATGTTAGGGACCTTTGATTTGCCACAGATACTTGGGGCATCACTGGATCAGCTGGGCCATAATTTCTAAATTATAGCCACTTAAAAGTAGAATCCCATCACAGCACCTGGTAAATATATTGAATAGTTACATGAAAACATTGAAGAGTCGATCTTCAAAAGCCAGACTGGCCCTCCAAGCATTTTCATTGAGTATTGGAGACAGGCATCCTCATATGCTTTAAAGTTTACTAAAGCACTAGAAACCAAAGAAACCTTCCTGATACAGTAGTTTCCTGTGTTTTCAAAGATGTTCTCCCATCCCCTTGCCCAAGGACTCACAAGTGTTAACTAGGTATTGAAGGTACCAACTACAGCCTACTACTCTCCAGGTCCTGCTGGCCTCACGTCCTACTCTGAGGGTGAAATTGTCAAGGAATATGGAGACAACCAGAGCTCAGCCCTGATGTAGGATGCTGAAGCTACAAAGAGGAAGGAGGTGGGTTTCCTTTGGCTGTGAAGCAAGGGTTATTGTAGAAAGTGATTTGGGGGTGCATCCAGGATCCCCATATTCTGCCCTGAATTCAATTTCTCATTATTTCTTGATCACTACTATCACTTTCAACTAAGTTCCCTGGTGATCCTGGCCATTAAACAGACTTCATCCAGGAACACACAGAATTTAAACTTTCAGGAATGGGACTCTGTCAGGTGAAACAAATAGCTAAATAATTTTTCCCATGACAATATTTAATTAGGTGCCATTGAAAAGATCAGAGTATCAAGTTGCCACTAGTATTGAATAATGTAAATAGCACGAAGAATTTAAAGACTAGAATGAGATGGCTACTTCTGAGAGGATAGAACAGTTTAAATAAGTAAATGTGGGCTGATGCAGTAGTATAGTGGGTAAAGCTGCTGCCTGCAGTGCTGGCATCCCATTGGGCGCCAGTTCAAGTCCCAGCTGCTCCACTTCCCATCCAGCTCTCTGCTATGGCCTGGGAAAGCAGCAGAAGGATGGCCAAGATTCTTGGGCTCCTGTACCCACATGGGAAACCTGGAAGAAGCTCTTGGCTCCTGGCTTCGAATCAGCTCAGTTCTAGCCATTGCAGCCATTTGAGGAGTGAACCAGCAGATAGAAGACCTCTCTCTGTCTCTACCTCTCTCTGTAACTCCATCTTTCAAATAAATACAATAAATCTTAAAAATAAGTAAATGGCCGGCGCCGCGGCTCACTAGGCTAATCCTCCGCCTAGCGGCGCCGGCACACCGGGTTCTAGTCCCGGTTGGGGCGCCGGATTCTGTCCCGGTTGCCCCTCTTCCAGGCCAGCCCTCTGCTGTGGCCAGGGAGTGCAGTGGAGGATGGCCCAGGGAGTGCAGTGGAGGATGGCCCAGGTGCTTGGGCCCTGCACCCCATGGGAGACCAGGAAAAGCACCTGGCTCCTGGCTCCTGCCATCGGATCAGCGCGGTGCGCCGGCCGCAGCGCACTGGCCGCGGCGGCCATTGGAGGGTGAACCAACGGCAAAGGAAGACCTTTCTCTCTGTCTCTCTCTCTCACTGTCCACTCTGCCTGTCAGAAAAAAAAAAAAAAATAAGTAAATGACGGGGCTGGCTCTGTGGCACAGCAGGTTGACGCCCTGGCCTAAAGTGCCAGCATCCCATATGGGCGCTGGTTCGAAACCCAGTTGCTCTACTTCCGATCCAGCTCTCTGCTATGGCCTGGGAAAGCAGTAGAAGATGGCCCAAGTCCTTGGACCCCTGCACTCATGTGGGAGACCTGGAAGAAGCTCCTGGCTCCTGGCTCCTGGCTCCTGGCTCCTGGCTCCTGGCTTCAGATCAGTGCAGTTCCAGCCATTGCGGCCAATTAGGGAGTGAACCATCAAATGGAAGACCTCTCTCTCTCTCTCTCTTTCTCCTCTCTCTGTGTAACTCTGACTTTCAAATAAATAAATAAATATTTAAAAAAAATAAGTAAATGACAAGCTCAAATCTCTATATTTTAGCTCAAGCCATAGATCCAGGGTCTTGCTCTGGCTGTGATCAATGTCTACAAAAGTCTTTGTCAAAACCAAGTACAGAGGTTAAATTCTGTGTGTTCCTGGATAAAGTCTGTTGAATGCCAGGATCACCAGGGAACTTAGCTGAAAGTGGGAGCAAGGATCAGGAAATAAAGAGAAATTGAAGGCAGAAATTGGGGGCCTGCAAAGTGGGTAGAGAGCCCTCGTCCGATGCTGAGTTGGCTAGTACCTAGACTTCTCAGCCTCCAGAATTGAGAGGAAATCAAGTTCTTTGGCTAAGCCGCTGGTATGACATTTTGTTGTGGCATACTAAGACAGTGCAAGGCAGCAAGCAGGGGCCTGGATGCCCACTGTGCAACTCAGGGTTTAAACTCTATAGCCACTGCTACCTTGAAAATTTCACGTACCCCCTGCCCCTTTGCAGTGCTCCTTCAAGATTTAAAAAAAAATATTAATATAAAGAAAACAGATTCTATGCATTCCATAGGTACCGTTACAAGAAGACAACCACACTTCCCTCACTCCCCTGGTTCCACCCCCATCCTCCTCCCCTCCCTTCATCAGTTTTTGCAAAGATGTAATTTTAATCCACTCTATATTCACAGGCTTAATTCCCCACTAATTATAATATTCAACAAGTAAAAAGTAGGAAGACCACAGTTCCACAGGATACTTGGAAGTCCTCTAGGTAGACCTAGGAGGTGTGCTCCCTCCCGTGTTAGCTGTGAGGGCAAGGTGGAGAAATAATTCCCCCAGTTCAGCTTCAGTGTTGTTTGTGGAGTGTATGAGTTGACTTTGATCTGTTTTAACACATTTCCCTCAAAAAAGGATATTTGGATGCAGGATGTCCAAAAATACATATTGGGAAAAGTGTCCTCTTTAGTGTAAGAAGTAAAAAGGGAAGGCAGAAAGAAAAATAATATTTATTATGTGCCAAGCATACTCACGCATTCTTGGACTTGTAGTGCTGCTATAGGATTTACTCACCTTATAAATCAGAAGTGCAGAGAGAATATAGCTCCTTTATTTTGTCTGCGGCTGTCTATACTACTACTGGTTGTCAAGGGAGAAATATATGCAATAAACAATCTTGGTTACCCTCCCTTATTTTAAACAATCTCTCAGTATATTCCACTAATCTTGGGTAGAAACACCCAAACTCTCACAGAACTCATGGGCTTCTCTCCCTAAGATCATGGCCAAGTATAAGAGGGAAGAGAAGTGAGGTTTACATGATTCCATAGCCTTGGAGGAGGTAGGGAGGAAGCAAGGGACCCTATCTTTTCACCAGTCCTTGACCTTGGCTAACCTGATGTCCTCCATCCACGTGGACACTGGCATCTAGCACTACAGTGTGCAGCTGGTGAGGCTGAGATCTGTTCTTGTGGCTTCACTTGGAAGTCTTCTTGGGGAGCACTGGACTTGAACTTACTGACAAGTTGGTCTCTCAGCTTTTATTGTACCCAGACTTTGGGTCAGTGCCCTGTCCTGTAGCTGGCCCCTGGCTCGCAAACGCATCCCCAGCCCATGCTGTGTTTTTATCCACTGTCACGGACTGACTCTCAGTTCAGTTCTCACAATATCTGAGGGAGACATGCCTTAGTTCTTTCTTTAAAAAAAAAAAAATTTATTTGACAGAGTTATAAACAGTGAGAGAGAGACAGAGAGAAAGGTTTTCCTTCCGTTGGTTAACCCAAATGGCCACTATGGCTGGCGCTCCACCAATCCAGGTGTTTCTTCCTGTTCTCCCATGCGGGTGCAGGGGCCCAAGCACCTGGGCCATCCTCCACTGCCCTTCCGGGCCACAGCAGAGAGCTGGACTGGAAGAGGAGCAACCGGGACTAGAACCCGGCGCCCATATGGGATGCCAGCAGCACAGGTGGAGGATTAACCAAGTGAGCCATGGCGCCAGCCCCAGTTCTTTCTTTTCTTATCACTGTTATCATGCCAGCCACTGCCAAGCAGGCATGGTTGCCTCGTGCTGAATGGGACCTGTCACATAATGCTCCCTTCCCAGATCCCAGTCAAGAAGAGTGCTTCAATAGCCCTGGGCTCATTTCTCTCCTTGGTTCCTTTAACCGTCCACCCAGCTCAGGTATTTCACTCCAGCAAGTAGAAGTTCAGATATACCTGAAACTCTGCCTTTCTTCTTCTCCCTAGTGTTCCTTTATTCTTAACATTATCTGGAAAAGACAGCCAGTAAGAATCATCCTGGGATAACAA
This sequence comes from Oryctolagus cuniculus, assembly GCF_964237555.1. NCBI lineage: Eukaryota > Metazoa > Chordata > Mammalia > Lagomorpha > Leporidae > Oryctolagus > Oryctolagus cuniculus. The sequence continues at coordinate 40,343,449 of NC_091447.1, read as the reverse complement.
AAATCCCAAAAACTGATCTCAAAAACTATCCCTATTAATGAGTTTGAATTTAATTGGACCATTTGGTGGTGAAATTTGTGTTTTGGGGTATTGTTGAAAACAACAGAGGGATCAGCTAACAATTAGTGGAACTTAACAGTTGACATGGTCTGGGAAGGAGACTGAGGGACTGCAAAGACTCTTTATCCCAAGATGACAACACACATGCCCATATCTGGCGTCCTTCCAAGTAGTATAAAAGGCTTCACACTATGAGGGAGGAGGGAAAAACAGACTTCACCAGAATAACTGAACTAGTCGCTAGACAAGTAGATTAGCAAATAACAATGACAAACCTGGGGAAGGTTGGAGCAGTACCCGAGTTGCTACAATATTTCATTTGAAAGTAGTTCAAAAAGCTCATGGAAATAGAATTAAAAATAAGTTTACTTTGGTGCAAAAAACTTTGAAAGTCATGGATTCTTTCATTTTATGCATTTTTCATCAACTTCTTGAAAAAAGCTGCACACATGTGAGTTTCAAAACAATTTTTACACCAAAATAAACATACCTTTCATTTCATTTCCACAAATAGTTTGGAGAATCCTCATATAAGACAGTCAGTTTCCAACAAAAAATTATGAGGCAGACAAAGAAGCCAGAAAATCTGACCTATATTCAGGGGGAAAAGAAGGTAACAGAAAATACTTTGAAAAGTACCCAAATGGATTTACCAAAAACTTCTGGTATATTAATTTTTTTTCAAAGAACTCAAAGAAAATGTGTATGAAGAAGCAAGTGAAGAGGTCATTGCTATATTTCATCAAATAGAGAATATCAATAAAGAGCTAAAATTACTTTCAAAAGAACTAAATGCTAATGCTGATATTCAGTATAAAAACCAAAGTGAAAAATTCGTTAGAGATCAATGGCAGAAGAAAAAGAAAATAAATAATGCACATGAAGATAGATTGACAGAGACCATGCAACCTGAAGATCAAAGAGAAAAAAGAATGAGCAAAATAAAGAGATCCTCAGGGAAATGTGAGATACTACTAAATTTAAAATGAAGGTGGAATAAAGACATTCCCAGATAAACAATCTGAGTGATATTTTTTGCTATATCACACCCTTCAAGATGTACCAAAGGAAGTTTTTTAGGCTGAAAGGAAGTGACCCAAGATAGTAATTCAAATCCACAAGGAAAAAAAAATAGTAATAGCAAAAGTAGAATTATGTAAAAGATAATATGAATGTGTAGTATTTTTTCTTTGTCTTCTCTTAACTAATGTAAATAGCAGTGGTAAATAATAGTATGCCTATAATTGTATTGTTGGGTCTGTTGCATATAGAAATGTAATATATTTGCTAATGACTGCACAAAAGAGATGGCTAAAAGTAGCACTGCTAAAGAAATGTCTCCAAATGGTTATTTTTTTTATTTTCTAAAAGCTTTTATTTAATGAATGCAAATTTCATGGTTACAACTTCAGGAATTTCTTTCCTCCCTACCACCTTCCCATCCCCACTCCTGTCCCACCTCCTACTCCCTCTCCCATTCCATTCTTCATTAAGATTCATTTTTAATTTAACTTTATATGTAGAAGACCAACTCTATACTAAGTAAAGATTTCAACAGTTTGCACCCACATGCACACACAATGTACAAAATACTGCTTGAGAACAAGTTTTGCAGTTAATTCTTATAGTACGACTCAGTAAGGACCGAGGTCCTACATGGGGAGTAAGTGCACAGTGACTTCTGTTGTTAATTTGATAATTAACACTTATTTATGACATTAGTGATCACTTGAGGCTCTTGCCATGAGCTGCCAAGTCTATGGAAGCCTTCTGGGACCACAAACTCCTTCGGTATTTGGACAAGGCCATTAGCAAAGTGGAAATTCTCTCCTCCCTTCAGAGAAAAGTACATCGTATTCTTTGATGGCCACTTCTTTCCACTGGGATCTCACACACAGAGGTTCTTCATGTAGGATATTTTTTGCCACAGTGTCTTGGCTTTCCATGCCTGAAATGCTCTCAGGGGCTTTTCAGCCACATCCAAATGCCTTAAGGGCTGGTTCTGAGGTCAGAGTTTTATTTAATGCAATTGTCATTCTATGAATCTGTTGTGTGGACTGCTTCCCATGTTGGACATTCCCTCCTTTTTTAATTGTCTGTTATTACCAGGCATTTGATGCTATCCAAATGGTAATTTGAATCATTGAGAGTAAATGAAGAGAATGCAAACTACAAAAGGCTAAATAACAAAAGCTAGGAACTAGCATTGTAGCAGAGTTGGTTAATCTGCCACTTGCAATGCCATCATCCTCTATTGGAATGCCAGTTCATGTCCTCACTGCTTTGCTTCTGAATCAGCTTCCTCTTGATGTACTTGGAAAGGCAGAGGATGATGACCCAAGCACTTGGGCCTCTGCCACTTATGTAGGAGGCCTGAGTGTAGTTACTGGCTCTTGGCTTCAGCCTGTTCCAGCCTTGGCTGTTGCAGACATTTGGGGAGTGAACAAATAGATGGGAGGCCTTTCACTCCCTCCCTCCTTCTCTCTCTCTCTCTCTCTCTCTCTCAAGCTCTGTCTTTGATTTTCAATTAAATAAATATTTGTTAAAAGCTGTAAGTATATACTCATTCTCCTTCCTCATCTTCTTTAATATATAATATATATAAAATAATAATTATAACGGCATTGTTGGGTTTGCCACATATATAGATGTATTAAATACAACAAAAATAGCATAATGGGGGAAGATCATAAAAATATTTCTACATTTCACTGGAATTTAGTTAATACAAAGATTCAGCAGACTCTAGTAAGTTAGGATGTTTATGGTTGACTCTAGAGCAACCACTGAGGCAACAACTCAAAATAATAGTGGAAAAAAAAAAACATCTATAAAACATTAAGATGTTAGAGCATGTTTGGCTCAACAGTTAAGATGCTGGTTACAACACCTGCATCCTGTATGAGAGTACCTGGGTTTGAGTACCAGCTCTGTTGCTGATTCTAGCTTCCTGCTAATATGCACCCTGGGGAGTAGCAGCTGCTGACTAAAGTAGTTGGATTCCTACCACCTATATGGGAGACTTGGATCCTGGCTGTGGTCTGGCCCCATCCTGGATGTTGAGGACATTTGAAGCAGAAACCAGTGGATAGCAGTTCTTTCTCATTCTATGTCTATTTCTCTTTCTCTTTGCTTCTCAAATGAATTTAAGCAAATTATTACATTATAAAATATTTACTTAGTGTAAAAGAAAACAGTAGAATAGAGGAAAAAAAAAAGTCATGAAACATACAGGAAACAAATACAAAATAGCAGACCTAAATCCAACTATGGTATATTATTGAGTAGTGGGTTGATTCACTCCCCACAAGGCCACAGTGGCTCAGGCTGGTCCAAGCCAAAGCCAGGAAGCTGAGACTCCATCTGTGTCTCCCACATAAGGTGTCAAGGGCCCAAGTACGTCAGCCATATTCTGCTGCTTTCCAAAGTGCCTTATCAGGGATTTGTATTAGAAGTGGAGTAGCGAGGACTTGAAGTGGTGCTCAATATGAGGCCAGTGTAGCCAGCTGTGGCTTAACCTGCTGTGCCACAAAGCCAACCCCCATGCTTTTGTTATTTAAGGAAATTCTCCAATGTCCATTATTTTTCTTTGCTGATTTTCTATAGTCTATAGTAGCTAGCATTAACACCTTAATTGAAAAGGAGTCTTATGTTTTTGGGATATTAACAATGTAAAGAAATAATTTTTATGAGTATGAGGAATTGTAAAAGTAGGGTAAGTGATGACCACCAAAAAGTAGAAAATAATGCATGCATAGCTCTTGTGGCATAAAGAAAGAGAGTAAGTTGTAACAAATGATTAGTAAAGAACATGTAATTGGGGGCAGGAGAGATCTAGGTGGTCTTCATATAGTTTAGACAGTAATGTGTTTAAATCTGGGGCATCGTGGTGAAGACATTACAAGTTCAACCAAATGGCCTAAGCCTTGTAAGCTGTTCCTTAAGAAAGGAATGCCTACTTCCCCCTTCTCGTTTTCAGCAAGAAAGAGCTTCAAAACTACTAGCCCTGGTGCCTTTCTTATCTTTTCCTGATAAAATATAATTATTGGAAGGTTGGTGGATAGTAATCATTGGTTAACATTTCTTGGTTGAATATAACTAATTTAACAGCAGTACTAAGCATGGAGAACTTTTATCTTTTTATAGCAACATCATCCCTAGGCTAGTTGAAGTTAGTGAGTTGGTTAAGAGTGTTTCTTCTGCCACATGTGAACAGAATCAAGGTCTTGAATCAGGAGAAAAGAAGTAGCCAGTCCAGTTTTCCTCTCACTGTAAATTAAAGTTATCCACCTATCCCTTATTATTAATAATAGTTTGACATTTATTCATTTTATTTCTTATTTCTTAATTAATTCAGAACTTGGAAAGGAAACAATGGTATTATTAATTTGATCCTTCAAAACCTCAGGCTCTTAGTACATATTCTAGAAACTAACTCAAGCGTCCCACATGAAAAGAGAGACTTTGTCCAACTGAAGGCACCTCCTATCCACCTCTGACTTTTCTCCCAGTTTGAAATTCAGTTGGTGGGGCACACCTGGTCTCTTACCAGTCCTTTGCTCACTGCACCCCACCTGATAGCCCTGCTCCCAGTGGAGGTGCAAAGACTTCTGTGGAAGGGTTGGAGAAGTAATCCAGCAGTTTTAAAGACATCTCAGTCTTTTCTTGAAGGAGCCAGCATACCTGCAGAGGGTACACATTACCCTCTCCTCTGTGCCATGAGTGACAACCCAGTCATAGGCAGAAGGGCAGGGCTGTCGTGTCTGACCTTGCCTATGAGTGGGTGGGGAAACCTGCCTGCTTCCAGAAGTCAAGGAGCAGATCCATTGGGCTTTCTCAGTGAGCCAGGTGCTCCTTCAGCTGTTGTTGATACTGGAAACGTTATTTTGGCCCTCCTCCTTCTTTATCTTGTCTTAGTTATCATTTGGATGCTATTTATTTGGTTCTCTTAAGAATCTCAATAAGGATTCAGAAAATCATAGTGAGGTATCAGTTCTGAAAAAAATAAAAGTACTGAAGATCATATTAATGGTGCTAGGTAACTGGACAAAGAAGGGTAACTGAGGCTGAGAGGGGAGGCTTACATGCTAGAAGCAAAGAAACAGCCATGCATGGCAGTGAGAGTCAAGAACCTAGTGCAAGCAGTAATAGAGTCACCTTAGTACTGAACCCTGAAATCCTTTCAATCGTTCATAAATGTGTGTCAGTGCTGCACCTAAGTGTGGAAAGGCCAACTGGAAAACAGCAACAACAAAATGTGAGAGCAGAGGGTGAGGTGTATTGTTATTCTTGATGATTTCTGTGAAAACAAACGAACAAAAATAGAAACTTGATCAATATTATCATAGGGTCAAAGGGTGGAACATGAATAAGATTTCCTGTAGAATTTTCAGCTTGGGCTTGCACTTTGGTAATAATTTAGATGAGTTGGTGTGTCATGATTGAGAAGCTTTCCTTTTCAGAACATAAGGTAGTTTTTGGACTAGGAGAGAATAACCCAACAGCTCACATTCGTAGTGTGAAATTTATTTCTTTGTGGTTAATAAAACAAGTGGTCATTTTTACTATGAATGTGGCCATACTGAAGGCTCAGGCTAATATATTTTCCTGGTAATGAGAAGAAGTCAACGTTTGACTCCTTCTACCTGATTGCTCTGTAATGTCAAATGGCAGCTCTCATAGACCATTCACAATCCCTGATTAAATAAGCAGTTTGGACCAGGCATATGGCCATGCATGCAGTAACACTCTGGATAATATAAGCTCCAAAGTGAGAAGCAAAATATGTTTTAATGTGTGTGAATTGGTAATTTATTAACTGTTCACAAGGGGTGGGATTTGCTTTGTGCATTGCTAATCCCATAATTCCCATTGGTTCCATTCATGCTGTAGCCAAGGACACCACATTTGTATGTAGTTTTCCATCTTCAGGGGGAAACCATTTAAAGTTTCTTTCCACCCCTATTTTCTCCACGTTGGCTTCTGCTTCCAAAAATAAGCTTCCCTGGAGAAACCACTTTGATTTGCGTTGACATCACAAGATTCCAGTCTCCCACCAACCCTTCTGTTAAGAGGTTATAAAGATGAAATGGAAAAGTGATTGGAAAGTGCCTTGCCCTTAACTATGAGTTCAATGAGAGGTATTGTTTTGCTTCCTGAGGACTGTCTACCAACTTTTCCTTTGTAAGATGGGTTAAGACAGTGTTCTTGCCAAATTCTAGGATTTTTTTTTTTCATAATGATGAGCTCTGGGATGTGTTTATTTCCCCCAGAAACGGAGGCTAGATACCCGGATAGAGAGCTGGAGCAGCTGTTTCCCTCTCGTGCTTCGTTCCCAGTATAACCTCAGCGGAGTCTTCCAGCAGAAGTAACGAGTGTCTCTGTCATCCTGAGGTGCTCTGAACAAGCAGGGATTTTGGCTGCTGTAGGGATCCTTGGGTGGGCTGGCGGTGATGCATCTTCCAGTAACCATTATAAGAAGTGTCAGCCTCAGTAAATTCATGTTCATCTGGGACCATTTGCTCTTACTTTGTTTTAATTTAACCCAGATCCTGAGATCCAAGTGTTATGTTGAACATTAGTTTAGGGAAGTTTGGTGAAATTTGAAGAGGTGGGAAAAATTTTCCTTTCCATCCTTACAGAGACAACACACTGAGGAAATAGGACTCCCCCCACCCCCACTTAGGTAATCCTTGGCTTGGCATATTTGGGTAAGAAAATGAAAGGTTTGCCTACATAGTTGAAATCTCTCGTCACATTATATCATCTGAAGCCTATTTGTACATTGGGATCATTTTATTTGGTTTTGGTTAGGCATAAAAGTCTTCTGTGGTCTCCTTTTTTCAAGGCCTTCTGGCTTTTGGAAAACTGGGTGATTTCATCCCTGTCCGGGTCTCCTAGTGAAATTTTGTCGTTTCTCTCAAATCACTTGATCAATTAGCTATGTCAGCTGCCCCAAATGTGCCTTTTTATTAATAGCACCTTTTATCAACTCATTGGAATTAGAAATTGCAGCCATGGTCTGAGGCTGGTAACATCTTGCAATAATTTATAAATATTACTTTTAAAAAAGGCACCACAATTGCTCATTCGTGAACTTTGTGGATGTGTCCCTGTGTGAGAAATTGCATTCATGTTATTATTAGTTCTGACAAACTGGATTAGGTCTTGGCTATTGTTAAGTGGTTCTATCTGCCCTCAAATCTACTGAGAGACACAGCATTTTTAATGAATTTAATTAAAACTGCATGTGGTTTACAGAGTTGCCTCCAGTCGGTATGCCATTCCTCTTGACTGCGTGCAGTTTCTGCTAATGTGTAATGATGTTTTATGTAATAGATGTTTGAAACTCCTTCATGGTAGCCTCAAGGTAGTTTCCATGGAATGACATGGTGGTGAAATATTAAAATTCTCAAAAACTCTTTATACTTAAGTGAGTCATGTTTACACTAACTAATATATGCATAAATGTGTTAAATATGTTTGTTGAATCTGTGAGAGACATGGATTGTATTTCCACTCTAGCAGTATGTTGGCAGTGAAATATTTTTAAGAAATCCAAATCTGGCAGCAGTTTAGAAGATCTGGTATATACATTATTCTTTGAAGTATGAAAAAAATGGACCATTATGGAATTTCTTTTCAAAACTTAGTTCATTTGCTCTACTATTTTCAATGGTTCCCCCTAACAAACAAGAATTATACATAAAGTTGGCTCTTAGCAACAATTTTAAATAGTGTCTTGGAATATATCAGTGATAGAACTTTTTGTTTTTTTTTTTGTTTTTTTTTTTTTTTTTTTAGAATAAAATGAGGACTTCTGCTGCATTTAACAATTTTTTTAAAGGATGAATTTTTCAATACAATGTTATAGAGGGAGTCAGTGAGGCCCACTCAGGGAATAGACTCAGATTTTGATTCTGCAAATTGATCTTTTGATGGTAATAGTAAGAAAACAGCAAGGAAGTAACACCCATCTTGACCCGTTTCCCTCCATATCTAGACTTTTTAAGTGATGAAAACATGACTGGGAAATGCAGCTGTTAGATCGTCTCTGTTAGGTTTGTAACAGAATGTCCAGCAATGTTGTAGAGCCCAGCAGGGCACAGTGGCTGTGTAAGGCAGTGGAGGGGAGGTGGTTTAGTGGAAGGCTGAACACCCCAGGTGAGCATGCAGGGCACGTGGGGAAGACTTGCTGGAACCTACATTGACAGGGAAGAGGATGAACTCAGATTGGAGAAGTCCAGTGAGCAAAAAGGCAACCATGAACTTTATGTGGGAAAGGAATATAGAAGGAAGGTGTCGCTCCCCCTCTTCGTGGAGGAACGACACAAAACCCTGCCTAGGCTTCATATCCGAGTCACGGCACCATTATGTCGCTCCCCGTCTTCGTGGAGGAACGACACAGGACCCTGCGCTGTTCTTTCATCTGCTCGGCCCTCCCCGGGTTTGCTGCTGGTTCTTCCCGGGTTGGCTACCGTCCCTTCCACCTCCGTGGAAGGGCGGTTCCCCCTAGCCACCTTCCCCACTTCCGCAGGGGAGCGGCACACCGCCGGCCGGCCGGCTCTCTCGGGGGCTGCACAGGTGTTCCTTCAGGTAGATGTTCCCCCTAGATGTTCCTGGTGCATGCTGGCTCTCTCCTCCTTTATAGTCCTCCTCCGCCAATCCCAACTCTGCTGCCCACACGCCGAGTACGCTGCTCTCCTCCAATCAGGAGCAGGATCAGCTCCTGGAGGTCATCACTCAAGTTGGCAAGAGGCAGCTGGGTAGAAGCTGTTTTCTCCTCTCCCAGCGCCATATTGTGGGAGAGCAGATGCATAGAATAAGTCTTAATTCCAGTAACTTAGTCTAGTCCGGGTTGCTCCCCACAGAAGGTCCTGGGCCTGGGACCCTGAGGTTGTGATGTTTTGAGAAGTCAACAAAATGGACAGCAGGTGTGATCAATGGACAACAGGCATGATCAATGCACACAGGCTCAAGGGATGACAGGCCAGTGTTGTGAGCCACGGTGAAGGCCCTTCTGTCTCATGGGGCTGCCATGATCAAGTGTCTTGAATGTAGAATCATGGAAGAAGCTTAGCATAATATTTGGTACAAGTGCAGGGGATTTTAACTTAAAAATTACCTTTTCACATAGTCTAACTAGATGTCTTAATGTTCCCATAAAAATTCTATACATTGATTCAAAATGATGAAAAGTCCTGTTATTCCTAGTAACCCTGTCTTCTCTCCAGATCTGAATGGCATGTTATTTTAGAATTCTTATTGTGAGATATGTGCTTGGTCTTAACCAAAATAGTTTTAGGTAGCATTAGCTCTTCAAAAATACCATTAAATAACAAAGAGACACACATATATTTTTATTCCTTGTATTCTATTTTCTGTCCCTTAATCTTGGGTGATTAAAATAATAACTGCAGATAAAAAATAAGCTATCAAAGTCATATTATAAATCCTTTTAAGATTTGAATAACATGAATTGATTATAGTATACATATTGATTATAGCAAGTTGCTTTTTCTCAGCTCCAATTACTCACCCAGTGCTATCCACTGATTTTCTCCACAGTCCTCATTACTATGCTAGCCAGATTGTATTAGTCCACATTTTGTGACTAAACTGAGACCCAGAATCTGGCTTGCTGGAGCATAGCCATACCAGCATTCACACCCATGACTTCCTGACTTTAACTTTTTTCCCATGATACAACTCTGCCTCAAACCAGACGACCCGTCTCCCTTAGCAGACATCAATTATTGCCCAAAGTATTTGACCAGTAGTCAACTGACCAACTGTGTTCTTTGTCTGTGTAAACCTTTACCAAGGAACAAAGTGGGGGAAAAATTCCAGAGAATGGAGACACAATAGCCTAAGACATCCACTTTCATTTCAAGAATGAAGAACAAGATGGAAAAATGCCTTTTTGATCTGTCACCCCTGCCTATAAGCTTTTGGGGACGTCTGGCTATGTGCAGGGTGTCTTGTGGGTATGGGAGGCCCTCCACGCATGGCACCTTCCCACCAGCCAGTATCATCTCCCACACTCTATGATTGAGTCTCTGCTCTGGTCCAGGGGTTCTAGACCCCCACTGTGTGTTGGCACCACGTGGGGAACTTTAAAAATACACAGATGTCTGGGTTTCACCCCAGGGATTCTGATTAATTGGTCTGGGGTAAGCTCTTAAAGTCTCTCCAGGTAATTAGAATGCACAGTCAGGATAGAGGATCAGGGCCCTAATCAAAGGAGATTCCGAAACTTACTTCACTTTTATGCTGAGCTTTATGCCGAGGTTCTTCCCCTCCCCCGAAGTGCCTTTTCTCGCCCTCGTTCACCTCCTCTGGCCAATTGCAGCTTCTCCTTCTCCCTCCCTTGTCAAGCCCTTCTCTCGTGCCTTGAAGCTTTTCTCCCCACCCCCTGGCTGAAACATCCTCTCTCTCTCATTTAAACACTCATAGAATGCTTTTATACCCTGATTATTGCATCTGTATTTCCTATCACCACCTCCTATTACCCTTCCCTGTGAGTAGGGACTAGGTTTTACTGATTTCTGTATACACTAAAGGCTCAATAAAAATTAATTACATACACAAAGGGTCTTTAAAAAGTGCGTGGAAAATGAATATTATGGACAAACTATGCATGCATTTTAAAACATTTCTTGTACCAAGATTAACTTTATATTTCACTTTTCCATGAACTTTCCAAAGGACCCTCATATTTCAAGTGTTGCAAAAAATCTTTGCACAGATAAAAGAGAAAAGAGCTGAGCTGAGCTGTCGTCTTCTGTTTCTGATGTTGTCCGAGTCAAGTCCAGACTGGGCCCAGGATCTATCTGGTAACAGGGAGAGTTCTTGTTTTAGGGGCTGCAAGCCCCTGTTACTGTGTTTAGAATGTTACAGGTCTGGATGCATGACTCTCAAGGGAGGTTCCATAACGTCCCCGAGATTCTTGAGTTACCCATGTGCGATCCATTGACATGTGAAGAGGTATTGACCTACAGGTGAATCTCCATAGCTCAGCATTCAATGTTGCCAGGAGCCTTGGTTTGTCCCTGTTTGCTGTTCAATTCTCTGGGCCTTCAATCTCTCACTCTGACATGCTGGCATACCTATAAAATACCCCCCTTCCATTTTGATTGGAGGCCTTCATGAAAATACCATTATTCTAAAGAGTAATCAAGAATAATATTTATCATTTAAATGAAAAATAAAATTAGAATAAAAAGACTTTTGTTATTGGCTCAGAAAAGGTGAGAACTCCCAGTTTGCTTGGGAGATGGAGTAGACCTGCCATTAACCTATAGTAAATCATAAGCGTAGAGTTTGTGTGTGTGTGTGTCTGTGTGTGTTTTGTATGAATGTTTTACCAATACATAATTTTCTTAGACAAAATATTACTAAAGACTCTGTTGTCTGCAAAAGGGATAAAATTCATTTCAGCAGGCCACCTCTGAGTTTCTAATGTTTCATTATTTGCTGCTGAAATATCTGAGACTAAAACAACAACAATCAAAACTTGACTTAGTAACTGCTAGAAGTAATTTTTCTATTTCTGGGCACCAGGCAGGCAGAAAAGCATCTGCCTTCTCAATTGAACTGATTTGTAATTCTAGAATGTAACAAGGAAAACTGGAAGGAGCTCCACTTAAATCTGTAATGTTGGTAATTCTGAAATAATGTGACATAAGGAATTTTGAGCCGTGCTCAGTTCAATGTGGGAGATATCCTCTCAAAGAATGAGAAATGGTTGGGAAGGAACTGCATTTGGGATTTGACCTGAGAAAACTGAAGTAGAAGGTGGGAGACAACATCTGGTGAATGTAGCATAATTAGCAAGCTAAAGATGTAAGCTAGCAGTAGGTATCCATGGATATATACATAAATACACACACCTCTATTGAGGAGGATCCTTGAGAAAGTTCAGGAAAAATGTGAATGATGAAAAAATTGTGCATGACTTTCAAAAGTTTTTGCACCAAAATAAACTTCTCTTTGACTTCTGTTTTTCCATGCATGTTGTAAGTCCCCTGGTATACTTCAAAATACTTGCAGAGAAAGAACATTAGACATAACCAGCTGAAATGCTGTTACATCTTCCTATGAGAAATAGACTAGCATTAAAATTCACAATTTTCAAAAAACAAAAATTAGGAGGTTTCGGAGGTGATTGTTCATATTTCATAGGTCTCTGCTTTATAAAAGAACCTACCAGAATATATTCCATTCGAAATACCTCTTCTAGCATGTTAAAATTGCCACTCGGTGAGTTCCAGTGGCTCTCAAACTTCAGTGAGCATCAGAATCAACTGGTGAAGATGCTAAAACATAGGTTGCTTGGTCCCTGCCCTCGGAAGTTTTGATTCAGATTTGGACTGTGTCCAAACGTGTGCATTTCTAACAAGCTCATGAAGTGAATGTTGCTGGGGTGGGCCTCACACTTAGAGAACCACTGGTTTATGAAAATCCCACCTGAACATAGTTCACAGAAACAAATGTATGATGTAACAAAGTACACCTGCAGATGATCATTGTAGTGTGTGTTACAGGGCAAAGTATATCCCCCTGCCTCCAGTTCACATGTGGAAGTCCTAACCCTTGTCAACCTTGGAATGTGGCTATATTTAGAGCTTGGGTCTTTAAAGTAGAAATTAGGTTAAAATGAGGTCAGTAGGGCAGAACCTGCTCCAATATGACCAATGCCCTAATAAGGGGGAATTTCGACACAGGCGTTGACAGAGGGAGCATCATGTGAGGCCGTGGCAGGGAGGTAGCCGTCTATAAGCCAAGAAAAGAGGTCTCAGCAGGAACCAACCCTGCCAACTCCTTGCCTTGGGCTTCCAGCCTCCAGAGCTGTGAGGGACGACATGTGCGATGTTTAAGTCACCTGGACTGCAGTACTGTAGGGCAACCCTAGAAAGCTAGTGCAGATCATGGGCTTCCCAAGGAGGTGGATATTTAGAAAGCTTATTGCACTGTTTTGTATTGGGGCTAAGAGTAAAATCAAAACCAGCAGTGAAGAAAGAGTAGCAAGTAGAAATACAATCTTATCTCCGTTTTCTGTCCACTTTAGCCTTATGGATATCTCTGGGTGTCTGGGCCTGGAGGGGATTTCTGAGCTGGTGTTTTAACAGTGGACACTCATAATCTGTCAGGCTGGTTCCATGTGTGGGAGAATGAGGGGGCTCCAGACCATACCAGATATGCAAGGGTTATCAATTGGGGTGTGGGGGAATGGTGCAGAGTGAAGTGGAGAGTGGGCTTCACTTAGTCTGCTCACTCTCTTCAGAACTTGAAACTAAAAAAAAAAGAAGAAAATGATCCTCACCCCTTACTGGCCACATCTTCGTCTTCTTCACACACTTACCTGCCCAGGCTGGTTCCTTTTCAGTGGGTGGCCCAGCCCTCAAAGTGTCCTGTAGTGGTCACTGCCCTCTCGGATAGTATACCTTAGTCATAGGTTCTGATAAGGCTTGTTTCTGTGACTATTTTTATTATAAGAATGTCTTTCTCATTATGATGGGAATGTCATGAATGATTCCTTGCCTCTTTCAGACAAAGAAACCCAATAGCATTTCCATGAATGGGTCAGAGGTGAAATCTGTAGTCCTCACTATTAAATTCTTTGCTCAGGTTCTATGGCCTCTTGAGAAGACTGCTCTCCTTTTTATTATAAAGAAATATATAGTTGCAAATTATTCTAGATGAACTGTTTCCTCGTGACCTCTCTTAAATTTAGTTCACCTTTTCTTTGTTTCTCAATAACTGTTTATATATGTTGGCACAGTGGGCAATGAAAAGGACAGTTATAGCTACTAAACACAAGCAGGTTTCAAAGCCCTCTCATAATAAGCAAATTCCCAAAGAAACATGCAGTCGTTCATCCCAAAGCACTGTGACACTGAGGCAGCAGAGGAGAAAGTCAATGATTTTGTGAAGGTAATTTGAGAAATATAAATAAGGGAGAGCTTTGATTAGCACTTGCAGTATGGACTCTGAATCAAGAAAACTCTGTCCATACATTTCTTGAGTCTTTTCCCAGGGTTTTATAACCAAAGAATGGAAGTACTGGGAATATATTATGTCCATTTGAAAGAAATGCCACTGATAGTATATGAAAGGGACCCTGTGGGTGTCCTACAATTTGGTCTTCAGATGTCTAGACCTTTGGTATAGGAATCTAAAAATGACAAATATGAAACATCACTCCCAATAATTCCCTTAAAGTTCAATGTAATAACTGCTGCCTGGGCTTTATAGTCCCATAAATTCTTGGCTCAGAATATGTACCTTACTCCTGTTTCTACCCAGGGTCCATCATAGTGCTGGCGCCCCATGAATGTCAACCACCCAGTACACAAAATTAGGTATCAGAGACTGCTGATGGTGCAAAATGCAGAGATCTGGGAGTGCTGAGGACTAGCACCGCCAGGCTCAAAGGATTTGTTTCTTTGAGCTGCCAAAGCGAGTAATGCAAATGGAAAATATAGTTAATATAGACAGATGTCAAACATAGCCAAGTGGGGAAGAACAGGAAACAAGAATATTAAATGAAACAGCAGTGTGCTGACTGGGTTGGGACTTGGAGAATTGGGTTTGGAATCTCTTGTAGGCAGTCTACTCTATGAACAGTTGAAATAAAAATTTTGAAGTGAAATACAAATGTATTAGATTCCCCAGTGGATGATCACTTCCCAAACAGGATGGACTTTCTAATGAACTTTGTATTTTGTCCTCTGCTGTTGCTCATGGTGAAATTTACTAAGTATTTAATATGTCAGTATTCTTTTGCTAGTATTGTGTGATATTGTAAATCTCATTCTCCCAGCCTCGCAAATCTAAAATTATTAGATGTTTTAGTCCATTTGGGATGCTATATCATGAACAGAGTAGCTTATAAACAACAGAAATTTATTCCTTGTAGTTGTTTTGAGGCTAGACTGTCCAAGATGAAGGCATTGGTGAATTCAGTGTGTGGTGAGGTCCCACATTCTTGTTCATCAGTAGCACCGTCTGGCTATGTCCTTGCATTGGTGCAATGGGCAAGGGATCCCTGTGGGGTCCTTTATAAGGGCACTAATCTCATTTATGAGGTCTCTGCTCCCCTGACACAAGTACCTCCTCCCCCAGAGCTCCACATCCTAGTGTCATCACTTTGGTTAGGATTTCAATATGCAAATTTAGGGCAGTAGGACAAGTCCAATTCACTGAGCAGAGTATAAAGGAATGTGTGTGTCTTCTTTCTAAACCTGGATGGTGCCCGTGTCTTCTTAGGTTCCTGTAGTTAGTAGCGTTATGAGATTCCTATCTTGTGCAGCTGTTACCCAAAGGCTGAGTGAAAGCAGGCCTTTGGGTAAAGGCCTAAAGAAGGACCCCTCAGTTCAAGATCAGCGTGAGAGAGGCTGGAGAAACCATCGTCCCCACTCTCCCTTTCCTAAGCTATTTGAGAGGAGAGCCGGCAGAAGCCGCTCACTCAGTCTGCATGGACCGTGAAGTCTTGATGCTGGGCTAATTGCAGCAGAAGCTGGGCTGCTGCAGAGAAACTCAGGTTGCAAAAACATGCTTCCCGCAGATGGCTGCCTCCTTAGGCAATTCCAGACACCACATACAGCAACTTTACATGGGACTAGAACATCCTTACAGCTCCACCTGCTACAGGCTGCCCCGTGAAGGAGCCCTGACCCCTAAACTAGTGTCCCTTTAGCTACATGGAAGCTGGTCTTCATGGAGAAGTGTGCCAAGCTTGAGAAGGACATAGCAAGTGTGCGAACAGGAGAAGTGTGATTATAGTGTCATCTAATGTTTGTTGCCTGTTTGCTATGGCAGTATGTCAAATCTTATGCTGAGCACTTTTTAAAATTCAGTGTTTCAGGGTGGGCACAAGGGGTTAAGCTGCCACTTGGAATGCCCACTTCCCATATCAAAATACCAGTTGCAAGTCCCTGATACTCTGCTTCTGATCCAGCTTCCTGTTAATGCACCTGGGAAGGCAGCAGATGAAGGCTCCTGCCTCCCATATGGGAGACCTGGATGGAGTTTTCGGCTCCTGGCTTTGACTTGGCCCAGTCCTGGCTGTTGCAGCCATTTGGGGACTGAACCATTGGATAGACGATTTCTTTCGCTCTCTGTTTCTCTCTCCCTCCCTTTCTACCTCTCTCCCTCCCTCACTTGTCTATCTCCATCACTATTTCTGTATCTCTATTCCTTCCAAATTATTGAGAATAGACGAAAATAAATAAAAAAATCTAATGTTTCATGTAATCCTGTTAGCATCCATGTGAGTTAAGTACTATCATTGTTCCCACTTTCAGATCAGACGGCTGATAAAAAATAAGGAATGCGCCCAAAATTACACATCAACCAAACATTTGGAATGGGTTTCACACACATCTCAGTCTGACTCACATTCCCATACTCTTTCCACTAAACTCTGCTGCCTCTAAACACAGACAGGAAATGCCAGTGAGAAATCAGAAAGCACTTGCTTATTACTTCATTGTGTTGCTCTGTGTTGTGGAAACTACAAGAAGCTGTGGAATATTATCGCCATGCTCCAGGAGCGTGGAACATCAATCCCTAATCTTTCTTCTCAGTTCTGTTTTTCTTTTATCAATCCTCATACAAAAGCTAAAAAAATTGACTCGATATCCAGCTGACAGGCTTATTTTTAAAATTTCTAAAACCCAACATATGTTAAATGTTGGTAAGATATTGCTAAATTTATTCTCTTGGTCTAACATACCCCAAATAGTGAACATTACTTAGAAGCTGGCCGATTAACTACACCTCAAGGCCGTTGCTTCTAACTTGTAAGATCAAGATGGACACACTGTCTCCAGTTGATCAATGCAAGTTGATAAGCTGAGACTTTATCAGTTAAAAAGGGAGGACGATGCCTGTGCCCATGGAATTTCAGGGGAAAGGGAAGCCTCTAATTGGGTGAGGAAAGTAGAATTTGAGTTATAACTTCTTCCATGGGCCGTTTATGAGCACACAGTCATTAACATCTCTCCCCAGGTTCCTAAGCAGGAAGCAGGAGAGGCAACAAGCCAGAGAAAGTTCTGAGCCTTCTTTGAACTGTATAGAAAAGCACTTTATAAATCCTTGAGAAATGAATTTATGTCACGGTTTGTCCAGAGTGACCCTACATGAGCTAAAGCTCGTTGGAAGGCAGCGCCTGTTGGACACAGCACACAGATAATCACCTCTCCCTGCTGCTCCCGAACAGGGTGGCCCGTTCTGTGCTGTCTCGCTCTCTGCAGTCCACGGTTTCTTTCAGCCGCCCTTTCCTGCAGCCCTAGCTTGAAGGTCTTAGGAACTGCATCATGGAGGGAAAGAAGCTCTCAACAGAAAGCCCAGGAAGAAGACTCCCGCTGTTTGTCATGAAGTGGGGGCAGAAGGTCGCCCTCAGTGTTGATTAAACAAGGTGCTAACCAGCCCTGGGTGGCTGTGACTCCATTGTCGGGCAGATCTGCTTTCTGTGAATGTATATGTTCATTTTTTGTTTGTAAGTGCACTCCAAACTCTCACCATTTTTTTTTTTTTTTGGTAATAATGATATGCTTTCAGTAGTGTATCATTTTCTTTGCCCTTGTAGAGAGATAACTTGTAATTAAGGAGTGATGTCAGCCTCTAACGTTTGGTGTAAAATTTTGGTCACACCAAAATACCAGGCTCTTTCCCAGTGCTGGCAGACACATCTCCTGGCAGCAGCTGCTGGCCATGCGGTTTTAAACTTCCTGTCACTATAATTGATGTGTTTTTATTCTTTCCAGTTCCTGAAGCCTGATCAGAATTAAAATTACTGTTGGAATTTCCTGTCAAAGCAACTCATGTATTCGCTGAGCTCTGTGCTTTGATTGGGCATCGGCTTCGGCGGCAGTCAGGTGGAGATTGCTAGGAATTATCCTCTCCACACAGGTGTGATGGCCACGGAAGCACCTCTGCAAATATACACAGGTTGTCCATCATGTGGTCAACTAGGCCTAATGAAAACTCCACATGCAACATGGTAGTGATTTGGATATCAGGCTTAGCCACCTGCTGAGGACTCTGGGTTTTGTGTTCACTTAGGAAGTCCCCTAGAGTTTTCAACTGATTATCTCACCACTGAATTAAGACCCTTGTCCCAAGACTTTACAATAGTGTAGAACCAGTCCCGGGATAAGACCCTCATCTGTCCCTGGTTCAGATATCATAACTAAAATTTTTCAAGTTCCCTAAGTCCGTTTCCCCATCCTTTCTATACTCCACATTCCACTTACATACTAACATCTTGGGCTGGTGAGGGATAAGGTCACATGGCTTGGAAATATTCCCGGGTAGGCACTTGCCCGTAGACCAAGATAACTACAAAAATCCAGGATGTGGGTAGCATTGTAGGCAATGCAAAAGTCTGACTTTTGTTTTGGTGTTATTTTATGTTTAAAATTAAAATCCATAAAATTACATCTCTGTGCAAAAGAATCACTGATTTTCTCTAATCTATTTCAGATTGCACAAAAAGAACCACTTACTTATTTATGAGTTTATCTTCTTCTAAAAATAATTTTTTTTCATCTGAAAGCAGGTAAAAGAAAACAATTTTTGTGAGCTTGTAGCAGAGGTTGATTAAATCCAAAGTCCTGGACAGCGAGGACTGCTTTCCCTTTTCCTAGTGATTAGACTCTAAGATTTCTTTATGACACAATTACAAAGTATCTTTAGAAAAAAGCACCACAGCAAGATATTTCCAAAAAGAACCCCTGTGGGGCTGGTGTTTTGGTACAGCAGGTTAAGCTGCCATCTGCAGTGTCAGCATTCTTTATAGGTGCTGTTAGAGTCCCCGCTTCTCCACTTCTGATCCAGCTTCCTGCTAATGTGCCTGGGAAAGCAGAGGAAGATAGTTCAAGTCCCTGGGCCCCTGCACCCACATGGGAAACCTGGAAGAAACTCCTGGATTCTGGCTCCTGCATCAGCCTGGCCAAGCCCTGGCCATTGTGCCCATTTAGGTAGTGAACTAGAGAAGATTTCTCTCTCTGCCTTTTCTCTCTCTCTCTCTCTCAACTCGAACTCTGCATTTGAAATAAATAAATCTTTAAAACCCTTACTAAAAACTTAATATGATACCTAATATGCATTTTTGTCTCCAAGATTTTTAATTTAAGATTTTCTCAGCACTTAAAAAATATTGGTGTATTCTTTCAAGAATGGAAACTCCACAAATCTTATACTTTATTTAGTTCATTGCTTACTCCAGCACCTTACAAACTATAGACACTACACTGGCTCCTGGCCAATGAAAGAAGAACCGCTGTAGACATCTAAGATGTCAAAGCAGCGGGTGGGGCTCGTGGTATATATGGAGACACAGCCCTAACCGCAGCAGCCTTGCTGGGACTGAGAGATCCTAATCCTGCTTGGAGGTTAGAAACACCAGGGGAACTTGGAAAATTAATACGACAACAACAGCAAAAACCTGATGCTGGAATCCTCCCTGGGCCATTCACTCTGAATTATATGTTGGTCACTAAGAGGCTGAAATCAAGTCATGGTCAGAGGTCAGCCTTTCACCCAAACCACATACCTTTGAATCCCAATTCCAGGCTCAGCCCACTAGGCTCAGACTACTAGGTCTGATCTGTCGGTGCCAACAAGTCAGAATCACCCAGAACATCTTTGATTTATTGCAATGAGACCTTCAGTCCTTGCAAGATAGAGATAAAGAGCAGCAGGGGGTGGGGAGAGCAAGACCCCCTTTTATGCACAGTGGCTATTGAAAGTTGCAGACAAGGGCAACCCTACTGTGGAGTGTGTTAAAAACAACCACTTTGGTTCAGTGTTCCCAGCAGGTTGGGGTATTCAGAACAGGGAGAAGAACAATTGCTTCACTAATTTTTTTTTTTCCTTAGGGTAAGTTTTGAATATTTTATTGTTTCTCTGACTGTCCCTCAGATGTAACTCCCTGCTGTCATCTGACCTCTATTCTACCCCTGCATCTCCTTTACCTTCTTATCTCCGGAGCCCCTCACTTTAGAGCAGCTCACAGAGACAGTAGGTAAATCATATGCTTATTAGTGTGGCGGGAGCTTGTCTATGTCATGCACACGTTAAACTCTGGTTTCTCTTCAGATCGTATAAATCTTTCGCCTTTTACTATGTCGTACACATGTGAAGGCATCTGTCCCATGGAACCCTGGTGGTCTGCAGAGTCTCCATGCACAAGCTTGGGGGAGGGGGTGTCCGTCTGCAGGGGGCGCCTGAGGCTACTGGGTGGGGAGGTCCATCCTACTTGATTTCTAGCAGATCTTCAGGCTGCCTGTGGGATGGAACCCTAGTTAGTGTTTTTCCTCAAGTTTCCTTTTCCCTTTAATTCTTGTTTCCTTCTTATGACATTCTGCTGTTCTTTGCCGCAAACCATTGCAAAACAACCCCTACAAGAATTTTGCCTATTCCTTGGCTAGGCTAGAAGGCTCTTTGGAAACCACAAAGCCGCATCTCTAGGGAACAGTAGCTTTATTAATGTAATAATTGCCATCCTCGTGGCCTGCTTACAGTACACACATTGCTTTAGAAAGCAAAATAAGGACGACCTGGGGTTTGCTGGAGAAGCTGCACTTGAGGTTAGATGTGTATGGTTGAATTTGGAGTCAAGCTGAGGTCACTGCTGAGCAGACTTGCAGTTGGAAATCCACGTGGAAAATGGTTGCCCCATGGAAGCTGTTCACTCACCATCAAAACCTGTTTTGAATGATATCAGATCAGGGAAATAGAATAATTTGGTCCCATACAGACTTGGGCTTCTCTTGATGTCTTGGTTTGTTTGGGAAGGACGTTCTGTGGTGTTTAATCTTTGCCATCCATCCTCCCTTTCTCAAAGAAAACTGAATGAAAAGTCTTATTGGGAAGATGCATATCATGTATCTTCCATAGGGTTTTCATTCTGAATGACATTAGAAGAAATGAATTGTATCCTAATAGTCCATACTTTACCCCTTCCTAACAATCCAAGTATATTGGATAAGATATTCTCCCCATATAAAATTAGTGCAAAAGAAAAATATTAAATATTCAAACAGTGTTTCATTTCCTCTTTGGTTGTTCCTTGGATGTAGAGGAGGGAGAAAGAGAAATAAAGCATGACAAACAAACAAACTTGGCATCCTTTTTTTAAGCACCCACGTCAGCTTGGATGCAAATGACTGGTGACCAAGGAGCCAAACTCAGTGTGCTGGCGCCTCAGGGAAGGCAGACTGCTGGCGTGGCAGCAGCTCCGTCTCCAGCTGAGTTCAGGCCTAGATAACTACCCCTTTCAGCATAAATGATGCTCTGCAGTAATTGACCAGTGCCCAGTCGGGTTGGAGCAGAGTCCTTTTGGAACCCATTCAGACCAACGCTGACTGCCTCTGAGTGCTGGGCCGAGATCAGACTGGTTTCCTGGAGTCTGAGGTCTAATACAGGCTGAAGTCTAAGGGACCGAGTTCACTGAATGTTTAATAGAATGAAGCAATGGGTGTTTGGTAACTTTACTTTATTACAGAATAATACCGAACGAGTGAAAGCTATACTACGATCTTGAGCTTGAAACAGGGTAGCACACTAACCATCATTTCTAATAGTCTCTATATCCAACAAGTCATTTTCTTTTTATTTTAAGAATAGATTATACTTATTTTCTTCCCCTAGCTCTTGCTCTTGAACTGTTTTCAATATCTTGCCTTTTAGGATTCCAAATACTCCTTTTAATTATGAAGCTTGTTTTAATTAATCAAAGACACCATCTTTGGGGTGTTCAGTTCTGCACAACAGCATTGCTTACTGGCTGTGCTCACTGGCTGAAGGCCATGTGACCAGAAGACCATAACATAGGATGAAGCATTGCATGGTTAGAACAGGGCTTTCACCTGCTGCAGGCTGGGCCAGACACCTGGATAATCTGAGTTAAAAGATTAGCCATTATTTCATTCTGAATTTAGACCAGAAGTCTTTGGGATAAATGTAGCTTTGGCCTCAGTGAAGGAGAAGAACTGATTTCCCTGGTGACACTGAATGCTTCTGTGAAGGTCCCCAGTGCATCCTCCAACTTGAAGGGACCCTGTGCACAAATTCATCCAGGCTTCCTGGATCCACATGAGCTACTAGGTCGTGTGTATAGAAGAAAAAAAAAGTGGTGCAATCTTTCGTTTCTTTAGCTGCTGTCCGCAGACATGTTGGCATTTAAGTGACTCTGAAGTTACCAAAGAACGTGGGTGAAACTCAGGTGGCTGTCTTTCCTCTCCCCTAAAAGAATTCTGTTTCGTGTAAGAGCCCAGCAGATAATTGTATGCTCACTCCTTGTTCTCCATCAGGGGACTTCTCTGTCATTGAGCATAACTGAAATGGTTAGCATGTAGAAAAAGACATGGGATATTAAACTAAAATATGTCTGTCTAGGGATCCATTTAGTTCCTCCCAAATAGCTCCTTTCTTTGTGAATGCCAGCATGTTTATATATATTTAAATGCCCCATTTGCTACACTGGTTTTAGCTTCTTGTTAGTATCACTTCTTGTTAGCGTGATGTTCTACAGCACAAGGCAGCTGCAGAAGTGGAACATGTGTTGAAGAATTTATGCAGTGTCCTTAGATTCTTTCATTACGAGAACTGAGAATAATAGGTGCATATTATAAGTTTGCTGTGTTAAGCAATCTGTCATAGCTGTGCTTGACAGACATCTTGTTTACATTCATGTTATATATTGGGGAAACCATAGCACTTTAAGGAACATGGCATTTTAAGGTAATATTTATGCCTTGCCTCCATGCATGGGAAACATTGTCATCTAAAACATGATATGTTTTAAATGCACTTGTCTCCTTCCCCTAATGAAATATTCCAAGTGCTTTCACCCCAGTGTAGGGAGTTCAATATGTTCTTTATTCAGGCCATTATAAATATTTCCAAGGGTAAACCCCAGCCGCATGCCCTCAGTTTTTACTAAAACAATGGGCCATCTTATTTCAGTTTGGTTTAATTCTCTGGTGAATGCTTGAACCTACCTCGCCTCCGTGCAGAGCACTGTGAAAGCTGTCGTTCTCCTCGCCTTGATGTTTTGTTTTTACAAAAACACTGGCTGCTTCCAGGCTGATGTGAGGTCCTCCTTGACTGTGCTCAGCACTGTTGCGTTGTCAGTGGGCATGAGAATCCCTGGCGGTACAGCCCCATCTGTAGTGCACAGTACCATTGAAGATGTAGGATTAGGCCAGCGCCACAGCTCAATAGGCTAATCCTCTGCCTAGCGGCACTGGCACACCGGGTTCTAGTCCCAGTCGGGGCGCCGGATTCTGTCCCGGTTGCCCCTCTTCCAGGCCAGCTCTCTGCTGTGGCCAGGGTGTGCAGTGGAGGATGGCCCAAGTGCTTGGGCCCTGCACCCCATGGGAGACCAGGAAAAGCACCTGGCTCCTGCCTTCGCGTCAGCGCAGTGCACCAGCTGCAGTGGCCATTGGAGGGTGAACCAACGGCAAAGGAAGACCTTTCTCTCTGTCTCTCTCTCTCACTGTCCACTCTGCCTGTCAAAAAAAAAAAAAAAAAAGATGTAGGATTAGCGATCTCTACATTAATCCTACATGTCTTCTTACCAAGTATTCTTTGCTACCTTTACCCATACTTAGGAGAAATGTGAAGTTCAGGGTGATTGAGGATGGTTAGTGTTTTGATAGTTAAATATGAGGGGTCTTCCAAAAGTTCACGGAAATGCATTTTAGGAAAAAGTTATGCATAAATTTCAGCTTTTGCATGAAAAAATCTATTTGAAAGGCAGACAGACAAAGATGAAGGGAGATTTTTCCATTCACCAATTTACTTGCCAAATGCCAGTAACTTAAGAGGTGGGACCAGGCCAAAGTCAGGAGCCTGGACCTCAATCTAGGCCTCCCACATGGATGGCAGGGAACCAATTATTTGAGCCATCACTTGCTGCCTTAGCTGGGTTGGGAATCAAATGTGGGATGCAGATATCTCAAGTGGCATCTGCACCAAATGCCCACCCTAAATTTGCCTTTTAATTCTACTTTTCTTAGGACCCTTTTTTTTTCTCGTTTTTCATACTTTTTTATCTGAGATAAAACACTACCTCCTCAAAGTGCTTTGCCGTGTTTTCCTCACATGCTTCTGGGACACTGTTCCTTATGAAGAATGTGGCACCCTGAGTTTTCTGCTGCGCTCTGTGTGCCTCCAGCAGACACTGGCAAGGTTAGTCATGATGGGTCCCAGCTGGGCAGGAAGTACCTGGGCCCTGGCTAACATAATGCTGCAGAAAAGATACAGAAAGGTGATAAAAGGTGGCACCACACAAGGAGGCAGACTAGAAGAGAGGCTTACAGTTTAAAGTAGCCCATGTGAATATTCTGTAGCAGCAGATGATATAATAATGTCATCATTTCATTACCACCACAATTTGTAACCTGTTGAATGCTTCCATTTTCTAAACCTTGTGAGGTGCTTTGGATCCCTTGTTTAACTTTGTCCCTACAAAAATCCCTGCAGTAAGTCTATATTTCTCTTTGATAAGTCAGGAAACTGAAGCTCACAGGGGCTGCAGAGTCAGTGCAAAGGTACTCCTAACAACTAGGAGAAGCAGAACAGAACTATTTGACTCCAAGAAATGAGAATTTGTGTCACTGGCAGGGGACAGTTAGTTGAGTGTAAGAATGCTGGGAGGGGCTGCTGCTGTGGGAGGAGTTGGCTTAGGTCAGAAAGCAGCTCCCAAAGAGAGCAGAGCCTAGATAAAGATTGGTGGAGAGTAGCAGCCATGTCCTGAGAAGGTGCTGACAGTTTGGAAACATTCAGGGCTGGATCAAAAGGTTTCTCTTCCAGTTTTGCCTTACTTTGCTGGGGGCACAGATTCTGTTTAGCTGATCCCAGGGCTTGGCTAGCCCTGTGTTTTAAGGTTTATACAGAGACCTAGGCTGTCCCCAGTCTGGCACCTGTCTGATGGCTCAACGTCATCAACATCACAGCATCCACACAACACCACTTCTAGAGCCCTCCTAACAAGGACCTGGGCTGTAGCCAGACCTCGCCTTTTGATCCCCAGTTCTGCATTCCCAGTCATTGGTGGAAAATGGAACTGGAAGAGTTGTGGAGCATTGCTAGAGGGGCTGCAGGGTACAAGGAAGAAGATGTGTCTCAGAAACACACAGCAGTGTGCCTTAGATAATGTGCTTTGCCTGGGAATTCTGCAAAATAGCAGTGACAAAGAATCAGCATTGATAACTTGTTCAGATTCCTTCTAACAACAATGGAAGGGGCCTGGGGGATCAAAAAGTGGGGCACAGCAGTACGGCATTCTTTCAGGGTTTACAAACTGGTTAGTACTGGGGAGGTTTTACATATATGGATACACAGACATCAGAAATATTCTTTTTGGTGCATACTACAATGGATTATGGTCTTGAATTTACTTAAAACTCTTCTTGGAATCTGAAATCTCTGAAAGGCCTTTTTCAGTTGCCAAAATGTATTTGTGTATTAATGCTGCTCTAGCTCCCTTTGAATTACGCGTACCATCAATTCCTTATCATTGAAATAACTTTAATAACCCACTTTCAGCCTGAATTTCCAGGCTCATTTCTACAGTTGAGCTATAGAAGCTATTTAATTTAAGCTAATGAGTTTTTTCTGACCTTTGTTTAGAATGTCATTTTCATCTATAATGACTCCCTTATCTTCTTTACCTATTGGAATACCAATTGGAGTGACAAATTGGTGGCCTAGAATTATAAACCATGGCAAGCAACAAAGTGTAGGCTGGTTTGGGAGGTCATTGAGATCCCAAGTAATGGTAGCTTAAGAGTGATTGAAGTAAAGAAGTTCACGTGTTACACATGCAGAAACACTGCCAGGCCTTGCTAGGTCCACTGGGTCAAAGAGGTTGGGTTGGGATTGGTCAGCACCCTGGAGAGCTCCCAGGAATACAAGTCTGAGCGCCCACAGGGTTGTATACTTTAAGTTGTAGACCAACTTAGCTGTGGACCCATCCTCTTGCACGCTTTTTCTTAAAGAAGCAGTTTTCTTCTTCCCCTCCCCAAAGTTAGCAACTAGAGATTCGTTCCAATGTTGGCTCTTTTTCAACTCTTACTTGTGCCTCACCCACATGGGGTCCCAAATCATGCTCAGGTTTTTCTGCCACTTTATTGCGTAGTTCATTCTCTAAGGGCTTTGTCTGTCCTGGGGTCAAGATAGGGACTGGAATTCTGACATCGTTGCATTGTGTCTGGGATTTCTTTTTCATAGATGACATTTTGTTATCCTACCAACACCTGAGTAGGTTAAAAATTTCCCCATCCTTCAAGGTTAAGCCCCAATCTCACTTTTGCTTTGACTTCTCCACTGACCAGCCTAATATAAAAGAAATTCTCTCTGTTATCTGAACTAGAATACTTGGTAGCTTTCTAAATTAATGACACAAGTTATTTTATAAGATAAATTTTAAGCTGCATGTGTCTTAAGTCTCCACTTAGCCATTATGTCTCTTGGGAGCAAGCTGCTTATCATTAGGGCTTCCCAGTGGTAAACACTTAGGATGCATTGTAGGTTATTACATGAAATATGTTTTTTCTGGGAAATATGGAGAATTATTTCATGTTTTCTGATAGTAGCCCCTTTTAGTTATGTGTCAAGTATATTTCCTATTATTTCCAGAAACCTTCTCCTTGATATGGTGCCATGCTTAGAACAAAGACTGATTTGAGCCCATGAGACTTGCATTGGCATTCTTTTTCCACTACTTAGAACTGTGATCTTGAGCAAGTTACCTAACCCCCTTGAGCTGTGGTTTGCACATTTATAAATGGGAAAATGGCACTTACTGCTTATTATGCTCATTAAAATAACACTATGATAGTGTACATAGGAATTAATCACTTGACACATTGCCAGAGCCTCAATTCTCACTGATATCTTTCCCTTTTTTCATATAGATGTACTCTTCTTTTTAAATTAAGCTTTTTGATGGTTTAAAAAGTCCATATTCTTGCAGTGGTGAAGAATTTATCTTCCAATTCCGCTGGCATTGGAGTGGACCTTTTTTTGTCAGTACAGAGATTTTTAAAAAATATTTTTATTGATTTGAAAGGTAGAGTTACAGAGAAAGTGTGAGTGAAGGGGGGGGAGGAGATCTTCCATCTACTGGTTCA
This sequence comes from Oryctolagus cuniculus, assembly GCF_964237555.1. Classification (NCBI taxonomy): domain Eukaryota; kingdom Metazoa; phylum Chordata; class Mammalia; order Lagomorpha; family Leporidae; genus Oryctolagus; species Oryctolagus cuniculus. The sequence goes on along the minus strand of NC_091447.1, from coordinate 40,316,240 downwards.
CTTCCCAAATGGCCACAATAGCTGGGGGTGCGCCAGGCTGAAGCCAGGAACAGGAGCTTAATCTTGATCTCCCATATGGGTAGCAGGGACCCAGTGACTTGGGTCATTTTCTACTGTTTTCCCAGGTACATTATCTGGGAGCTAGATTGGAAGTGGAGCAGCTGGGTCTTGAACCAGTACCCATTTGGGATGCTGGTGCATCCAATGTCCAATGTCTTAATCCATTGAACTACAGTGCCAGTCCCAAGATTTGAGAGTTAATTGCTCAACATTGAAAGGTGGACCTTTAAACTTCATACATTTGTTTCTTGGGTACAGACATGGCATCCATCTTTGTGAAAATTGGAGTAAGTGGGGCCAGCCCTGTGGTGTATCAGTTAAGCCTCTGCTTGTGTTAACGGCATCCCAAATCTGAGTGCCAGTTCCAGTCCTGATTGCTCTGCTTCTGATCCAGTTTCCTGCTAATGAACCTGGGAAAGCAGCAGATGACTCTAGTGTTTGTGTCCCTGCCACCCATGTGGGAGACCAGGATGGAGTTCTGAGCCCCTGGCTTTGGCCCAACTCAGCCACAGCCATTGCAGCCATTTGGGGAGTGAACCAGTGGATAGAAGATCTCTCTCTCCTTCTCTCTTCTCCTACTTCTTTCTGCCCTCCTTTCCCCCTCCCTCTACTCTCTTGTGTGTGCACTGTCTCCCATTCTGCCTTTCAATTAAATATATACATATTTGTAAACAAAAATAAAGTTTAACAAATCAAGGTGAAGTAAATTAGCTCTGTATTCTTCTGTTGATAGAAGGCCACATTATCAAGCAATCTGAAAGAGTATAGATAGTCCCTTCCATCTCCAAGTAAAGGCAGTGCATGTACCAGGTAGTCCTCACAACACACAGTGGGCCACCATCCTCATTGCTGGTAAGTGGTTGATTGTAGAGACTACATTGTAGAGACTACGATTGTAGAGACTACAAAAGAAAAAAGTCTCAGTAGAATAAACCTGAATATTTATGAAAGAAAACAAGGCATTTTAGTTGGGCTTCCATCCCTTTAAACAATACCAGTCACAAATGTATGATTTCATAGTCATTTAAAACACAGTTTATGGGGGAATTAAGCTAAATCACTTAAGCTCTCCAAGCAGCTGCACTTACCCAGCTTCCTTACTGGAATCAGCTTGCACAGCCTCCTCTTTGAAATCTGCAGCTCAGTCCCAGACAGGGCTGCTCATCTCCGAGCTACTTGGTTTTGCTTTTCCCCACTTCCCAAATAATGCAAAACAGTAGGAAACATTTGGGTACCAGCACATCTTCTTGCCTCATGTTTTACTGCTTTAAGCAGCATTGCTCTCAAGAGTTTATTAAGTGAGTACCTACAATTGAGTTAAGGTCACGGAGTCAGTGCTTTTCTTAGCCATCATTTAACTTCTAGGATGACTCCATATGTTTGGGGGAGAGGTGTTAGGCCTTCCGTCTTCCAGGAGAGTAACCTGGCATCCAGAGCTGTCCGCAGTCTGCCTGAATGACCTCCTCCCATTTCCACGTGTGAATGAGCTCTTGGCTCCAGCAAATCTGGTCTTCTGTCTGTTCGGCAAAGTCAGAACAGCAAAGTCTGTTCCCATTATTGTTTAATTATCCCAACTCTACCCATTCCATTGCTCCAAGTCCAAGACCCACCTCCTCACAAGGCTTCTATGGCCACCCAATCTCCTGAGGCCATTCTCTGATTCTCGCCATGACTGTATCAGTTTGATCCTCACTGTGCGAATTCGTGACTACAGTGCCATCTCAGTGAGGGAATGTGTGTCTTATATGAAAGTTTCTCATGTATATTCAAAACACAGTTAATATTGTTCAACATAATTTTCAGTTAGTTGGAAAATTAGAAAAGCATAGGCAAATGGAGTACAATTTAAAAAAAAACATAAAAAATGAGGGGTTAGAAATGAAGGAAGACAATATTTGCAAATTATGCAAGGAAAAACTCAACTGAATGTAATATAAGGATACATTATAATATATAATAAGCTGTTAAGTATGTTTTATTTAATTTTTATACTTTATAGTTTTAATTGTTATAAAATGTTGTTTAGTAAATTCATTCAGGCAATCCTGGGAATCATTTAAGGAAGAAAATCATGAAATGCTCTTTTTAATTTTGTTAACAATGCAGAAAGATAGTGCTTTTGACATTTCTGATATTTAATAAAAATACATACATCTTAATTTATAGCTTCATAAAATAATACAATATTTCTTTATAGAATGCTATCATGTAGATCTCTAGTTTAGCATTAAGTTATTTTCCCATGTTTTAGTTATAAGAAAGCATTTAGTACCTGATAAGCATCTACTATATAACATCCTTAAATATCTAATATTTTAAAGCACTGATAGGCATTACTGATGAGATAATTAAGAGTTTAGAGAAAAATATTGCAGTCTTTATACTAAAAGCAATTTTTTTAAAAGTTCATGGTATTCTTTGAAATACCATTACCAAATAGCTAAATCATACTGGTGGAACAACTCTTCCACTTTCAGATTTGCCCAGCAATTTTCTAGCTGATCTACAGCCTGTAGGGTTTAGGCTGGTGGTCTGGCCCTTGTGTGGTGAAGGTTTTCTCCATAGCCAGAGGCAAGAGACCACTCCTGACTCTAATCTAAGAGTCCCTGGGTCTCTCCCCTGCATCTGGCTTGGAAAGAGTCTGGGGTCCATAGACAGGGAGCAGGGCTTTCTGCAGATGTTCCCAGTGGATCGGCCCTGGAGAGCAGCACCCACGCACTAGTGCATCAAGACTCAGGAGGGACTTCTGTGTTGTTGAATGTGATCTTCACCTCAGGGAAACAGAAGACGACCTTTAAGACAAGATGGGGCAGGCGTTTGGTGCAGCCAAACACACCTTAGGACACTCGGATCTCTGATCAGAGTGCCTGGGTTCCAGGCCTGGTTCAATTCCCAGTCCAGCTTCCTGGGAGGACGTGGTAGCTCACGTACTGGCGTCCCTGTCGCCCAAGTGGAAGCCGCGGATTTACGCCCCTGCTCCCAGCTTAGTCCTGGCTGAGACCCAGCTGTTGTAGGCATTTAGGGAGCCAACCAGTGAAGATTTCTTCCTATCTTTGTCTCCCCTTTTCTGTCTCTATTTCTCGCTCTTTCAAATAAATAAATAATTACATCCATATTGACAAAAAATAACAACATTGAAACAATGTATTTTTTAAAGACAAGACATAAATGCATTACAAGCCAGGGAGTAGAAGTAGAAGGAGGGATTAAGGCACTGCAGGGGGAGAAATTGAAGAACTGGATGTAACTTTCCCGTGATGCCCTCAACCCTCTTTGCAGGGCTTTCCATCCAGCTCCCAGCTAATGCACTCAGGGAGCAGTAGGTGTTGACCCAAGTGCTTGGGCCCCTGATACTCATGGGAGGACCTGGAAGGAGTTCCTGGATCCTGGTTACAGCTTGGCTCAGCCCTGGCTGTTGTGGGCATTTGGGGAGTGAACCAGCAAATGGAAGATCTCTCATTCTCCCTCTCTTTCTCTGTCACTCTGCTTTTCAAATTAGTAAACAAATAAATCTTCAAAGACAAAAGAAAAAATGACAATGAAAAAAAAAAAGAAAAGAAAAAATGACAATGAAACTTAGGAGAAAGACAACTCTAAATGGAAGACAAGCCTGGGGGAACAGAAGTTCACGAGAGAAGTGGAGTTTGGTGATGAAATGACAGAGTAAGCACAGCTAACTCTGGAGGAGCTTGGGGGGAAAATTGAAAGTACAACTTGGGTGTTTCTGGAGCTGCAGTAGCAACAGGGAAGTTTCCTAAATGTCCTGGCTGTAAGAACCTTGTTGCTACAGATTACATGTGAAACAAAGGTCTGTAAGCTTCCATTTTTTAGCTCTTAATTTTTTTTTAAAAAATTTAATTTTATTTGAAAGAGATACAGAGACAGAGAAAGATCTTTCATCTGCTGGTTCACTCCCCAAATCTCAACAGGGGGAGCTGGACCAAGCTGAAACTGGGATCCCAGAACTCAACCTAAGTTTCCTGCAGGAATGCAGGGACTTAAGTTCTTGAGTCACCACATGCTGTCCCCTGATTTTCAACCTCCAACCCTCAGCTAAGTCTTCTCACCTTAACATCACACCTGGCTCCCTTTTCCTTCTCTCCACCCTTGGCGTCACATCACCCTGTTTACTTTGTTATTCTAGATCACTTGTTTATTTGGGAATTTAGGAAATCTGCCTTGCCTCACCCAGGAGAGCACTGACCTACATACAGGTGTTCAGCAAATAACAGGAGATTTCAAAATCTTCATGAAAAATGAAATTAAAAGACACATTCTGAAGCAGCACCTGTGATGCCAGCATCCCATATATGTACTGGTTCAATTCCTGGCTTCTCCACTCCCAGTCCAGTTCCCTGCTGCTGTGCCTGGGAAAGCAGTGGAGGGTGGCCCAAGTGCATGGGCCCCTGTACCCACATGGGAGACCTAAGAAGCTCCTGGCTTTGGTTTGGCTCAGCCCCATCCATTGCAGCCATAGTGAACAAGCAGATGGATGATCTGTCTCTGTGTGTGTCTCTCTTTGTAACTCTGACTTTCAAATAAAAATAGAGGGATAAAGAGAGAGAGTTTCCATTCACTGGCTCACTCCCCAGATGGCTGCAGTGGCCCCGGGCTGGGTCAGCCCAAAGCTAGGAGCCAGGAGCTTCATCTGGGTTTCCCATGTGGGTACAGGGACCCAAGCACCTGGGCCATCCTCTGCTGCTTCCCCATTATAAAGGAGCTGGATTGGAAGTGGAACAGCTGGGAATTGAACCAGTGCACATGCAGGATGCCAGCATCTCAGGCAGTGGCTTAACCCATGATGCTGGCCCCAATAAATTCATTTTAGTAAAAAAAAAATTTTGAAATGTATTTTAGGGTCTTCAAAAACTCCATGCAAATGCCTATGATGAAAGAAACTATGCATGACTTTTACATCTTTTCACACAAAAGTACACCTGGATTCTAATTCATTTCTCCACAGAGGTTTGAAGTTCCCTTTGGTTGTTTGAGTAAAGGTTGATGCACGTCTCAGCTCCCTCCCCGCCTGGCGAGGTATGCTGTGGTTCCCCAAGTGGGAGTCTGCCTGCCTGACTCTCTCAGGCTCTCCTCATGAACCTGAAAAACGGAGGATCCCTGGCTGAATCCGTGTGACACAGTACTGTCATTCCATCCCCAGGTGGGGACCGAGCCCCGTGGCTAGCACTGCAGCTGCCTTCTCAGAGCAGGGCCCTCACTGACTTTCTCTTCCTTGGGCACCGCAGTCGCTTGTGCAACCGCTCTGCTTCCCTGGCCTCTTAGCCTCGCCACACCCATCTACTTCTTAGCCTCCTCGTTGCATGGTTGGAGTGCAGCTTTGTTCCCTGACTTACTGAGGGACCCTCTGACACGAGAGCCTCACAGAGAACTCCAGACGGTCCCACACACTCTCCCGGCAGGATGCCAGCCCACTTACCCCCCACCCCCCACCCCATCACAGTCGCTCCTCTGCGGCCCCGGCACATCCGCACACCATCCTCATCCCTGTGGTCACACGAAGCACCAGAGATGGCTGCGAGAGCGGCTCCCAGGGCCATGTCCCTGCTCCTCCGGAGCTCCCGCCCTCCAGTCCCCTCCCAGCCTGGGACCCGGGGCCCTGATCACCTTGCTTTCTGCTGAACCGCCTCCTGGTTTCCATTTAGCAACCGAGGGCTGCAAACCGAGGATGGTTCCTGCCTGGCTTCCCCTGCTCTGGGACTCTTGCTCTGTTGATCCTTAGTCTTCCCATGTGCACCTGAACCCCTGCCCAGCTGAGCGTGCTCTCTCAGACACCAGCTATGTCAGGAGGCCTCCCCCACAGCACCCTCAGACGTGCGCTCGAGGTGTGTGCCTCAGCGTCTAATCACGTTTTATTGTGGGCGTATCCGTGTAGTGCCTCCCACGCCACAAGGTGCAGTTATATTGTCATGCGTCACTTAGCAACAAGGATGTCTTCTGTGAAATGTATCATTAGGTGATTTTGTCATTGTGTGAACATCATGGTGTGCACTTACTCAAACCTGGGTAGACTAGCCCTTCACTCCATGTGGCCTCTTGATGTCACGTCATAGAGCATACAGTTTGATAGCAAACTTTTTCTTGTGAAGTAGGGAGATGACACTCTAAAATAAGGTTAAAAATATGGTGAACACTTAGACTGTTAGTGTAGCCGTGTGTTATCAGGTTTCACGTACTGCATGGAATTGCGCGTGCTATGTTTTTATTCAAGTGGCAGCACAGTGGGCTTGTTAACACCAGCGTCACCACAGACACGTGAGTAAAGTGTTGTGCTGGGACACTGCAGCCACTCCGTGTCGCTAGGTGATAAGAAGTTTTCCGTTCATCCGCTGTCAGGTACGTGGCCCGTTACCAGCTGAAACATCACTTACGGCCTGTGACTCTGGACTGCTGGCATGATGTAATGAGTTGCCGCAAACTGTGTAGTTTCAAACAGCACGAATGCATTTGTCTTGCTGTTTGGAGGCAGAAGCTTGAGATGTGCATGATTTAGCCGAGTTCGAGGTGTTGGCAGAACTGTGTTCCTTTCTATGGGCTCTGGGGAGGAATCTGCTTTCCAGCCTTAGCTAGAAAGGGTAGAGACTAGAGCCTACCACGTTTCCTCACCTGTGACTGTTCGGTCTCCAAAGCCAAGGACAGCCCATCAGGTCTTTCTTAGCTTGCTTCATTCTGACACTGCCTCTTCCACATGTAAAGGGAGATTATACTGGGCCCACCAAGGTAATCTGCGAGATGCTATCTTTTTGTTTTTTAAATATTTATTTATTTACTTGAAAGGTAGAGTTACAGAGAGGCAGAGGCAGAGGCAGAGAGAGAGAGAGAGAGGTCTTCCATCCAATGGTTCACTCCCCAGATGGTTGCAAAGGCCAGAGCTGTGCCAATCCAAAGCCAGGAGCCAGGAGCCAGGAACCAGGAACTTCCTCCAGATCTCCCATATGGGTGCAGGGGCCCAAGGACTTGGGCCATCTTCCACTGCTTTCCCAGGCCATAGGAGAGAGTTGGATTGGAAGAGGAGCAACCGAGACTCGAACCAGTGCCCATATGGGATGCTGGCATTGCAGGTGGCAGCTTTACCCAATACACACAGTGCCAGTCCCATGGGACATGCTACCTTAAATCACCTGATTAGCAGCGTTAATTCCATGGCTTTATTCCTCCACAGCCATGTGACATCACATAGTCACACCTTCGAGGGATTGGGACATGGATATCTTTTGGGACAATTATCTTACCTACTTTAGGGACCCTCTCACTTTTCTTCATCAATTTCTGTCCTGCATCCAGTGCTGTGCTTGGTACAGAGGAAATTATCAATGTGTTAATTAACTAGTTAAAATTAAGCTGAGAGGAATATTAGTGTTACCAGGCATCCATGACAAATTATATATTTGACATAGTCCATTATGTAACATTGGTATCTGAATGTGCAAATGGTCATTTGGGACTACGCTTGTGTCAAGGGAATGTTGAAGTGGAACCAGGGCGAGGCAATGGCCACAGGGAAAGCCCTGTGCTGTTGGACTTCTACAAAGCTTGCCCTGGACTCTCCCGGGGCCTCGGCCAGGCCTCGTCACCCAGTGGTGAAGCTAAAAGATGAAAGCTTTGATCCTTGCTTCATTTGACCCATCATAAAGGCAGGACTTAAAATTCTCCTCCCTCCTCCCATTTCTGCTTAACACTGAATCTATACTAGGGCCTGTGGGCATTTTCTTCATCAGAGAACTAATTTTTGGCCCCCTTCCTTTCTTATCACTAGCAGAGTCTAAACCCTGACTCTACCATTGTTGCATCACACCAGCAATGGTGCAATGGCTTCCTAAGTTGATTTCTGGTCTCTCATTGTCCTCTCTGTTCCCATCTTCCACCCTGGTTAATTAACATTCAAGACTTGTGTGTCTGTTAGCCAGATATTTCATATTTTCTATTATGTTATCTGGCAGGCCTAGCTTTTATTCCACAGGCTTATGAGTCATGTCAAAGGGACGTGTTCCCTGGAAGTGGATGCCTTGAGCCAGGGGTCTGAGATCTGGATTAAGTTGCAGAAAACCTTACGGGCAGGACAGGGCCTCCCAGATGGGGGACCCAGCATAAGCCAAGGTTGGGAAGCAGGTGAGTGGAGTCCGTAAGTGTAGCGGATTGTTCCCTAAAAAGAGTAGTGGGAAATCAGGCTGAATTGGCTGTGGATACCTTATTGCAGCATTTGGAAGCATAGAGATCAGTATTGAAATTATGGACATTTACAGCTTACAGAGCTCAGTTCGAGTCCTAGCTCTACCACTCATTAGCTGAATGTGGAAAATCACCCAGACCTTGCATCCAAAGTAGAGGTGATAATGGTTCTATTCTCCTGGGGCTGCTTTGAAAATTAAATAAGCCCATCTGTGTCACTCACTGTTGCACATAACTAGCGTGTCGTCAATGTTGGCAGCCATGACGTAGGCCACCGGCCAATAGAGGCCATCATCAGTCTCATCACAGTCTTTATCATGATCTTGATTCCTTTGAATAGTGGTGAACAGTAAAGATTTGTAATCTTTTAAAATTCAAGATAAGAAAGGCTGGAATGGTAAAAACTAGATTTGAGGAAGCCAGCCTGGAAGAGTCCAGGAGAGGGGGTCTCATCTAAGTGTGGCCACAGCTGGACTTGAGGGCTTACCCAACAGCTATACTGTCAGGAACAGGATAAAAAGCAAGTGAACAAGACTCAATAATACCACAGTGGCCCATAATGAAGACAAAGCAGAGGCCTCAAAGCCAGAGAAACTGCACAGGTCTGGAGGTTTGAACTTTTCATGACCAAAGCAACATGATCTGCAGTCAGGCGGTGGAATGTGATGGCGAGTCATCCAGACCAGGCGAGGAAGGTGCCCATGAGCTGCAGACGAGGCAGGGGTGGAGCGGGACCAGCGGAGAGCTCCAGGGATCCGGATGTGGTTGTCCCCAATACGTTGTGTGTTGGAGGGCTGGTGTGCAGTATAGCACTATTTTCAGGGCTGGAGTCTGGTGAGAGGTCAGGAGGAGGAACTGTTTCCATGAGTCCTTTCAGATGGTTCTCATGAGAGCACTGGTATAAAAGAACAAGCCTGGCTACTTGCCAGCTACTCTGGCTGCCTCTCACATGCACACCTGCCATGGTGGTGTATCCTGCAGGGACCTTCTACCTGAGCAGGGCTGATGTGGCACCATGCCCTTGAACCTCCAGAACTACAAACTAAATTAACCTCTTCTTTCTAAAGCTACCCAGCCCCAGGTATTTCATTGTAGTAACAGAAGATAGAGTAACACAACCCCAGAGACGTGATGGCAAGGTAGTGCTTGTATGTACTTGGCTACCACCTGCAAGTGCCCTTCAGGTGTCAAGGACAGCCCCCGAGAAGTGAGATGGAAAGCATGGATGTGAGGATTAATACCAGGCCCCCCTCCCCAAGTGTAGATGCAGGGAATGCTGTACTCTACAGCAGTGGGGTTGCAGGGCACATCAGATTCACCCGATGGCCTTATTCAAACCCGACTGCTAGACCCACGCCTTTGAATTTCTGATTCAGAGGGTCTGGAGTAAAGCCTGAGACTTTGTCTACACTGCTGGTTTGGGGACCTCATTTCAAGACCTGCTACTCTAAATGGGGCTGTGTTACAAATACAGTAAGTTAGAAAAAGCATAAAGCTGGGGCAGGTGCTTTGGCAATTAAGCCACTGGTTGGGATGACAGCAGTGCCTGAGTTCTAATCTCAACTCTGCTCCTGTTGGCAGATCCTTGACAATGTGCATCCTGGGAGCCAGCAGGTGATATCCCAGGGAGCTGTGTTTGTGTCAATCATATGGGAGACCTGGACTGAATTCCTGGCTCCTGATCTTGACCTGGCCCAGCCCTTGCTGTTGTGGGGCATTTTGGGAGTGAGCTATGGGATGGAGGATCTGTCTGTGTGTCTCTCTCTTTCAGATAAACAGATAGACACTTACATATGTAATAAATATGTAAATGTGGATAGCCAATGTTTCAAGGTCATTGCATCTAGTAACAAATCATCTGTAAGAAAACTTTAGGTATTCTAAAGGATGCCCCTCAGCTCCCAGATGAGTTCCCAAGTACCCAAATCCATCAGCATTGAATCCAAACAGTTTATAAGCTTCTTCAGTTAGCTCACAACATTTGAAAATCTTGAGGCTGTGAAATGGGAGGGAAGACAATTCTGGAGTGAAGGAGCGAGGAGTTTGTTCTGGACCCATATCATGTAGGTATTTTCCTTTGAGGACATTGAATCTGTTCTGTGGAGGGTGCTCAGTGCACAGTGATCAGATTGGAGGGCCTTGATTGGCAATGACCTGAAGAGTGCATTGATAACAATGAAACTAATCCTGTTCTGATCCTGTGAAGAGTCTCCCAACAGAGCAGCTCCATTGTGTCAGCTCCCAGCAGTAGGCAAGGGCCTGCCCTAACCATAAACCTTTTGGACCAGTGGGAGAGCAGGTGCCAGCCAGTTTCAGAGGCAGAAGAGGAGGTGCCACCTGTGGCAATGTCTGGAGTCCTTAGCACAAGTCCTGACCACTGCTGTTTCCTTCCTCTGCCTTGGTCTGGTCAGCTTCTAACCCCTGAGGGGACCACCCTAAGGTCAGAAGATCCATGAGGTACAAAGCTGGACTTCCTGGGTGTTAGTGTTGTGGCAAAGGGCTGGCTCCATAAGGCTCAGAAAATAGCTATGCCCCTGTGGTCCTTAATAAAGGCCAAAGTTTGCAAGTTGGTAGAAAAGAAAGTGAACTGCATTCCTTTAATTACTGTTCTGCACCATGAAGGTGTTTATGGGAGGCCTTCTCTTTCAGTTTCTTTGCTGAAAGCCTTGCAGTCTTTCATGATTGCGTCTATTTAGGACTCAGAGCCTGGTTCATGGCTCTGTCCTAGGAGGGAAAGTGAGGCTCTTGGCTGGATGTCATTTGTACATTCCCTTGAAATAATGTTGAACATTGAGTCTCATTCCATAATTTGATCCTTGGCTCTAAGTAAGGTGATCGTGATGTGAGAACTTGAAAAGGACTGAATTCAGATAACAGAACAGAGGTTCACAGGAGATGGCAAGCGTGTGAAGAAGGACTCGACATGGCAACGCACCAAACCAAGGAACTGCTCCCTCGTCAGCCTGTGGGACCCTGAGCTCCATCTCCCATCTGCTCCCCAGTAGAGCCGGCGTTTGATTAGTGCAGTTGTCTGCAGTTACGCCTCCCAAAGTCTTGCATAATATAGAATTTTTTTTTTTTTTTGTGACAGGCAGAGTGGACAGTGAGAGAGAGAGACAGAGAGAAAGGTCTTCCTTTGCCGTTGGTTCACCCTCCAATGGCCGCAGCGGCTGACTGGCGCAATGCCCTGATCTGATGGCAGGAGCCAGGTACTTCTCCTGGTCTCCCATGGGGTGCAGGGCCCAAGTACTTAGGCCGTCCTCCACTGCACTCCCTGGCCACAGCAGAGAGCTGGCCTGGAAGAGGGGCAACCGGGACAGAATCCAGCACCCCGACCGGGACTAGAACCCGGTGTGCCGGCACCGCTAGGTGGAGGATTAGCCTGTTGAGCTGCGGTGCCGGCCCATAATATAGAATTCTAACATTTGTATGGAGCACTGGGGCAAAGTGGAGGAGGTCCCCTCCCCCATCTTGCTCTTCCTCCTCCTCCTTCTCCTCTTCCTGCTCCTCCTCCTCCTCCTGCTCCTCCCAGGACTGAGTGAACCCATTGCTTGCAATGCACTTGTCACCCATTAGTGGCACACCGGTGGAGCAGCTCTGATCTGCACAGAATCATGCATCTGATGCTCTTGTAGCCTGGAGCTCTGACCTGTTTCGTGGTCAGAAGTGTATATGTTAGCCCAGGCAGTCGCTGAATTGATGGGTTTACTGCAGACACCAGGCAGGGAGGCCTAATGGAGCGCCCGACCTGTCATTCCTGGGGGAATATCTCCGAGCCTATCTCATCTCACAGCCACCATGAAACATGGTTTCATTTGCGTTACCCACTCGGACGCGTTGAGCTCCTTCTGGTAGCCTAGTAGGATGGAGCTGGCCTCCTGGTCCATGACTTTCTTGTTTCTTTTCACCAGAGCTTCCTTGGTGAATGTCATCTCCTTTTGTCGTCTGGTTGTTTTTATCTACTGCCTGAAATCCTTTCTGTGGGTTATAGATGAAGGGAGAGAACAGATGTACAAAGGAAACTCAAAATACACGCCTTGCCCATGTTGGGTCAGCCGTATCATTTTTGTATGCAGACAGACTATTTTCACCCTTTAATAGGACTGGTAATGGAATATGATATTAGTCATAATATGAAATAATGTTCCTTTTTAAGTGTGATGATCATCCTGCTTTATTTCCCCATCTGCAAAGTGAGAATGATAATTATCCCTTTGAAAATATCATATGGTCAAATTAGTTCATGTTGGACAAGCATTTCAGAGCGAAGCTACCTAATAATTTATTAGTGGCTCCACTGGTGTGCAATTTGAGAAGAAACCTCCTCTGAGAAGCTGGCATGCACATGAGTCCATGTCTCCCTCACAGAGCGCCGTCCCTGCTGTCCTCTGGGTGCTGGCCATGCCCGCCTGTGACACGTGGTCTTGTGCCCTTCGCCCTCCGAGCAGCCAGAAGTCTGGAAATCCTGTCCTGAAAAGGAAACTGCAAGTGATATCGTCCACGCACTTCTAAAAAAAAAAAAAAAAACACTAAATGAGATTTGTGACCGAAGGGCAAATCTTACAGCATATTATTTTCTGCCCTATGCCTTCTAGAACTGTCGACCCACTAGAGACCCTTAAAGGGGGTGATCTCAGTTAGACTGTGAATGAGTGAATGAGCTCTCGTCCACGTGCTGCCTCTTCCTTCAAGTTCAGGCTACTACATTCTTCCTAGTCCCGGAAGCGTGGCGGTTTTGTGCAGTCACAGACACAGGGTAGCAGTGAGTGCAGGGACAGTGATGGATCCAGGGCCTTTTGTCTCCAATCCGCCCATTCTGGAAAGCGCTCAGATCCGCAGCTGGGAGGAGCAAGGTTTGAGACGCACGCACCCAGCCACATGGACATAAAGGGAGCAAATGCCCGGATCCGTCTTTAGGCCTGTCGTCAAAGCTCTTATTGCCTGTTCAATGTGAATTTTAGGAGCCTAGATCATTAAGTAGTCTGTATGTCTTATCTCTGAACACCTCAAGAAAAGCTACTTTAAAAACAGTTTCTTGCATGCTAAGAGGAGCCGTGTCCCGGTGGGGTGGGGTTCGAGCGTGACCTTCCCCGTTCCGTGATGTGACCTACATGGCGGGAGACTCTCAAAAGGCTCCTCGTGGCTTTGGCTTCTCGGGGCTACTTTCCCCGGTCACAGCCGCAGGAAATCCCTAAGTCGTAGGCTTGAAGTCCTCGCTGACAAAGCCGTGGAGTCGGAACACCACTTTTCCCTCTAAAGGGCCCTCACTGCACATGAAGGGATTCTAGAAAGTTCATGGAAAATGCAATTCAATGATCATTTCGTTTTCATGCTACAGTGTTTAACAACCTGTGCATAATTTGTTTTGTCCTGATATGCACTTTCCAGGAACTCTATGAAGACCCCGCGCGGTAAATACAGACCCCCCTACTAGCACAGTGGCCCTAGGTCGCTCGGTGAGGCTACCCTAGGTGAGGCTGCCTCTTCCACTTCCCCATCCCTGCTCTCGGACGGAAATGGGAGCTGCTTCTGCTGGGCTGAGCCCCAGCCACACCAAGCCTGTGGGCCTGGCAAGAGCTGGCCGTGCCTGAAATAAGCGACCGGTTATCACCACCTCCCAGGGAAGACGCTGCGGCATCCTTGTCTCGGGGCAGATCCACCCCGGGGCTACACCGCCAAGGACCTGGAGGAGCCACGCTGGTCCTCGTACTCAAGATATCGAGTTCAAAGCAACTAGTCACACATGGAAACAGTCGTGACGAAAAATTACCTTTCTCGAGGCAAAATAAAAATTCTCAAATTCCAGTTTCCCATAGAAGTCAGTTCTCTGCGGGCATCCTTATTTCCCACTGCCAATAGGAGCCTTTGATTGCAGAGTTTTTCTTTGCCTGAAATCTGAAACTGGAGAAGGTGCAGCAGGGCTCGGCTAGGAGTGGAAACCCTGGCTTCCATTATGGGCATTTCAGAAATATCACTGTTCACGTGTACAGCTTTCTCTAAAGGGGAACACTGTGGTTAATAGTGGAGCATGTTTGTTTATGAAAAATGATAGAAGACCCCGTAGACATTTGTGTTGTATGAGACCCAAGTTCTCCGTTTTCTTCCTGACTTTTCCCTACAACAGCCAATGCTTCCATGTACTGACAGAACGCTTACCTGCCCTTTAAGACACAGCGACAGCTTCACTTTTGGTCTTTTAACAAGAGGGCATCAATCATTTCCTTCCTTGCACAGCCTTTCGTGGGGTGTTTTCCTCTTTAAACCCAGCTTTGTGGTCCTGCCCTATTTTCAATCCCATGCCATATAGAAAATGGCCAGTAGAGGGCACTGCTGGCTTATTTTTTTTTTCCAGAAAACTGCTCCCTGCCTGACTCCAGCAGTTTCAAAACATAGGAATTATTTTCCTCCGTCAGAGCAATCAGAATGAGAAAACTGTCTTCAGTTCATCAGGGTTGTTTCTTCGTGTCTTTTGCCATCTCATTTCCCGAGCCTCTCCCCCCCCTCCCAACACCTCCAGAGACCAGTCCATTTGTTTTCCTTCCCAGTACCTGCCAGGCCCTTAGCTGACCGGGGTAAGGAAGCGGAGGGTGGGTTAGGGCAGGAGGGGCGATTATCTACTTTTTCCATCAGCTTGAGGTTCCTATGTGAAAGTTCTATTCATGGAGAGCCAGAAGAAGGGGAAAATAAAAACCTGTTTACACACTCAGTTTCCAGCCGGCCCTGCCAGTGACCTGCTGCAAAGACGCGAAAATATCTGTGCAAGCTTGGTGTCCCGGCTGCGGACTGGGGCTGCTGGCCGAGGGGCAGCGAGGGGAGCTGGGTGTGGCCGTCAGGGCTCCCAAGTGTCCTCTCCTTACCTACCGTGGCACGGCTGAGCCATCTGCTGGGGTCACAGCGACCTCCCCTCCCACACTGCATTCTTTGACATGAAGCCCCACACCCCTGCTTTGTGAACACAGCTCAGGCTGACATTTCTAGCCAGCCCTCTCCCTTGCACCCTTCTAAGAGACTTTACGCTGTCTCGCCACGGTCTGGCTAAGTTGTTCTGGAACCTGCACAGTGTCCGTGGGTGCCTTCTGTCTGACACATCGTAAAGAAGGTATTGTGTGGCAGTAGCAAAGATCCCAAGGATCCCAAAGGCCGAGGTCCTCGCGTTTGCTCCTCGTACCCATCTCGGCACCGGGGTCAGGCTGTGCCAAAAGCACGCTGATAAAAATCCGTGGTGCATCTGAACTGGGCTTTGTGCAGGCCCTGCACGCCCGCTGTCTGTCCCGGGGGTAGGTGCCACTTTTGGCCAGCCCTGTAGCTGGCCGCATCGTCCGTCCTTCCCCCGGGGATGAAAAATGTCTTCCATTAGCTAATGGCTGTGTGCTCCATGCAGCACTCTGCCCCTTGGCCCGCGGCTGCAGGAGAGCATCCATCAGGCCTCTCGGAGGAGGGCTCGGGGAAAGCTGTGTAATCCCGGGCTGTAAACATGGGGACCCGTGGTTGAGGTTTGGGATCCGAACAACATTTAGAAATGTCTATTTGAGTATCTAAAATAAACCTTTATTTTAAAGAGACACAGAGGCCCAAGAGGCTGTCTGGGTGGCCGCGGGGAGGTCAATCGCCCTTTCTGCCTCCCTCTGCCTTCCTTCATGGGGGGCGGTGGGAGGCTGGGCCGGGAAACTGAGGGAGAGAGACAGAGGGAGAGAGAGGGAGAGAGAGGGAGAGCGTCCCCCGGGTTTCATTCTCTCCAGCCGGGTTCTGCTTTGTGTACCTTTCTCCTGTGAGCCTTGCTACAGTTTCTCCGATCCTCAGGCTGAATGCCCCAGTGACCACTGCCTGGTGTTTATTTCAGCGCTGGGTTTTGTTTTTCGCCGTATCATTGATTCGTTTGCTTTTTGCAGCTTTCCGTTCAGCTGTTTCCGTTCTCTTCTTCCTCTTCCCTCATCTGCTAGCCCAGGGAGAAGGACCGAGGCTCGGCTCGGCTCCCTATGTTCTGATCACGGCCGGACAGGTTCAGGCTTGGATGTCAGAAGGAAGAGACAGGCACAAGTGTGTGTGTGTGCATATGTATAGGTGTGTGGGTGAGTGTGTGCCTATGAATCGGTGTGTGGGTGAGTGTGGGTGTGTGGGGGAATGTAGTGTGTGTGTAATGTGTGTGTGGGTGTGCATGGTGTGTGTGGGTGTGCATGTCTTTGTGGGGGGTGTGGTGTGTGTGTGTGGGTATGTGTGTATGGGTGGGTGTAGGTGTGTGTGTGGATGTGGGTGTGAGTGAGTTTGGATATGTGTGTGTGTGAGTGAATGTATGTGGGTGTGTATAGGTGTCTGTGTGGTTGGGTGTGTGGGGGTGTATGTGGATGGGTGTGTGGGTATATGTATGGATAGGGGTGAGTGTGTGTGTGTGTGTGTGTGTGTGAGTGTATGTGGGGGTGTTGTGGGTATGGGTATGTAGGTGTGTGGGTGTGTATGGGTGTGTGTGGATGTGTGGGGGCTTGTGGGTATGGGGATGTGGGTGTGTATGAGTGTGTGTGGATGGATGGGGGGTTGTGGGTATGGGTGTGTGGGTGTGTATGGCTGTGGGCATGTGTGGATGTGGGTGGGTGTAGGTGGGGGGTGTGTATGGGTATGTGGGGGTATAGGTGGGTGTGTAGGTGTGTATGGGTGTGTATGGGAGTGGGTGTGTAGGTGTGTATGGGTGTGTGTGTGTGTGTGTGTGGATGCAGGGGGTTTATGCCTGCTTGACTACATGTGTGCAGGTGGGGCTCTGTCAGTGTCTGGCTTTGCTGTGTTCTGGTCTGTTGCTGTCGGCACCTTTAAAAGTGCCCAGGCTGTAGAAGAGGAGTGAATCAGCTTCCTAGAGATGAAGGGAAGGTTGCCGGCCCAGGAGGCTGACTTTGCCCACTGCCCTGGTACTGCTCACTCTACCTTCTTTCTCCCTGGGACACAGTTTTGTTTACCATCCCCCCACTCTCCCATTTTTTTCCCTCCTTACACAGTATAAGGGCTGAGTAGTAAGAGGCCTCTTGGGACACCTACATTCGCATCAGAGTGCCTGGTCCAAGTCCTGGCTCCAATTCTGACTCCAGCTTCCTGCTAGTGTGCACCCTGGGACTTCTGCACTTGGTTCCTGGCCCTGGCCCACCCAGGCTGTTGTAAGCCTCTGGGGTGTGAACCAGTGTGGGAGCTCTACCCCACCCTCTGCCTTCCCAATAGCTAAGTTAATTCATTAGAATATTCATGTAAAAATGCTGAGTATTTTCATTTTGGGAACAAGCTCTCTGTCTCTGAATTCATGTTTTCCAGCTTCATAGTGGATGAAAACTTGAATTTGATGAGATCGTATTAAAAATACTGCTCAACAATTTTAAGAACACTTTCCTACTCTGGCCTTCGAAGCCAGGGTGGGCAGGGGAGGGGACACTGAATAAGCTGTTACTTCTGCAGAGAGCAGGAGACCCAGAAATCATCAGAAATGGGAATTTAATTGCACCCTACTCTTTTTTCCTCAATAGTGAGCTCCGTGTTGGTGTATATTCCTTCATATCTACAAAAGTTCATGTACCCAAGAAAATTAGTAAATAATTCCACTAAACTATCTAAGCTTCTTCTCCACTTCACACTGTTTCAAAGAAGTAAAACCACATGTGGACAGAGGATGTGAGGACTGACCCAGTGTGCCAGCTGAGGTTTCCTCAAATAGATAGCTCTGTGTTATCAAGTCAGAAGTATGCCATGCACGTTTCAGTTCTGTGTCCATGTGGTCTCCATTCTGTTCGCATCCATGTAGATTAATTTTATAAACATGGGGTTGATTAGGTTTGATGTTTATTTTCATTTAATTTGAAATGCAGTTCCTTGGGGAGGGCGGCAGGGAGATACGAAAAGAGAGAGGTCTTCCATCCACTGGTTCACTCCCCAAATGGCCGCAGCAGCTGGGTCTGGGCGAGGCCAAAGCCAGGAGCCAGGAGCTTCTTCCAGGTCTCCCATGTGGGTGCAGGGGCCCAAGCACTCGGGCCATCGTCTGCTGCTTTCCCAGGTGCAACAGCAGGTAGCTGGATTGGAAGTTGATCAGCTGGGACTCGCACGTGTGCCTATATGGGATGCCAGCACTGCAGGCAGCTGCTTGACCCACTGCACCACATCGCTGGCCCCAACTTTTTGTCTTTCACTTTGTTGGACACCTTTTCCTACAAAGTGCTGGCTATAATAAGAAAGTGATTTTTAAATTTATATAAAAATGAAACTGGGGCCAGTGGCTTAGTGAGTTAAGCTGCCGCCTGCAGTGCCAGCATCCCATAAGGGCTATGATTTGTATCCCTGCACTCCACTTCCCATCCAGCTCCCTGCTGTTGTACCTGGGAAAGCAGTGGAAGGTGGCCCCTGCACCCATGAGGGAGACCCAGATGAAGCTCCTGGCTCCTGGCTTCATCCTGGCCCAGCCCTGACCATTGTAGCCATCTGGGAAGTGAACCAGTGGATGGAAAAGTTCTCCTTCTATGTCTCTCCCTTCCTTTCTGTAACTATGCTTTTAAAAAAAGAAAGCATAAAAAATTACCACCCAGTATGGTCAGTTGTCTCACCAAGAGGAACAGCTGGACTCTGGGCAAGCGTATAGATTGTCCACCACCAAACTTGGTCCAAGTGCTCAGTGTTAAGTCTTCTCGAATCAAATTTAAGAATCTGGCTTTGACATTTAAAACAGTACAAAATCAACATGAAAATTGGCATGCTATTCTCCCATACAGCTTGGGGAGAAATACAGTGAGGACAGGAAAGATGTATTTTTCTTTTTCAAAAAGTAATCCTGTTAGGAGCAAAGATCTCCCAATGCCCCAAGCTGGAACAATTTGAACAATGACATCAATAGTGTATTTCTGGATGATATGCAGAGTGTGAAACACATATCCACAAGTCCACAATGATGTAAATAAGTGAGGGAATAAATCAAGGGAAGTGTAGACAAATCTCCCATACAGATGAATCCCAGATAATTGACATGGGTGCTGTGTCTGACAGGATGGAGCTTAACCTGCACACTTCAAGTGCAACTATGCATAGCAACTCCCTTTCGGGAGGTACAGCATGGAAGAGTGAGTGGGGGAACCTTGTGGTAGAGGAAAGGGACCTTCCTGGCCAGGTGATCAGGGTCAAGATCAACAGTGATGAACCATGTAAAAAGCATGTACCCTTAATATGAAATACATCACACACATTCCACTAGAGGGGTAGCAGACAAAATTACTGGCTGCTATTCCTCTAAATTCTTTTCCTTTCTTTTTGTTTTTAGAGATTTATTTATTTGAAAGGCAGAGTTACAGAGCTGGTGCTGTGGAGTAGTAGGCTAAGCCTCCACCTGCAGTGCCGGCATCCCATATGGGCACCGGTTCACATCCCAGCTGCTCTTCTTCCAGTCCAGCTCTCTGCTTATGGCCTCGGAAAGCAGTAGAAGTTGGCCCAAGTGCTTGGGTTCCTGCATCCACGTGGGAGACCCAGAAGAAGCTCCTGGCTCCTGACTTTGGATCGGCTCAGCTCCAGCAATTGTGGCCATTTGGGGAGAGAACCAGTGGATGGAAAACCTCTCTCTCTATCTTTTCCTCTCTCTCTCTCTGTCTATATCTCTACCTCTCAAGTAAATAAATAAATCTTTTATAAAAATAAAGGAAGGCAGAGTTACAGAGAGAGAAAGAAATCCTGCATCTACTGCTTCACTCCCCAAGTGGCCACATAGCCAAGGCTGGGCCAGGCCAAATCCAGGATCCAGGAATTCTGCCTGGGTCTCCCATATGGGTGGCAGGGACCCAAATACTTGGGCCATCATCAGCTGCCTTCCCAGTCAGCGGGACCAGAAGTGGAGCAGTGGGGACATAGACCTGGCACTCGCATGGGATGCTGGCATCCCTGGCAATGGCTTAACCCACTGTACTGTGATGCTGGCCCCATCCTCTGAATTCTTAAGGTCATCAAAACCAAGATCTGTGGCACCTAAGGATCCGTGAGGATTAAATGTAATGTGGGAAGCTGGATGGGGTCCTAGGACAGGAAAAGCATGTCAGGTAAAACCAAGGGAAACCTGAATAAAACATGGACTTTATGTAATAGTAACGCATCAACAGTGTGAGGAGTAGCGGAGTAGTACAGCGCATGAACCGTGCAGGAACCCGAGGGGCAGGATACAGGGAAACTCTAGTGTCTTTGCAGCTTTCCTGCCAAACCAGAACTATCATAAAGTCCAAAGTTTCATTTTAAAAGTAACCCTTATTGTTACATATTGAACACATGCCTCGTGGTAATTGTTTTCCCAATTCTTGGTTGATTTTTGAAAGATAACTTTGAGATAGAAAAATGCAGGTTTCCCCAGCTTGCTATTTTATAATTTTATTCTTCTTCCTAAAGTGGTGGAGCGGTGAACACGGTGGCTGCCTTTGTAAATAGGCTTCATGTTCTAGTTTATGGAAAGTCTGTACTAGGGATCGAGGTGGGAACACCTGCTAGCCATGATGATGTGTGGAGAATGCTCTGAGGAACCCAGTGGCAAGCGGCGGCTCCAGCACTCATCACTTCCAGGCATGACACAGTCCTCAGTAGCCGATTTAGAGCCAGGCACCAGATGATTCCACTGCCACTCTGTTCGCTGTCCCCGCTAAGGTGACCACCACCTTCATAAACTCAAATCCAGCACAGTGTGCATCAGAATGGCCTTGTGTTTTCTTACACTAATAAATACAGAACTTTCCAGAGAAAGTAAAATAGTTCCCTTGAGATGAGAAAAGGACCATTTCACCCCCAAATTCAAACTGTTCCTCAAGGTTGTGAAATTTACTGTGGATATTGGATATTGATAAGCCTATCAAGGTTTTTTTTTTTTTTTTTTTTTTTTTTTTTTTTTTTTTTTTTTTTTTTTTGGTATGGCTCCAAACCTTTTAAAAGCTGATGAATCCCACGCACACCATGCATTTCAGGACAAGGAGACATTTCTGGGGAAGTCCTTTTGTGCAGCCCACGGCCTCCCTTTTGGGCCCATTATTTCATTTGCGATCCCTGCAGACCACACTGTCTCTGTTCACTGCTTTCATTTTAGTGTTCAGCTACAGGCTGGGACAGATTTTTCTGCCTACAGCAAGTAACACATGGTCTTGGCTTCATCCTGCAAATCTTCGTGTGCTGTCGGGTCTTTGGAGAGCCAGTGGGTTCCCTGATTGTCCTCTCATCTACAAACACCCTGGGAATCTCCCAAAATGAAATCCTGGGCGTCGAATGTGTACCATGTTTAGGAGGGTGTTGACTGAGCAGTGACACGCAAAGCCATCACACAACAACCAGTGATGAGTATGTCACTTTCCTTTCTAAAACGACTCCTGTCACCCGCCTGTGAGCAGTGTGATCCTACGGTTTCCTTTTAACCCAGTAAATCCTTGCTGTCTGATTCTTTGAAAGACTACTTTAGTCCTTTTGGAAGAACTGAGAGTGAGCAAGGGCTTCGCACAGTTACAGAGTATTGTATCTAGCCTCAAGATAAAATAATGTCCCGGAAGATTTTACTTCCTTTTAGACACACATAATCATTTAAACTCTTAACTGGAACACACTTGAATTTCCCCATGTTTCATCGATAAAAAGGCAAAACTTAATTTCATCAAGTGCAATCAAAGAATTTTTCATAGTAGCAATTAAAAATATGAAAGTGGAATTTCAATGACAAATTAAACAGCTGCTGTGTTGTATTTTTAATGTTCATTCAAATCAAATGGCAAAGCTCATTTTTTCTCCAGGGATTTTCCTTTTCTTTTTAGTATCAGTGGGTTGAACGGTGGTTTGGGGAACTCAAAAACCTCCTTCAACACGATCCAGCATGTTTTGAAACGTATTTCAAATGTTGCTCCCAAGTGAGCGACCTTTTATTTTTCTGTAGGACACAGAAGGCAGAAGTCTTTGGAGAAGGACTGATTGGCAAGCTTGCTTTGGCAGAGGGCATTTCCAATTATATCAAGCTGTTTAACTAGGGAAACCAAAACCTCTTCTGCTCGGTTGGCCCTCCTTACTGTACTCCCTGTGTGGCATTTACATTAAGAGAAAGTGAAGCCACACATGGAGTGCGGGTCCCTCTTTTCATTCTTCTCATTTCCACGCTGGGGGAGAAGGGCTATTTCTGTGATACCCAGGCTTGCCTGCACTTTTATGTGTAAGACAGAGAGCCGGCACATATGTAGCAGATATGTAATTAGCCTAAGGGTACATTTTTCACTCCTGCATGAACACGTTCCCCCTGTTTTTCCTCCTCGTTGGCGTAGAAGCTAAAGAAAGCACCACCCAGTGAAGACAGGACTCCGGGTGTTGAGCAATGTTTCAATCCTTTAAGTTGGGGGGGGGATGATCAATTAATTATTATTTTTTTTAAGATTCATTTTATTTTTGAAAGGTGGAGTCACAGCGAGTGAGGAGGGAGAGACAGAGAACAGAGACAGATTTTCCATTCACTAGTTCACTCCCCAAAGGGCCGAGGCCAGGAGCCTGGAACTCCATCTGGGTCTCCCACATGGGTGCAGGTGCCCAAGCACCTGGGCCGTCTTCCACTGCTCTCCCAGGAGCATTAGCAGGGAGCTGGATGAGAAGGGGAGCAGTCGGGACTCAAACCGGTGCTCATGTTGGGGGGCTGGTGTTGGTGTTGCAGGCGGCAGCTTAGCCCACTTCACCACAGTGCCAGCCCCTAAATCATTATTTTATAATTTCCAAAACCTTCTTTATTTCTTTTTTTCCCAAAAAATTAAAATTGAGTTCTTTGGTCTTGAGCACTCCTTCTCATCTAACTTCTCTCCTGACCCTTTTCTCACAGCGAATTTTTCTTAAAAACTGAGGTCAGTCTTCAATGCAGGGTTTTGATTTCTTCAAGGATCTGTTGTTTCCAGACCTGTCTTGGGGGAGGGATGGGGGTGTTGCTTAGGGGCTTAGCCGTTTTCACAGGAGGCAGGAGACAGGACTACACATGAGGAGACTTTAATGGTAAATCAGTCTTTGGGTAATGCCTTAAGCCCACCATTTTGCTTAATTAGAATTTAACTGAATCATGAAGGAATTGCTTTTGCTAGTAGAATTTATTTGACCACTATTGAACAGGACAAGAACTTTGGCTCAGTGTGAAAAGCAAATGACCGTAGTTAATCAAGCAATCCTAAAGAGTTGTTGATAGCAATTTTTTAAAAACAGGGAGACCTCCTACACTGACCTCATAAATAATCACAGTGCCCAGGGTAGGTGAAATGTTGGAAGAAAGCCAGTGACAAGGAACTTGCCTTCCACTTACTTTGCTGTCTATGTCTAGGTTTCTTGTGAAGCTTAATGAGACAGTATAAACCATGCTTTGTAAACAGTGAAGTACTATCCACATGCAAAGTATTATTATTATTATTACTAAATTATAGGTTGTATTACATGGAGGAAGACTGTACTCGAAGAATCATTTTTGCGGGATAGCAGCATTTTATAGCTTATTTTCAAAAGTTCTCTATGCTGTTAAAACAATAGTATGTTATTATGAGGAAGGAACATAAGCTCTCCCATAATATGTCCTCAACATTCTTTTCGCTGCTTCCAATAGGGTGCATGCATTGCAAAATTACAGTTTCATTATGCAAAGGTGTTTGAATGAAAGGAGATATTACCTGGATTAATGCAGGTCCTACGTGATGGTTACTTTCAGGAACTCCATGTTAGCATGGTGGTGATCATCAGTAATTGCTATCAACACATGGTAACATTTTTGTATCTGCTCCACACGAAGCATCTTTTTTTAATAAATTATATTATGTCGAGTTGTTATTGTTACATAGATAATATTATTACAATTAATTTAGTCTGCCTTTTAAAATGTAGCTGCTAGAAAATTTAAAATTACGTATGTGGCTTTTCTTATTTTCCATTGAAAAGCACTTCCGATAAGAGTGGAGAATGAGAAAGTCCTTTAAATCATACGTTAGAAACATTTTGAGTGCTCATTAAATTTCAGCACATTTTGATGGAAGGCCTAGATTCAGATAAGGTTCTGTTTATCCAAAAAACAGACATATAGAAAGTTTATATGGTAGGGTGGTTCAGCTTGTGGCCCATTGACGCCATAGTGGCCTATTCTGATTTGTGACAGAAGCAGCCAGGGCTGCAGGGCTGGGAGAGGACTTTCGCCTTGGCCCTGTGGAAAAAGTAGGCTCTCCCATGGGGCAATTCAGTTGCCGGTGAAGTGGCCCAAGCCAAACCCTTGTAATCACTGCTGATTCTTACGCACCACCAATGAGCAAACCTTAAATCTTGCAACCAGAACACAAGACAGCTCAGGCTTTAGCAGCTGAAAATCTCAGCCTAATCCTTGGTGACTTACGGTTTCCGTTGGCATTCACAAAAATGTCTTTTGCTTGTCAAAATATGGATTGCAATATTTGCTTGAGTGTCTACTCCCCATCCCAGCCCTGCTCTCGAAGCTTGTCCATTACCATTAGGATATCTGGGTGGCTGGAATGGTTCACATAAGTGGGGGCAAGACTTGCCAATATGTTATCAATGTCTTGAGCTTCAAACTACATGTTTGGATGTTCACCAGAGTGAAAATTTGTGTCTAATCACCCCCTTTCCACCTCCCTTTTGATGAAAATCATCAAGATGTGAGATGAAAGGATCTAATGGGTTGTCTGAATGTTTTTCCCAGCCCTGTTGGAAATGATTGAGGCATTGGCTCTTCAGCATTTCCTCTGAGAAAGCAATTCCAAAGGTTGGTGTCGACTTACAGCTTCGTAATGGACTAATACACATTATCCTGTATGCAACTCTAAATTATAGCCTGCCAGCCGTGATTCTGGAAGTTTGGAATAGGTTCCTTCCCAAGATTCTACACAGAAATGGCTTTGAATGTTGTGGGCCTGCGTCTGTCTAACCCTTCTAAAGGTGGCGTGAACGCAGTGGCGTTCTGTTGATTTGTAACATTCAGCTCTCTAGAAAATAGCAAATAGCCAAAATTTGACAGGCACTTTACAAAATGATCTAATCTTTCACAGATGCAGAGTAAGAGCTTTGTTCACAAGTGACATTTGTACTTAAAGTTGGAACAAACCTCCGCTGTTTCTCTCTTATGCCTGTTTTATGATGGGGAGTGGAATTACATTTTACCAGATTTGATATTCTGCTCTGAGTGGTGTTCTGTCGTCTTCAGTTTTGTTTTTCTTTTTGCCTTTAGATAACTGTAGTCACAGACTCATAAAAAGAGTACAAACTCCAATAAAGTATTTAATATTTAAGTCAAAGAAGTCCAAATTTAAACAGAGAGCCACGTTTCACGTATTTAATTGTGTAAGATGGAGGCAAGTTTGGCAATGGTGTCAGGTGCCCCCTTTGTCATTGAAGCTTGAGGTGAAATTGTCACTCCATCGCTGCAAGGCAGGTTGGTAATATTTACCATCAAAAGCTTTCAAACAGTGCATGTACTGAGAAATTCATTTCCAGGAATTATCCCCATAGGAAGTAATTAAGGCTAACAGAAAAGATTTAACTAGACTACAAGAATGCTCATTGTAGCATTGTTTGTAACATCACCAAATGAAAAGCCTCTAAATGCTATTACTAAGGGACTACTTGAGTAAATTAAGATGCACTCATACAATGAAATGCGATTTAGCCCTTTAAATGACAGCTTATAGCCCATGTATAAGTAAAGAAAAAACAGGTTACAGAATAAATAAGTTCTTAAAAATCTGTGAATGTGAGTTGATACTGATAACATAATCTGTCTAAAGATTATTTATTTATTTATTTAAAAGGCAGAGCAGCAGAGAGGGAAAGAGGGAGAGACAGAGGAAGAGAAAGGGAGAGAGGGAGATCCAGTTCACGCCACAAATGCCTGCACTCATCCTCTGGTTCACTCCTCAAATGCCTACAACAACCAGGGCTGGGCCAGAACAAAGCCAGGAGCCAGGAACCCAGTCCAGGTTTTCCACATGGATGGCAAGGGTCCAAGCACTTGGGCTGTCATCCATTGCGTTCCCAAGCACATTAGCAGGAAGGCAGATCAG
The DNA here is from genome assembly GCF_964237555.1 of Oryctolagus cuniculus. Lineage (NCBI taxonomy): Eukaryota > Metazoa > Chordata > Mammalia > Lagomorpha > Leporidae > Oryctolagus > Oryctolagus cuniculus. The sequence goes on along the minus strand of NC_091447.1, from coordinate 40,289,964 downwards.
AAGTGGAGCAGGCAGGACTTGAACCAGCACTCTGATATGGTTGCCAGTGTCATAAGCAATGGCTTAACCTTCTGCACCACAACACCAGCCCCCTATTTTCATATGTTCATAGAAAAGACTGAAATGATGCTGCAAATTATTAATGATGTTTATCTCTGGTTGTTAAAATTGTCAGGATTTTTAAAATTTTTAAGTCTATTCATTTTTTTCTCTTTGAGAAGATACAAATATTTTGCCTTCATGGACAGTTTTCTGAAGTCTTTGAGGATATTCAAGTTTTCCACACGACACTATATGTGGGTGATGAATACAAGGTGTACAAACTTGTGTATGGAGAACATGGGTGAGAGGTATAAATGAACTGCATTGTGAGTTGAACTAATTCTATATGGCCAGTAGCTGCCTTTTGTTAAAAAAAAAATTATTTAAGAAGCAAAGCTCGAGAGAGAGAGACAGAGACAGAGAGATCCTCTATCCACTGGTTCACTCCCCAAATGGCCACAATGACCAAAGATGAGTGGATCCGAAGCCAGGAGCTTCTCCTGGGTCTCCCACATGGGTGCAGGGGCCCAGGCACTTGGGCCATCTTCTACTGCTATCCTAGGCCATAGCAGAGAGCTGGATTGAAAGTGGAACAGCCAGGACTTGAACCATCGCCCATATGGGGTGCCAGTACTGTAGGTGGAGGCTTAACCCACAACACCAGCCCCCAGCAACTGCCTTAATAGCTACATTGGTGACCTTCATCTTTTGTGGTCACAGGGATCCTCTCACCTCCTCCTGATCTCATTTTCACTATGAATGCTACTTATCATCTTTCCTTATCATATTATCTTTGGTTTGATGCTCAGCCCTCCGTAGATAGATATGGATATGGACTGTGTTGTTCTAGCCATTTCTTTCATTTGCTAAGGTCCATGGAAAGGAATCCACATTTTGACAAGCCACCTACTCAAAATACCTGACAAGATTATGACTTTTTCATAAAAAAATTTCAACAAACTGACCCCTTGAGCCAAGGATTTGCATAGTTCTGTTTAAAGATTATTCTATTACAGTATGTGACTCTTTCCTAGCTATAGGGAGGAAAAGTATTCATTTCCTCAGATGGCATCATGGAAGTCCTTAAAATGCCTCATAGACCTTAATTCTCTCTGTCGTCATTTATGTGGGTGCAGCTAAGAATCATTTGTGGAGGAGGCGGGACGTCCTGATCCGTCCCGAAGTCACACCAAGGCAGGGGCGAATCTGAACAGAGGCAGAGAGAGAGGGATGGGCTCCGAGCAGAGTGGCTTGGTGTTCAGCATTACTGGCTCAATCAACACAACTGGACGTGGCTGGTAGATTCACCAAAAATAGATATTAATGTTAGATGGACTGAAGTCAGTGGCGGTTTTGTGGTCATGGAAGAGTACGTCCCTTAAATTGGGAAATGTATAAGGAAGTTTTTGTCAGGGGGTGAGGGGGAGTTTGCAGGACGAGAGTGAGAGCTTAAAGGGTAAAGCAGGGGGCTGGCCTGTGGCACAGTGAGTTGAGCTGCTTTTTGTGACGCCGGCGTTTACTATCCAACCACCGATTCAAGTCTCTGCGGCTCCACCTCCCATCCAGTTCCCTGTTGATGCGCCTGGAAAGCAGTGGAGGACCACTGGGGTACGTGGGCCCCTGCTACCCATGTGGGAGACCTGGATGGAGTTCTTGGCTCCTAACTTCAGCCTGGTGCAGCAGCCCAAGCCGTTGTAGCCATTTTGGGGGTGAACCTGCGGGTGGAAGGTCTCTCTCCCCCTCCCCTTCTCTCTCTCTCTCTCATCCTGCCTTTCAGATAAATCCATCTTTATAAAAATTGTAAAGCAGATGGCATAAAATATTCATGATGGATGAAGCTGGGTAAAGGATATAAGTGTTCTTTGTACTATTTTTGTTGTGTGTGTGTGTGTGTGTGTGTGTGTGTGTGTTTTGCAACCTAGCTGTTACTTTGAAATGGGTTCGCAGAGAAAAGTGTTTTAGAAGCCAGCCCTCAGATAAGGCATCAAGGGATAGCTATCCTTCCTTACTTCCTTCTGAGGACCCAAACTGATGCCAGCTGCCTTTTTCTTTCCCCAAAATGTGGTTCATTCCTGTTATTTGTTGACTTCACCAAACCACCGCGTAATTTCACACAAGCCAGGCCGGAGGGCTGTGGCGTCTGTTTCACAGAGCCCAGGGCCTGAAATAGCAGGAGAGCTGTGTTGTGGTGTCGGGTGGAAGCCTGAGCCCAGCCCAGCCGCACTCGGCCTGGCTTCAGCAGTTTGCTATCAGACCCTACAGGGTGGCATAAACAGTCAGGGCAAAGAGAAGCGAGCGTCTCCCTCGCCAGCCGAAGCCCTCTGCCAATGGCCTGGTCTCCCCCATAGGCTGGCACATGCTGCTTTATGTCCCCGGTGGAAACTCTGCCCCATCCCTATCGTGACTGTTCAAGTGTGGCTCCAGCAGATACCCTGTGTCCACGCTTCTGATGGCCCGATGACTGCCTCCAGTCGTTTCTCACTGTGTGGCTCAAATGTTAGTTCTTTGACTTCCAGTGCTTCCAATTCTGAAAATCACACTTTGCTGGGCAGTGAAGGAAGCCAGATACCATGCACCTGGAGCAGAAATCAGCAGAGCATGGGAGGCTGAGTCTGGTCCCCACATGCCTCCCATATAAGCTGTGGGTGAGTACGGACGCCCCATCCCCAACCCAACCCAAGGGCACGTGTGCTGTCTGACACGTGGCCAGGTCTCAGTGGGAAACTGGCAAGGTCTCAGCAGCCACTGTGCTGTGTCCTGGCTGTGTGGTCGTAGGCAGTGAGCAAACCTTCACTGAACCTCAGTTTTGCCATCTGCCAAGTGGGCATGTGAAGAGTCCCCAGCCCTGGAACTGTGAGATTTAAACTCAACAGCCTGTGCCTCAAAAGGATGAGCTCCAGGGGCACCACCTACCGTTGCCCTTGGGCTCCTCAGGAGCTCTGCTGTCCACGACCTGGCTTCTCCCTCTGCCCTCCCTTCCTTCCCCACATGTACTGGTGTCCCATGGCTGCTACAGTATTATTTAGAGATAGTTTGTTAACGATGAGGGACTTGCAATTGGATATGATCAAAACACTTGGGAAAAACTCTGCAGAACCCAACGGATTCATACAGATGAGCCCTTCTGCACTTTGTTACTCGGTGAATTGTGCTCCTGCATTCGGCCGCCTTCCAACCTCCCAGCTGCCAAGCCTGGGTGTCTCTTCCCCATCCTCTTCTGCTGCTCATCAAACTCGCTGTTCAGAGTTGGGCTCAGTGTCGCCCTCTGTGAGAGCAGAAGAAATCGCTCTGGGACCACCTTTTACCCAGCACCCTAATAGCTCTTGCCACGTAGAACTCTCCGGCTTTGTTCTTTAAACTCACATCCCCTACTCGACTATAAATTTCTGGAAAATAAAGGTGGCCTTAGCTACCTGCTTCCTGCACAGAGCTTAGAAGCTAGGCTGCTCAGGAGCTGTTGTATTGGGGTTGTTTGGTGTTGTGATATGTAAATTTTTCCAATGTCTAATGAGCAGATGGAAAAGAACTCAAATTTGGAGTCTATAGTATGAAAGTTTTACAGTGTGAACCTATTCTTACAACTGGTCACCAGGTCAGAATTTGGAGAAAGGTTAGTGGGATGACAGAAGAAAACCAGAAGTCCATCTTCAGTCTCTACTCTCCCATGGGTACTCACTGATGTACTTTCTTTTTCTTTTCTTTTTTTAAAGATTTATTTATTTATTTGAAAGGCAGAGTTATAGAGAGGCAGAGAGAGAGAAGTTTCTTCCATTCACTGGTTCACTCCCCAGATGGCCACAATGGCCAGAGCTGGACTGATCTGAAGCCAGGAGCCAGGAGCTTCCATGTGGGTGCAGGGGCCCAAGCACTTGGGCCATCTTCTACTGTTTTCCTAAGCCATAACCAGAGCTGGGTCAGAGTGGAGCAGCAAGAACTCAAAATGGTACCCATATGGGAGGCTGGCACTTCAGGTGGTGGCTTTACCCGCTACACCACAGTGCTAGCCCTCGCTGATGTACTTTCTGACATCACAGATCAAGTTCACCTTCTAATCAGCATTTTGCTGACATAATCATGCAACACCCTTTGTGGCTGGTGGCTTTCATTTAACATTATGTTTAAGATTCACTCATGCTGTTGTGTGTAGTTGTAGTTCACTCACTCTCCTATGTAGCACTCCCCTGTATGAATATCACTTATTTATTTATTTATTTAAACAGCATTTATTTATCCATTCTATTACTGATGGAAATCACCAAGTAATTCTTCCGGGAACTAAACTGAAAACAAATGTCTGCTCTTAAGAACAATCTCCCAGGAAAGAGAGACAGCAAAGAAGGCTGGACTTATGAATTCCAGAAAAAGTCAAGCCTAATGCTTCAACCTTGAGGAAAGAAAGCAGTGACTGAGGGTTCCCTGCTCCAGAGCTGGCGAGATCTGCCAGTCGGGGCAGCTTGCTTGCTTTCTCAACCCACGCGTTCTTTACCCGGTTCCAGCCCGGCTGGTGGCTGACCTGGGTAAAAATCAGATAGAGAAATACTGGGCACAGTGGTGTTCTTAGGTTTCTGTTTTGCTGCTAAACATTGGCATAGAAATGTACAGCTATGTGTGTCGTACTAATAATTGTAGTGCCACTCATCATGATTACTCGTCAATCTAACTTGCTGTTGGTGTCTTGATTTCTAATGTGTCTGGAAAGATTTTTGAAGAATTTCACTGGCAGGCTTGTAAGTCATTTGTCAATAGAGGATGAAAGGCTTTGGCTGTTTGTATTTCAATGTTATCGTTTCAGTGGGCAACTGTCTACATGCCACCCACCACAGAACTGCCTTTTCTTCCCCCCTCCCTTTTTTTTTTTTTTTTTTTTGAAGAAGGTGTCTAAGGTGGCAGGAGGTCTGGTTGCCATGGATATCTGAAATTTCATGTTTATATTTTCAGAGGTAAGCTGAACCTCACTATTTGGTCTCCACCTGAGTGGCGTTCACATTTAAAAATTACAAGATTGTTATTGGCTATCTGGAGCTCTAGGATGTGGCTACGTTATGGCAGTTAATTAAAACTAGACTGACTTTCAATATCAGAATTATGCAGCCTGTTTTTGCAGGATGTCCCTGAAGTCTTCCCTAGCCTGCAATGTGTTTTTGATGTAAAAAAAATATTTTAAAAGGAAACATAACACAGGGCAGCTTGTCCTCACTCAGTGGAGAGGCTGGTGGCTCTGGGAGCATTTCAGAGTGGGAGTCGGACCCAGCAGGCTCCAGGCCGCAAAGTTTTAGTGCACCTGGGAGGGCTGATAGAAGAACAAAACCCTGGCATTTTCCTGGCAGGAAGATTGCTTCATGGATGCCTATTAGAAAGCTCATAAAAGAGTTTGTTAAATCCGGGTATCAGTATGTTAAGTGGCAGGTGAAATAGGTTTTAATTATTATTCTATTTTATCATTATAATTTTCATTACTCATTTAAATGTTTTTAAGTTTAAAAATAATCCATGAATACATTTTCAATGCAAAAAAGGTTAAATTAAAAACTCCCCTTGACTATTCCTTACCACCTCTGGTTTTGTCCTCATAGGTAACATTTTTTATAAGGCTAGTGTGTAGTGTCCTAGATCTGTGGTCAGCAAACTATGGCCCAAGGCCAATTCAATGCCTGATGATTTTTGTCAATAAAGTTTTATTGAAACACAGCCATGTCCACCTGTTTGCATGTTTCTCAGTCTGCTTCCACAGTACAACAGCAAAGTGCTATAGCTGCAACAGAAACCACATGACTCAGAAAGCCTGAAGTATTGATGCACTGGCCTTTTAGAGGGCAACTTTTTGACCTTGTTCTAGATACTTTTTTCTTTTTAACATTATATAATTAAATAATATGTACTGTATGTCTATTTCCTTTATTTTTACTTTTGCATAAATGGTATTATACTGTTCAATACTTGATTTTTTTTTCATTTAATAATATGCTTCCATGATTTGGCATCTGTGTCAAGTGTTGCTCTACCTTCTTGTGTTTAACTGCCTCATGTTGTCTACAGGAAGATGGAGTTAAACTTACTTTATTGTTCCCTATTGGTGAACATGTAGCTTATTTTCAGCTATACGGTTAAAAAGAATGTAGCGATAAAGACTGGATAAAATCTCCATTTTTCCCTACCAGCATTGGAAAGTCACATATACAATGTAGCAACATACTTTACAGCAGAGAAGTTATGTGCAAGTCATGGCTAATATGCAGAAAAGATTAACTTGTTCATATATTCAAAAAACATGGTAGTGGGCATTATTCAGGACAGACATCCCATACTTCTAATTGTTAGGAAGTGTCCGCTCTAGGAAAAGGCCAAAATGGAATTGAGAATTTCTCTACCTAAAGGTCAGATGAGGGAAATAGGAGTGTCTTTGGAAAAGGTATTTGTGAGCTTGCCCAGTTGAACTGCATCTGGAGAATTTGTGTTAGGAACATGAAATCATAAACTATGAAGCTTCTCAAAACTTCCCACTTGTCTGATTTTTAAAGAAGGGCGTTGAGCTGCACTAATGTTAAGTGCCTTGTTCAAGATCACAGTAGTAGGTTTTGATCATGACTTAGCCTGTCAACTGACCTCAGCTCCAGTGGCCTGGAGTTAGACTTAGAGTAGCATGTTATTAAAAGTTGTTATAGTTTTTCAAAGATTTGTATTTTTAAGCCACTTTAAAAATGTGATTTAACATCATGCTGAGTGAAATAAGCCAGTCCCAAAGGGACAAATACCATATGTTCTCCCTGATCGGTGACAACTGACTGAACACCAAAAAGGAAACCTGTTGAAGTGAAATGGACACTATGGGAAACAGTGACTTGATCAGCATAGCCCTGACTGTTAATGAACAGCTTAATACATTATCCCTCTTAGTAGTTTTTTTGTCTGTTCTACTTAATATGACTGGTTTAATTCTGTAATTAATACACAGTTATTCTTAAGTGTTGAAAATTAACTGAAATGTGATCCCTGTTAAACATAAGAGTGGGAATAAGAGAGGGAAGAGATGTATAATTTGGGACATGCTCAAGCTGACTTGCCCCAAATGGTAGAGTTAGAAACATACCAGGGGATTCCAATTCAATCCCTCAAGGTGGCATGTACCAATGCCATCTCACTATTCCAAGTGATCAATTTCAGTTCACAATTGATCATAATGAAAGGACTAAGAGTCAAAGGGAGCACATAAACAAGTCTAGTACCTGCTAACACTACCCGATAGAATAAATAAAGGGCAGAGTGATCCAACATGGGAAGTGAGATACTCAGCAGACTCATAGAATGGCAGATGTCCTAAATAGCACTCTGGCCTCAGAATCAGCCCTAAAGGCACTCGGATCTGGCTGAAAAGCCCATGAGAGTATTTCAGGCATGGAAAGCCAAGACACTCTGGCAAAAGATCTCTGTGAGTGAGATCCCAGTGGAAAGAACAGGTCTTCAAAGAAGGAGGTACCTTTCTCTGAAGGGAGGAGAGAACCTCCACTTTGACTATGACCTTGTCTAAACAAGATAAGAGTCGGAGAACTCAGAGGGCTTCCATAGCCTTGGAAACTCATGACTGGTGCATAGGGAGATTACTGATGCCATAAACAGGAGTGTCAATTGGTAAAGTCAACAACAGGAGTCACTGTGCACTTACTCCTCATGTAGGATCTCTGTCCTTAATGTGCTGTGCATTGAGATTTAATGCTATAACGAGTACTCAAACAATATATTTCACTTTGTGTTTCTATGGGGGTGCAAACTGTTGAAATCTTTACTTAATGCATACTAAACTGATCTTCTGTAAAAAAAAAAAAGAAAGAAAGAAATGATCAATTCCCAACTTGACTCTCACTGGGATTAAACATGACAATAGGTCTGAAAAAAAAAAGTTGTTATAGTTTTTCAAAGATTTGTATTTGTAAGCCACTTTAAAAATGTGATTTAAGTGTGAAATTTCATGCTAGTTTCATTTCTGAAAAAATATCAAATGTCATCCCTCAGTAACCATAACAAAAAGGATCCAAACTGATGAATGGCCTGAGCAGTTGGGAAATTCTTTGATAGCGTTTGGCTGTTTGCTTATGATTAAAGTATTGTTGGAAAAGAAATAGACCACCTCAGCTGAAGTCATCTTAGCACTCTGATGTGACTCAAAGGGTTAATCCAATACAGAAACTCAATATTTTCTACAATTATCAGAAAATAATTTTTGCTTCTACTAAATAAAAAATATTCATCATTTTTTTATTTGAATTAACATTTTGGTACCAACCATTGGCAAAACCTATGTTTTCACTAAGAAATGACTGTTAAATATATTAGAATTTTTGTTCCTGGAACTCAGATTCTTTCATAGGCAATAATAAAGCTGTACTAAAGGTAGGGACAGATTTGTTATTTTTCTAAAACTTACATGAAACCATGAAAACATTTCACATTAGTGAGACTCCCATCTTCACGTTGCTCTTCTGTTTGCCTCCCTCAGCCTTTTCTCCTTTGCTATTTTCAGGTAGACTTATTTTTAGCCTGGTGGTGGTAAGGGGAGTAACCTAAAATGAAACTCAACACTTAGAAACACCTATTCTTAATTCATAAATTCAGTCTGGGGTCACCCACTGGTGCCAATGAAAGATTTGCCTAGAAAACAATCCCAGTCCATATCCTTTTACAGTAGGGCAGAGGCCACTTTGCCACTGATAATTATCTTTATGTGAGGTGCCAGCAGTGCCTGACTGGTTGTCTTGGGACAGCGACAAAGAGGAAAATGACTAAAGCAAACTCTGTTATTTAACTTCTTGGCCTTGACACCACATGGAGACAGAAGAAAACAGCTGGAAAACAGTCACCCATAGCCAATTTCAGTGGCTAAAAGATGGGGGAAACAGTTGGGCACTTTACTGGAGTGAAAGAAGGTCACCCAGTATCCTGGAGTTCCTGTAAGGCACACAGGTCATGAGCAGGTATCAAAGGGCACACTATTCCCAACTTCTAGCCCTTTCTGGGGAAAGCAAATACCGATCATAAGTAACCCCATGTAGGGATTTCTTCTTAGTAATTCTAGGACCAAGACCCTTAAATTTCACATAATTTATAACTGTGGCTGAACACATAAAATACCCAAACAGCCATTTGAAAGCCAGTCTACTGCGTATCTTCAAATAAATTGGTATGATAACTAGATCTTTCTTAAGAACACAGTGATGTTGTTTGGCTTCATATAGACAGAGATCCCAAAGTTCATTCATAGAATGAAAAACTCCTGGGTAAAAGTGGGGACTCTATCAAATGCCAATATTATTGCATATATTACCTACCTGGTAGATTTTGCTCATAATGTTTTAAAATATTTATTTATTTATTTGAAAGAGTTACACACAGAGTGAAGGAGAGATAGAGAGGTCTTCCATCTTCTGGTTCACTCCCCAGTTGGCCACAATGATCGGAGCTGCGCCAATCTGAAGCCAGGAGCCAGGAACTTCTTCTGGGTCTCCCACACGGGTGCAGGGGCCCAAGGACTCTGGCTATCTTTAACTGCTTTCCCAGGCCATTGCAGGGAGCTGGATCAGAAGTGAAGCAGCTTTTTGTCTCTGAATTTAACTATTTTAGATAACTCCTATCAGTAGAATAATGCAACATTTGTCTTCCTGTGCCTTGTTCCTTTGTGACTGGTTTGTTTCACTTAGCATCCTATCCTTAAGGCACATGTGTTAGGTATTGCAGAATTACTTCTTTAAAAAAACTTAAATTCCACTGTATGTATGAGGGTATTTCAAAAAGTTTCTGGAAAACTGGATAAAGTTTATTTTCATGCAAAAATATTTGGAATCCATGCACAGATTTTTATTAATAACTTTTCCGTGAACTTTTTGAAGATCCCTGGAATGCATTGGTGGATCCTGTGGTAGTTCTATTATTAGTGTTTTGAGAAAGCACCACACTACTTTCCACAGTAGTTGCTGCATTTTGCATCCCCACCAACAGTGTGCAAGGGTTCCAATTAAAAACCTTTTGCACAGCAAAGGAAACGGTCAACAGAATGAAAAGGCAACCTAAGGAATGGGAGCAAACATTTGTAAACCATGCATCTGATAAGTGGCTGCTTGCTGGAAGTTTCCATCGAAACTCTGTTGTCTGCAGTTGATCTGGATGCAACCGTTTTGGTACCCGTCGAGCAGAACGTGTGTTCCACTTTAAAGTAGAATCGTGTAAAGTTGAACCAGTTAAGATGTCTGGTGTTGGTAATTGTTTCTGCTGTACATTGCTGATTCTCTTCAATTAGGACCTGGATAAGTTTACTGCTTCCTAGGAAATTGATGTAAAAGGCTTACTGCTATAGGCTTCACTTTCAACATCATCTTGTCCTTGTTAGAATGACTTACCCATTTTTAAACTGATGATATCCTTGGGACATTCTCCCCAGAAACTTTTCATAAAGTGTTAGTGATTTCACTGTTCTTCTACCCAAGCGTCATCATACATTAGATGTTTGTCCTTTCTTCAATTTTTTGTTGTTCTTATAGGGTGTCTTTTCAAATTGATGTTTTTTTCCTCTTAATGCCTCAATAATGGATGCTGTTTAGACATGTAAAAACAAACCAGTATAAGTTTGTTTTGATATAAAAATTTTTGCAATCCATGGATAGGGTTTCATAACAAACTTTCCATGACTTTTTGAAGACCCTCTAAACATGGTTGACATGTGGGAAGGACAGGGAAGTGATGGAAACCTAATGCCAAGCTAAGTTGTTATGTGTGAGTCATTTCCATGAACTCGCAGCAATGATAGTCATAACTAGTTTAGCTACACTATAAGCAGTTCTTTCTACAAATAGTATCCTGGAACATTCACACACTCTGGGAAGTTACCATTACGATTGTCCCAGATTTATTGAACTACACAAGGAAATGTCTGCATCTCTAGCTGATTTTCAGATGAGATAAGGAGTGCTGGAAAAACATTTACCCAAGGCAGAGAGAAGAACATTTACCCAAAGCACAAGCAAAACAGAACGAAAGGTGCAGAGGAAAAAGGTCGTGCAAACAATGCAAGGAAGTATAAAAACAAAGTGTTAAAATTAATTTGTTTTGAGTGTAAGAATCTTACACTCAGAAAACAGAATAGAATGTTATGAAAGAAATACTGAGGGCAAAAGAAAGTTTTGGAAATTAAAAGTAGAATAGCTCCAGGAGGAAACAACCAGGCATAGCCAGTGTAGGAACTGTTCTCCAAGAGTGAGAATGTCTATGGAAAGTGAATGGGGCTGTTCGAGTCATTGTTTCTCGTAGTGTCAGTTTCACTTCTACAGGTTTCCTTTTAGGAACTCAGTTGTCACAGATCAAGGAGAACATAAGTGTTGAAATCTTTACTTAGTATATACTATGTTGATCTCCCATATATAAAGATAATTAAAAATGAATCTTAATGAAGAATGGGATGGGAGATGGGATGGTTTGTGGGTGGGAGGATGGTTGTGGAGGGAAAAACCGCTATAATCCAAAAGTTGTACTTTTGAAATTTATATTTTTTAAATAAAAGTTTTAAAAAATGAATGGGAGAAGGCAGGGCCTGGGCGGTACTGGACTGAAATATTATAAATTATAAATATCAGTTCAATGAAGTGATATTCTCAATAGCTAAGATGTGAAAACAACCTACATGTCTATCAATAGATGGATAAAGAAAATGTGGTATACATATTCATATATACAATGGAATACTATTCAGCCTTGAAAAAGAAGAAAATTCTGCCATTTACAACAACATGCTAAATGAAATGAGCTAGATGAATACTACCTTTTCTCACTTAAATGTAGAATCTGAAAGAGTCAAATTCACAGAGACAGGCAGTAAATAGTGGCTGTAAGACAAGAGGAGATGGGGAGATGTTGGCCGAAAAACGCAGTTTCAGTTCTGGGGAATGCACAAGTTCTAGAGATCCACTGGACATCATAGTGACTATAGCACCAGTATACACTTTTGACGTTTGTCCAGAGTAAATCTGAAGAGTTCTTGCCACACCCATGTACGTAAATACAGAAATACAAAAAGTAACTGAAACGTGGTGAATATGCTAATTAGCTTGGCTGTAGCAATCATTTCACAGTGTTTACATAGTGTACTTTAAATAGATATAATTTTTATTTAAAAAAATAAAGAGACTAAGCATGTTTGATGTATAAAGTTTATACATTAACTGGATCTTGGTTCAAAAATACCCAGGTAGAAAAGTCATTTGAGGGACAACTAAATATATGTGCATATAGATTGGATATTAGAGAACATTGGGATACTCTAATTAACTTCCTTGGTGTGATAATGGTATCACAGTTTGTAGCAGATTGTGCTTGTTTGGTAAGATACTCGCTGAAGCAATTAGGATGAAATGTCATGATATCTGCAACATTCTAAATAGTGCAAAATACGTTGAAAATGGAAAGATGTCTATTACATTTTCTTCTTAGAACCACAATCCATTTTCAATATGGAAAAGATTTTAAAATACAAAAAAGGAAATGTATAAGCAATCATAAATATAATTCATCCTGGGATTCAGTTATCACCTGTGTGTGTAAAATATTTATATAATATAATATTTATAATATATTTAGTTACATATACAACACACATAATCTACAGGTACATCCCCACAGTACATCCTTTTTGTTTGCTAATATAAAGATCTTTTCACATTAGAATTACTAATATAAACATATTTCAATGGTTGAACAGTAACATTGCATACATTCATGAGCCCTAAAGTATTGTACTCATGTCCTCTGTTGAAGGGACTCTACTTATGATTGCTCAAGTCCATCTCTTCCTCCTTGTGCCTGAGAGCTTCCTTTAGTGTGAATAACTTGGAATGTTTCTAAATTCCCACTGGGGAGCCCTGAGCATTTTGTTATGCTTTATGACATTTTCCTCTCATTTGCATTAACCCAGAAGGGCAAAAACCATTCTTACCTGGATGGGTGTGTCTTACACGTAACAAATTGGTTGTACGTCTTTGCTCACTGAGACATTATTCGTCAGGCTCGTCTGATAAACTGTCTCTTTCTCATGCTATAATAGCATGCATGGTAGTGTTGAACTTGATGAAGTTCCTGAGTCTCCTAAGACAGAAGCTGAGTGCTTGTAGCTGTTTCACATTGCAACTATGCCATAAAGAATTGCTTTTCATATTAATAGATCAAGATTGATGGCAAGAATGAAGTTATTAGCCTGTTAGGGAGACTGCAGAGTGATCACATGTGGCAATCTAGTCTTTTTTTTTTTTTTAAGATTTATTTACTTGAAAGTCAGAGTTACACAGAAAGAGAAGGAGAGGCAGAGAGAGAGAGGGAGAGAGGTCTTCCATCTGCTGGTTCACTCCCCAATTGGCCCAAATAGCCAGAGCTGCGTCAATCCAAAGCCAGGAGCCAGGAGCTTCTTCCAGGTCTCCCACCCGGGTGCAGGGGCCCAAGGACTTGGGCCATCCTCCACTGCCTTCCCAGGCCATAGCAGAGAGCTGGATCAGAAGTGGAGCAGCTGGGACTCAAACCAGTGCCCATATGGGATGCCAGCACTGCTGGCGGCGGCAGCTTTACCCACGACGCCACAACGCCACAACGCCAGCCCCAAGCAATTTATTCCTTTGGAATGTAGGGTCTTTTTATCATGATATCTTCATTTGGCATCCAGTAGGGCCAATTTCAAATAGCAAGTCTTCTACTTTTACCCTTGGTCAAGTTACTGATTCTCTTTTCTCAGTGTTCCCCTCTGTTGCCATCTGTGGATGACAGAGTGCTAGTGGTGGTGACAGGAGGAGGGATGTCGGTAATGATGGTGGCAATAGTCACAATGCGATAGCAAGAATTAGCAGCAGTAGCAGAAAAAGTAATAGAAGTAGGAGAAACATTAGTAATGGATAACCCTACTGAGATTTATTTTTAAAAACAAATTTCTTGATGATAGTTTGATCTTAATCAGATGCACTTATGATAGAATATGTCTAGATAGTCTACAGGCCACTGTAAAAATAATTTGTTTATATTTGGAAGTAAAGGGAACAAAGAGGTTTTTATGGGCTCCTAATATTTTATAATGAAAATCAATTTTTTGTATATTTTACTCTCTAGAAGAGGGCCTATTTCATTATAAATATAACAGTTTAATAATAAAGTCTTCAAAATAAAATATTTATACTAAATCTATGGCAGCATCTTTAATTTCTGCTCAATATTCCTAATTTTGCATAAGTATTTTCTCGATTTGAATTCATATTTACTGTCTTTCTTGAGTCTTGCGTAAAAAAGAGAAAAAGTACTCCTTTATAAGTAAGTGATGTGAAACAGTCATACATAAGATTAATTCTCAAGGTCACTTCAGAACACCATTTTGGTTTTCTCGTTTATTTTTAAAAATACTCAGGAAATGAACAAGTTTCTGGAGCATTAAGTCACCACCATTCATTTTCTCGACATTAAACATCAGCTACCCTGTGATCCAAGAAACACCTAACACAAGTGAAATGAACACGAATCGTTTTATAGCGGAAGAGGAATGGAGTGGATGTTTGTTTTATTGTTGGTGTAGTGAAAGATTCGTGGGAGCTGTTATTTTTAAAAGTGCCAATACACAAAAATGTAGAATGACATTTAAGGCGAAGACAGATATTCTCTCTACTAATTTGGATTGTTTCATCTTAAATTAGAGTGTTTGGAAGAGCACCTATGTGGACCTGATGATATAGGTTGCTGAAATAAACACAAAGATAAATATAACTGAGTTCTGCAAATCCCACCTCCTCTGCAAAATCTTCATCAGCACCCTAGAAGGTGTGATCCTTTGTTGCTTGCAGTTCACTGCATCAATTCGTACACATTCATATACCCTATTCTTAAAATTTGAGGGCACTGTTTGAAAATAGTCAAGGTAGAACAGAAAAAATAGCGTGGCCCATGCCACTTACAATCCATTCAGTGGTGCACTCATTCATACCGTCAACAAATATCTCATCAGTGTCCACCCTGAGCCAGGCCCCCTTCAAGGTGCTGAGAACATCACGGGGACACAGCACAGCCCATCCTCTCAGAGAGCTCGTGTCTTAGTTGGAGGAAGAAGAAGAATTGCAACAAATTAGTTGAACAATTAGGAAGGGCAGGGAAGACCTCCTGACCTGTTAGGGTAGAACAGAGGCGTGAGGAACAGCTCTGAAACACGGAGGTGAGTGATTCTAAGCTAAGTTGATGCAAACGCCCTAGGCAGGTTGCCATTGAGTATCTTGCAGTAGTAGCTCAGCTCAACTAGTTTCTCTGACTTACAGTTCCGTCAACTGTAAAAAGGAGGTAATGATAATATTGCAGATAGGTTTATAAAAGAGTGCATGCAAAATGAGTGCTCCAGCAAGGGTTGATGCGTTTGTTCTGTGTGTCTCTACTCATGCTGGTGTCTGTCACGTCCTCCTGTTCGTCTGTGTCATTATCTCTTCCTGCACAGTGACATGTCTTTTGAACACAGAGGCCAGGGTCATCTAACACTGAGGCATCCAATGGCCTTTTTTTTTTTTTTGACAGGCAGAGTGGACAGTGAGAGAGAGAGACAGAGAGAAAGGTCTTCCTTTGCCGTTGGTTCACCCTGCAATGGCCGCTGTGGCTGGCGCGCTGCGGCCAACGCACCGCAGCTGATCCGCTGGCAGGAGCCAGGTGCTTCTCCTGGTCTCCCATGGGGTGCAGGGCCCAAGCACCTGGGCCATCCTCCACTGCACACCCGGGCCACAGCAGAGAGCTGGCCTGGAAGAGGGGCAACCGGGACAGAATCCGGCGCCCCAACCAGGACTAGAACCCAGTGTGCTGGCGCCGCAAGGTGGAGGATTAGCCTAGTGAGCCACGGCGCTGGCCAGCCAATGGCCTTTGTGAGCAGTTGGAAGATTTCTGTGAACCACTTCATGACGAGCGTGCCCACCTTCCCTTGTCTTTCTCAAGTCTTACAGCCCTTGCCCCACCTCTCGAATCTCCTATCACGAGGGCTTCTCCTGGACATGGCAGGAATCTGAGTGGCATATGCCCAAGGCTGCTCAGGACAGCTCAGGATCTGCTCCCCTGTGTGCGCATTTACCCAGTCCACCTCTAGGAACTCATGCACCTGCTGAGAGAGGCCTGGGGCAGCCTCCTCTCTTTGCTCCTTGAAACCCTGACCTCACCCTCTAGGTCCTTCTCTTCCAACTGAGTCAAGCTCAAGAGCTAAGGCAGCTAAAATATTCTGCATGAAAGAATGCAGAAATGTGGAGTCAGGATGGATGTTTAGCTGGAAGAGGAGAAAATCCACTTCTCCAAGCACCATGGCAGAGTTGCAGAGAAGTTTTTAAAGATAGAAAAGACCAACAAATCTAAATGCTTTTCAGGGCCACATTTGGAATCCTTTCTCCATCTCCTCAAAGATTCAGTCAAGTCTTTTGTAAGAATAAGCCTTGGGGCCGGCGCCGCAGCTCACTAGGCTAATCCTCCACCTAGCAGCGCCAGCACACCGGGTTCTAGTCCTGGTTGGGGCGCCGGATTCTGTCCCGGTTGCCCCCTCTTCCAGGCCAGCTCTCTGCTGTGGCCAGGGAGTGCACCCCATGGGAGACCAGGAGAAGCACCTGGCTCCTGTCATCAGATCAGCATGGTGCACTGGCCACAGCGGCCATTGGAGGGTGAACCAACAGCAAAGGAAGACCTTTCTCTCTGTCTCTCACTGTCCACTCTGCCTGTCAAAAAAAAAAATAAAAGAATAAGCCTTGGGGCAGGCACGTGGCAGAGCAGATTACACCGCCACTTGGGACTCTCACATCCCATATATCAGTGCCAGCTCAGGCTCCAGCACCGCTATTCCCATCCAGCATCCTGGGAGGCAGGATATTTTTGGTGATTTATGTACTTGGGCCCCTGACACCCCTTCCATCCACTGGTTCATTCCCCAAATTGCCACAATGGCCAGAGCTTGGCCGACCTGAAGCCAGGAGCCAGGAGCTTCTTCCAAGTCCCCCACGTAGGTGCAGGGGCCCAAGGACTTGGGCCATCTTCTACTGAATTCCTAGGCCATAGCAGAGAGCTGGATCAGAAGTGGAGCAGCTGGGATTTGAACCGGCAGTCACATGGGATGCCAGCACTGCAGACCATGGCTTTACCCACTATGCCACAGCACTGGCCCTTGTAGCAGGCTTTCATATGGACTTACTCATCTCTAACAGCCTTTGAGGTAAATACTACTAATATTACTCTTAAATGAAGGCAGACTGTGACCGAGTATTGGCTTTGGGAACCTGGAAGATGTGGAGCAAACAAGAGTGCCGGGGTAGCAGGGAGAGTTTGTGAGGAGAAGCAGGAGCTGATTAAGCAGCCAGTTCAGCAATTTTGCCAAGCAGACAGGCGGTTAGCTTTGTGCAGACGCCTAGTGGCTGTGTCAGGCTCATCGCATGGTGATGAACTTTCACGGACAATGCCCTGGAAGTTCTGTCCAGACCATGAAGCCTCCTGGGTCAGATCTCCCTAGGTCCCAGGCCACCCCCTGTCTTTGCAGCCCGTGGCAGGCAAGAGTGAGTGACAGTATTGATGAAGGTTGGCAAGCCATTGAACTTCGTGGAAAATAAAGGCAGGAGGCTGAGAAAAGATCAAATTTAAGTGAACAAATTACAGCATGTAGACAGGTAAAGGAGTTTGCTCTAAAAGCAAGTGTTTTATGTGTCCTTAGAAAATGTCTCTCTGAGGATCCTTTGCAGGGATGGTTTTGTGCACATAAATCCCTTTTGAAATTTGCACATCCAAGGCCTGTGCTGTGGCATAGCGGGTAAAGCCATGGCCTGCAGCACCAGCATCCCATATGGGTGCCAGTTCAAGTCCTGGCTGCTCCACTTTTGATCCAGCTCTCTGCTATGTCCTGGGAAAGCAGTAGAAGATGGCCCAAGTCCTTGGGCCCCTGCACCCATGTGGAAGACCTGGAGAAATTCCTGCCTCCTGGCTTTGGATCAGTGCAGCTCTGGCCATTGCAGCCAACTGGGGAGCGAACCAGTGGATAGAAGACTTTCTCTCTCTCTCTCTCTCTCTCTCCCTCTCCCTCTCCCTCTCCCTCTCCCTCTCTCTCTCCCCCTCCCTCTCACTCCCTCCCTCTCACTCCCTCTCCCTCTCTCTCTCTCTCTCTCTCTCCCTCTCTCTCTCCCTCTCCCCCCTCTCTCCCTCTCTCCCTCTCTTTCCTTCTCTCCCTCTCTCCCTCTCTCCCTCTCCCTCTCTCTCTATGCCTCTCCTTCTCTCTCTGTATAATGCTGACTCTCAAATAAATAAATCTTTAAAAAAGAAAAAGAAATTACACATCCGCCGATGCAAGTTCAGGAATCCTTGGAGAACTAAGCTACCATTACTGCTATGGGTGGGGCTGGTCAGACACAGGAAGAAATGATGCCTCATTCACCTTGTGGAAACCCCGCCTTTGGGGAAAGCTAACTTATACCACATTTGAATGTTTGGCTCTTAGTGGCCATTAACCTAAGCCTGCCTCACGGAGTAGCAGGCTTTTAATGAGGACTTGCTTTCCTGCAAGAAAAATTCTTGAGATTGTTGGAAAAGGAAAAAGGAAATCCTAGGGAATTGTTAGAACTGGTCGATGCGGCCTGTTCCCCAGCCTGGCTGGATTTCCTTTAAGTGCTGAGATGAAAGTCATCCAGCATGGAGCGCTCACCAGGGAGGCTTCGGGAGGGTTTGCCTTGTTCTATACGACTGCCAGGAACTGTAATCAACAAGTAAATGTGAGTGATGGAGACGTGCTTTTTAAATACTTCTCCTCCTTCAAAGCTCAGTATCCATCGTAACCAAGGTAGACTTGAATGGCAAGAGTGCAGATGGACAGAGGTGTTCCATAAATCCACAAGATAGCGCACCTGTTAATTTTTTTTTCAACTTGAGCACTGATAAAGGTCTTGGACATTTTGCCATTAGCATCTCATTTTTTAAAAGAATATTTCCCTTTTTTGTTTTAAAGTTTTTTATTTCATTTATTTGAAAGACCAAGTTACAGAGAGAGGCAGAGATGGAGAGAGAGAGAGAATCTTCCATCTGCTGGTCCACTCCCCAAATGACTGCAATGGCTGGAGCAGAGAGGATCCAAAGCCAGGAGCCAGGAGCTTCTTTGGGTCTCCCAGGTGGGTTAGGGGTGCTGCTTTCCCAGGTGCATTAGCAGAGAGCTGAATCGGAAGTGGAGCATCAGGAACTCAAACCAGTGCCCATATGGGATGCCAGCACTGCAGCCCGGGGCTTTAACCTGCTACACCACAGCACCGGTCCCTAGCCTCTCATTGGATTTCCTTTTCTCTCCTAGGAATGTTATGTAAAAAAGGCTTTGAATGATACACAGTCATTTTGAATTCTTTCCTTTTTTCCACCCTTGTTAAAGTTTAGCACACTCCTAGGCAACTTGACATTTCTTATATAGGAGATGGGGAAAATGGTTGCTTAGAAAACCGAAGGGCCCTGCGACTGTTCTGTATCCAAAAGGCCTTGTATTGAGAGAGTGCTAGTGCCAGCCATGACTATGAAGATGTCTTTATTCATCACCACTTAGGTATATTTTACAAGTTTTGTTCTGCTTTCTTTAAGTTTTTTAAAATGTATTTATTTACTTGAGAGGCAGAGAGAGTGAGAAACTGAGAGCTCTTCCGTCTCCTGGTTCATTTTCCAAATGCCTGGGGCGGGATGTGATCGGGCTGCCAGGTGCGTGGCAGGGCTTCACCTGCTCAACAACCCTGCTGCTGCCCAGCGTGCGCATTAGCTGGAAGCCAGAGCCAGCACTGGAACATGGACCCAGATACTCCAACGTGGGACGCAGTCGTCACACCTGGCGTCTAACCGTAAGACCAGGTGCTTACACCTTGCCCCTCTTCCCTGATGGTTGATCTGTTCCTGTGCTTGCTTGCTTTTTCCCTTGAGAAGTAATATGGGTTTCCATTGACTCTTCCATGTCTGCTTATTCTTCCCCTCTTGATCAAAGCTGTGCTTTAGTGTGGGATAATCAATGACAAAGCTGACTAATGTGTCATTTCAATACGTGCCATCTGGTCTTAACATAAATAAATAGCTTTGGGTGCTGTGACTCTTGAGAGACCTTGAGTCTTGTTTGGACGCCTGTAACCCTTCCAGCAGCCTTTGGCAAAACTCAATTACAAACCCTGACTGGAGAGTGAGTCAGATTCAGTCTAAGAGGCTAGGGAGGACTGAGAAACCATGAACAGTTGGGAACTGTGCAACTACAACCATCCTCATAAAACAGAAGTGAAAATCGGGACCCAGATCAGCTTAGAAACACAGCAGGGGTGAACAGATAAAATGCCAGGAATAAAGATGATAAAAATGAGCCAGTGTAGGAACAGCAAGATGCAGAATAGTTCTGAATCACCTCTAGTCTGGGTGTATAGAGGTCATTATCTGCTGTGGGGCTTCCTTCTGTTTGCTTTGGTTTTTCCACCCTTGACACCAATCTCAGTCTCCCAAATAGTGTGATCTCTTGAGCTAAGAATGAACAGGGTTGAACAAAAAAGACCTGTGTGTTTTGGTGACATTGACTAGATTTTAACATTTTTTTTTTCATAAATCCTTCTTTAGTATTATCATTATTTTCTATTCAATAGACAATACCAGTTCCAGGAGTATTTTAGTTTTTTTTTTTTTAAGATTTATTTATTTATTTGAAAGGCAGAGTTACAGAGAGAGGGAAGGACAGAGAGAAAGAAAGAAAGAGATCTCTTTTCCGCTGGTTCATTCTCCAAGTAGCCGCAATGGTCGGGTCTGGGTCAGGCTGAACTCCATTTGGGTCTCCCACATGTTGGCAGGGGCCCAAACACTTGAGCCATCTTCCTCTACTTTCCCAGGCACATGAACAGGAAGTTGGATCTGAAGTGAAGTAGCCAGGAATTCATATGGGATGCCAGCATCACAGGCGGTCACTTAACCCATGGTGCCATAGGCTGGCCCTGAGAAGTTATATGATGCCATTAAAGGTGATATTTGTCCCCTGAGCAGCACATGTGACATCTCCCCGTGAGGCTCCAGCCCTCCTCCGTGTGCCACCCCCAAATCCATGTTGGGGAAAGCATGGTGTCCCTGCATCTCGCGTCCCTCTTCACAAACCCTCTCAGCCATGCTTGTCTTGGGCAGTGCTGGCAGAGGCCAGCGTGTGCTGTGCGACACAGTGGTGCTTGTGTTTGCACAGTGATGACAAAACACGGGTGGTCCCATTGAGGGCTGGAGTGGGACCGCCTCCTTGGCTTTTGGCTTTGGAAAGTTTGCTTGGGATCTGAGAAGGCCTGTTGGCTTTTTCCCCCTCTCTCCTCATTACCAACCCTTGTCCATGACAGCCTTAAACACCACATCCAGTACAACCTTTAATTGGAGGTTAAAAGTCAAATATCTCTTCCTAGGGCACAATGCCGGAGTCACTCCGTACCCACTTTTCCGTTGCCTCCAGCTTGCAAGAGGAGAAAGCGAATTCTTCCCATGGCGGGATGGCACCGCCTCGTCATTTTGAGCTGGGAGGGCTGCAGGCCTGCCCCGCAGGTTTCCTCTGTGTTGTGTCATTCGTGAGCGTGTCCCGGGCAAGAGCCTTCTGCTTCCTGCCTTGGAGACCCCCGCAGCCTCCTCGCCAAGCCGAGGTCAGGAAGCACCATCCTGACGCTCCTCTTCTGCGAATGTTTCCCTGTGGTTCCCCACAGCCTCGTGGAACGTATCCCTTTCCATCTCCCTCAGAACCATTTATGTTTCATTATTTGCAGATGGAAAAATACCCAAATTGACACACAGGGAAGGATCTTTTTATTTAATAAGGCTTTGGTTGCCTGCCTCGTTCTGAAATGTGTGCTTGGGGCTCCAACTGGAGGAGGCTGATGATAGAATGTGAGGCTCTCCCTCTTTCCTCCCTTTCGTTCTCTCCTTCCATTTCTTCCTTTTCTCTTCTCCCCTTTCTTAGTCGATCTGATTTAAGCCCAGCCTCCCACGTTCCCAGCTTGTTCTGACGAGAGTCTGACTCTCCCCTTGGCTCCAACATACCGTTAATGCATTTACCACTTCTGACATAGGTGGTAGATTTTTTTTTTTTTTTAGCTTATATTTTCCTCCCCTTTGCAATCCCCTTCACTAATGGCAGGGAGTGACAAGTAGTGATTACAGAAATCTTGAAAATGCCACTGGGAACTCAGTGCCTCATCAACACTAGCATGCACGTTCAAGATCGGGTCCCCCCATGCCTCCCTCCCCCGGCCTTTTAGCCTCACTTTACTGGCAAAACCTGCATAACCTCTCTGTACTTCCTGACCCAGGGGTTCCAGCTGAAATCCTCGACAAGCCCAAGGGCCCACGCGGCCCTGCTCAGGGCTTTTATGCTTGCCTGCCACACGTCATCTGTTGTGAAGCGAGCAATGCGGCTTCTGCACCAGGTACAAAACCTTCCTGTGTAGATGGAGACATGAAATGTGTAGGTGCCACACAGTGTACTCAAGGGAAAAACAGACGTCTCAGTGGATTTCCGTGCCGTCCTCTTTCTCAGCCTGGGTTTGTTTTTGAGGCATCACATGGCCCTTGGTCTCTTGCTTTCTTCCCCTTTGGACTTGCTCCAGTGTGTGGCCAAGTTCACAGTGGAGCGTGGGAAACAATGATCACATCAGGCCTCAGGATCTGCTTTTCCACAGATCACAGACACCAGCTCTCTCCGTGGAGCAGGGCTGTGCTGCTCAGTCACTGATGGCCTTCATCACACAAGGTAACAAACCACAGCGGAGCGCCCAGTGTCCTGACAAGTTCATATGTTCATTTAGCAAATACCAGGCTGCTTCGAAAAGTTCCTAGGAGTGGGGCTGGCCTTGTGACTCAGCCACTGTCTGTGACACCAGCATCCCCTCCCATATGGGCAGAGTCCAGGCTGCTCCACTTCCAATCCAGCTCCCTGCTGATGTGCCTGGGAAAGCAGCAGAGGATGGCTCAAATACTTGGGCCCCTGCACTCATGTGGGAGACCTGGATGAAGCTCCTGGCTCCTGGTTTCAGCCTGGCCCAGCCCCTGTTGCAGCCATATGGAAAGTAAACCAACAAATAGAATTTGTTCTCTCCCTCTCCCTCTCCCTTTCCTCTCCCGTCTCCTCTCTCCCCTCCCCACCTTTTTTGCAATTCTGCCTTTCAAATAAACCAATAAATCTTTTTTAAAAAATGTCCACAGGAAATGGAGTTTAAAGATAAATTTATTTGGGTGCAAACATTTTAAATTCATACATAGTTTTTTCATAACAACCAGATTCTATACCCTTTATGAAGACGCCTCTCGGGTAGTTTTTTTCTGAATTATTTGTTTTCTTCTGAATTTGTTTTGTGCCCCACATGTGCCTGGCCATTTTAGAGAACAAAACACACAAGTATTCCTTCATAGATATCGTGCCACATTAAAATATATTTTCATAATCTCTCAGGGAGGAACAGTTTTGCAAAGAACTCGAGCACCTTTTGGAAATAAAATTCCAAAATTTTTAAGCATCTTGTAGAGTTTTCTAACTTTTTTTTAAGAAATAGATGCTGTAGAAACGAAGTGTGTTCCTTTTTGTGGAATTGGAACAGGCTAGGAGAGAATATTTTACTTTCTTTTCCTCTATCCCCTTTCACCTAAAAAGAAAGACAGAAAAGGAAGAAAGAAAGAGAAAACTAGGGGGAAAAAATAAACATGTTTGGATTTTCGCCACCTGGTTATGGTTAGTTCTTTATTTTAAAATCTCTTTCAAAACAGATCAGACATTACACTGTTAAAAACAATTTTCACTGTTGGTATTGAATATCATACTGCGCTTGTAGTAATAACTGATAGATATCTAGAATAATCTTCAGTGTGGACTGAGACTATAAAGAACTGTCAATCACAGAGTTTAACTTTAAACACAGATGATTTGAATTCATGTTAGCAGCATGAGGAAGCCAAGAAGATGGACTAGTGCTGGTTGGAGTAAAGATGATAGGATTACCTCTGCCGTTTGCATTCCTTGCTGGCTGTTCGAGTCACTAAATCAAGGCAAAGTTTATGAAAAGCCTGTGGCTGGGGTCTCCAGCTCTTCGTTCCTGCTGGGATTTTCCTATTATAAATCTGCTGTCAGAAATAAGTGCTTTACTTGTGACTTAATTCTATGCAGGCGCAAACACCTTGGTTCAACACTTGGGCCAGACAACCCTGACTGTCTGGAGAGCCACAGAGATCTCATTAACTGGAGCTGTTACAAAGAAAGGGGGTTCCCATACCCTCTGGTCATCATTCATTCACTGCTGCAGCAGCAGCTCTGTGGACGCTGAAAGAAACCATGAGCTCTGAGCCAGTGGTAGGGCCAGGGCGTGTGGGGCGCTGGCCGGGTGCAACGTGCTAGAGATGGGGCAGGCACGATTTGTAGATTCCAAAGTGTGATCCTTCTAGAATAGGGCAATTCCATTAAAAAAAATCTCTCCCATGCCATTTATTTTTAAATCTCTCTACTACTAGTACAATTAGTTGAACCTGTGCTGTGGTATGAATAATTAAATTCAAACATAAACCCAATTGCTCGGCTCTCACGGGCCTCTGTTCAAGTGTTCAATAGTTACATGGGGTTCACGGCCACTGTGTTGAACAGAAAGACATTCCTGTGGTCACAGACTGTTCTAGGGGACAGGGCTGGTGTAGGCACTGTTTGTAAAATAGGTCTTGCATTTCGGCCACCCGGCACCTTCACTGCTCAGGTATTAAGAGTATAGGCAATATGAACTGAATGTTAAACTTCAAACAGATTTCCATTGGTCATTTTCCAGTTTGCCTCCTCTTGTGTTGTTTCGAATATTGTCTACATCAGTGCTGTGAGCATGTGCAGTGTTCTACAAATACCAGTCTGTTGTGAGTAAACAAAGGAGTCAGGAATAAGCATCTAGAACCTGTTGGAGAGATTCAGCATTGCTGACACGTCTCTGAGATGATGTACATGTTAATCAGCTTGGTGTCAACCTTCCACAACATATACATGTATCAAAGCAGCATACGCAGGACCTGCGTTGTGGTGCGGTACTAAGCTGCTTGCAATGCCAGTGTCCCGTATTCGAGCACCAGTTCCAGTCCTGGCTGCCCCGCTTCTAATCCAGCTCCCAGTTCATGTGCCTAGAAAAATAGCAGATGATGGTACAAGTACTTGGACCCCTCCCACCCACAAGGGAGACCAGTATGGAGTTCAGGGCTCTAAGCTTTGGCCTGGCCCATCCTGGGCTATTGTGACCCTTTGGGGAATAAACCAGTGAATGGAAAAATCTCTTTCTTTCTTTGAAAGGCATTGTGACAGAGAGAGAGAGGAAGAGACAGAGAAAGATCTTCCATCCATTGGTTCACTCCCCAAATGGTCCTAACAGCTAGGTCTGAGCTAGGTCGAAGCCAGGAGCTAGGAGCTTCATCCAGGTCTCCCACAAGGGTGGCAGGGGCTCAAGCACTTGGGCCGTCCTCCTCTGCTACTTTTCCCGGGCCATTAGCAGAGAGCTGAATTAGAAGTGGAGCATCAGGGACATGAGACCGTATAGGATGCTGGTATCAGAGGCAGCAGCTTTACCAGCTACACCACAGCACCAACCCTTAAATAAATCTTTCTGAAAAATCAAACTGCATTGAAAGTGTGCCATCATGGGAATTGAAAGAGAGGTGACAGGAAGGAGGAAGGAGAGTGGGAAATATCGTTGTGTTCTTAAAAATGTATAGATGAAATACTTGAAATCTGTTCTCTTTACATACATACATTTATTTTAAAAAGTCAAACCGTGTACTAGAAAAATATGACTTATCATTTGTCAATTTTAAAAAGTAATTTAAGGCCGGTGCCGCGGCTCACTAGGCTAATCCTCCGCCTTGCAGCGCCGGCACACAGGGTTCTAGTCCCGGGCGGGGCACCGGATTCTGTCCCGGTTGCTCCTCTTCCAGGCCAGCTCTCCGCTGTGGCCAGGGAGTGCAGTGGAGGATGGCCCAAGTGCTTGGGCCCTGCACCCCATGGGAGACCAGAAGCACCTGGCTCCTGCCATCGGATCAGCGTGGTGCGCCGGCCGCAGCGTGCTGGCCACGGCGGCCACTGGAGGGTGAACCAGCGGCAAAGGAAGACCTTTCTCTCTGTCTCTCTGTCTCTCACTGTCCACTCTGCCTGTCAAAAAAAAAAGTAATTTAAAGTCATTTGGTGACAGATGAGAAATTTTAGAAAAAGAGACTTGCCCTTGACCACTGGAGGCTGAGAAGCAAAGATGGATTAAGAAGTTTGCCCTCCGAAATACATGAAGCAGCTCACCTGGAAAGCCCAGGCAGGACCACTTATGTGAAGTAACAAAAGCTCAATTCAGTAAAAAGCTGATTAAATTTATAATTATTTGACATGACTGTGAACATAGCCTACAGTAGTTTCCTCATTTGCTCTTAATGTGTGTTAGGATGTTAATGCCAAGTGTTCTTTTCTATAAATCTAGGTCCACTTTAGTGAACGTTTCTCTTCCTTGGGGACCTTGAACCCCAGTAGGAGGAATGGGTGTGTGTTATGGAGGGAAACTTGGTGCCTGTTTAGTACTCTTATCCAAATTTGGAAGATTTGTACTTGTGCCAAAGAAGAATATTTCAGGAGTATTTTAATTGGAGAATAAATGATCTTACTGTCTCTTAGCGTGAGGGGAGAGGTGTCCTGGGATGTGACTGACAATCTACACTGGGAGAATCCATCCTTAGCCTTCCTCTAGTTCCATCTTTGTGCACCTGGCCATATTTCGACACACTTAGTCCACAGGGACCACAGTCTGCAGGCACATGCATGTGGAGTTGCTAAGTGAGTAATATGTAGTATGAAGTGCTCTTTTGTTAGTTTCTCTAACTAAATTCTGAGCACCCCAGGGAAGGGAAAGTGGGGGTATTTAGCCACCTTTTTTTTTTTAACCTCCCTTAGCTTTCATAGTATGTGCTTAGTAAGACACTTTACTTAACTGACAATTGGAACTCTAAGATGGAATTAAAAATGTGTTTAATATTCAAATCAATCATTCAGTTTATTCAACCTGATACCAAGTTACGACTTTGCTATAACTATTTTTCTCCGTCTACCTGTTGTACAGACTTCAATATGTTGAATTTAAACTCCAGTTTGTTGCATAACCAGAAAACCTTTATTCTGAGTGACTGCTCTTCCTTGGCTCGAAAATGATATCAGCCTGCATAAACGACAATATAATTAACAAGTGATGGTGAAATATTTTATGAAATGAGGCCAGAATCTTCATCACATGAAATAGTACTACAAAAATTAGGTGGTGTTCCTTGGCACTTTTTGTCAAACTTCCGTGTGCCAGAGGAGGTCATGAGTTACTGCTTAGAATTTCCAAATCTGTGGCATCATCTAAAGCCTGGCATCTGGAAAGCGGACGTGAGGACAAGCTCCTTCCCCCACCTGACTCACCTCCCGCCCCCCATTGCTCTGACAGCCACCCTACAGCCAGTCCCTCTCCCAGATAAACACGTTCTTCAAGCTCTTTCCCTCCTGTGATTCTGCTCTGCTGCTCAGTCAGCGACTCAGCGTCTCCGAGTTGCTCATCCTCCAGGAGTTCCCAACCCTGATCTTGCCTGCAGACCCCCCTGTCCGAGGAAGGAGGAAGCCGGAGATCGCAGGTCTGGGGAGAGGACTCCTGCAGGCTGAACCCTGTGTTCGGAGACAGCACTCAGGCTCGGTGCCGTTCAGTCCATCGCGGTCGCAGGTGTGTGTCTTCTGAGAACAGCGGATCTGATACACCAGAGGCCAGGGCTCCTCAGCCTTGGCACCGTTGGCGTTTGGGCTGCTTTAGCCTTTGCTCTCGGCAGCCGTTCTGTGTATTGCAGGATGATTGGCAGTGTCCCTGGCCTCTGCCTGCTCTGTCTCTGATGGGAATGAAGACCTGCCACATCTCCAGATATTGACAAGTGGCCCCGAGGGGACAAAATCTCTCTGGGTCATGAACCAGTACCGTACGGAGATTGTCAGATGATTCACCTGCCACCATCTTTCAGAAAGATCTAGTGACATTCTTATGGGGGATATAAGGAATGCAGGTAATCCCTTTCAGAGATTAAGGTCAAATCTGTGTGGTTGTTGCATGTGGAGGCTCAACACACTAAGGACACCTGTCGTGGATCCCAGGCTTCTGGTTTAGGTGATTCAGTGATTGGTTTTCAACCTTAAAGATAAAAGCAAACAAGAAGCCAACCATTTTGTGAGAGACAACAGTAAGACAGCATGATGGAGTAGTTAAGATCCTGAGTTCTAAAATTAAATTAAATTAAATTAAACCATGAACTTTCTTGGTCTCACTTAACTTGTTTTTTATTAGATTTTTTAAGATTTATTATTTATTTTTTAAGATTGATTTATTTTTAAAGGCGGGTGACAGAGGAAGATACAGAAAGAAAGAGATGGTCCATTCACTGATTCACTCCCCAAATGACCGCCATGATTGGGGCCGGACCAGGCTGAAGCCAGGTGCCCAGAATTCCCTCCAGGTCTGCCACATGGATGAAAGGAGTCCACATACTTGGGCCATCTTCTCCTGCTTTCCCAGGAGCATTAGCAGGGAGTTGGATCAGAAGTGGCAGGGTTTGAACTGGCACTCTGTTATGGGATGCCAGTGTCAGAGCAGTGGCTTAACCTGCTACTCCACAACACCGGCTCCAATCAGTTAATTTTACTAAGCTCTGCTTGCCTTACTTATTAAATGGTGCTAATAATAGTACTTAGTTGATAGACTTTTCAAAGGGTTAAATGAAACAACCACTGAGAAGAGCAATGCCTAGCACTTAGTAAACGCTCAGTAAGCATTAACCATGGAGTGAAGAATGGCCCTCTGGCACTAGGCAATACAGCATTCCTGAGCCCAGGATGCCAATTTCAGATTGTGTCATCCTAACCATCAGGGTGCTGCCTGCTTGGGCAGCTGTGTGCATATTTGATAATTGGGACATAAGCTGCAGTAAGAGGAGTGGTACAACATTAGGATAAGAAACTAAGCAAAAATTAGATCATGGGGGCTGGCGCTGTGGCACAGCGGGTAAAGCTTCAGTGCCAGCATCCCATATGGGCACCAGTTTGAGACCTGGCTGCTCCACTTCTGATCCAGCTCTTTGCTATGGCATGGAAAATCAGTGGGAGATGGCTCAAGTCCTTGGGCCCCTGCACCCACATGGGAGACCCGGAAGAAGCTCCTGGCTTGCGGCTTTGGATCAGCACAGCTCCGGCTATTGCGGCCAATTGGGGAGTGAACCAGCAGATGGAAGACCTCTCTCTCTATCTCTGCCTCTCTCTCTAACTCCGCTTCTCAAATAAATAAAATAAATCTTTAAAAAATTAGATCATGGGATATCTTATGTGGCTAGCTTTTATCCTGTGTGAGGAATGAGGAAATGCTAGGTTTTAAACAGGGAGATGCCATGTCCCCACTTTCATTTTAGAGTGATGGCTTCAATAGAAAAGGATGAGCTAATACCAAAGGAAGTGTGTGGATGAAAAGCCCTTTCTTTTCCTTCTTTCCCTCCCAGGTGTATAGAAAAGTCACTTGCCAACTTAATTTGCTGCTTCCGAGTATAGGAGTACAACAGTGATAGAAACCTGAGGTTTTCCAAGAATGCCCACGTGCAGTTTTGGCATATGCTGTCTCCTACTTGGTCCCTACAGCTGCAGACAATATGGATTCCAAAGGTCAGACTTCTCCTTACAGGGTCAATAGTTGACTCTGTGCAAAGGAAAGAAGGAAGTGCCTTTGCAGATGGATATAAGCAGCCGGGCCCACGGGACCACAGTAGGCTCCTGTCCAAACATTAAACCCCATTCAACATCGTCTAGACCTGCTGGAGTGATTTGGTCTCATTAGCCTGTCCAAAACGAATCTTCGGATTTTAATGGTGCAGAGTTGTGCTTGCAGACTTTTCTCTGCCAAGCATCGGCTCTGGAAGTGAGGGTTAGATGGCCCACAGTGGCTTGGCTGGAAGCCACAGGGGTGCTTAAATAACTTTGTGTAATCTAACGACTTCATTCAAACAGAAAAAAAAAATGGATACAAGAAGGGGAATACACAACTGAGGTAGCAGCAGACTTGATGGCTGAAGCTTACTGAAAGCACGTCAGGTAATCCTCAACTGAGACGCGCCTCTGCCTCAGATACCATTCCTGCCTCTGGACAGTCTGCCACAGCATGGGTAGTGGATAGAGCACTGGAGAGAGAGTCGGCCGGTCGGAGTTCCAGTACAACCTCTTCCTTCAGCTGACAGGGCGAGCTCGGGGGCCTTCATCTCTATGGTTGGCGACTATTGATCTGGTCCATGGAACGACCAATCCAGGTGATTAGGAAGGAGGAAGGGGAAGGGAAGAAGAAGAAAATAATAATTTCCACCTACCTAGTTTATTATGTAATTTTATGAGAATTGTGCTGTGTGGTTTACACACTTCATCCTTAAATCACAGTGCTTTTGGAGCTGTCTCCATGGACGTTTTCAGGTTTGTGTTTTCATTATTATGCATTTATGTGAAAACACTAGGAATAATATGGAATGACAGACACTTAAGACAAAACCACCTTCTATAATAGTAGGTAATTTTTAAAAATACATTGGTATTTATTTGAAAGGCAGAGAAACTGACAGGGAAAAGAGAGAGAGAGAGAGAGAGAGAGAGAGAAGGAGATCTTCCATCCACTGCTGCAAGTGAAACCAGGAGGCTGGAATTCAGTCCAGGTCTGCCAGGTGGGTAACAAGGACCCAAGCACTTGAGCCATCCCTGGCTGCCTCCCAGAGTGCACCTTAGCAGGAAGCTGGAGTAGTAAGCAGATTGGGGACTTAAACCCAGACACTTTGGTATGAGACATGGCATTCCTAGAGGCATCTTAATGGCTGCGTTAAACACACCTCTGGAGGTAACATTTTCAGACCTTGAGGTTGTCCCAGCAGTCGCCAGGGTCACTGATGGAGATTGGCACATCTACCAGGAAAAAACCAAGTGCCCTTAGAACAAATCATGGTAGTGATTCTGCTTCCTCCTTCTGTGTTGGTCCACCTCAAGACTGCACAGTATCGAGGCTTTTTTGTCTCTGTGTGGGCTATTGGACATGAAGGAGCTGCTATTATTATTACACTTATCCCACTTAATAACTAACACCTTATAGCCCTTTGCTACTGACAAAGCATCTCTATACCCATGATCCCATTGTTTCATACAACTGTGTTATGTAAGTAGCACAGACATTTGCATTCTTGATTTATCCATGGGAAACGAGATCTTAAAAAACTGAGGAACTATCCTTGCATATCATATAATGAAAAAATTTCGTAAGACCATGTTTTCCCCATGCTATCCCAACGAGGATAGGTGGCAAGGAGGAATATGTAGATAGTTTTACTACTGCAAAATTTTTGATGGAAAAACTGCCCTCATGGATCATGGCATTGCTAATTATCTAGAGATCTTAAAACTGTCTCTTGACGTTAGTTGAAGCAAGGTTGATTTACAACACTTATTCTCAATAGTGCTAAGTGGATCAAATAGCAAGTGAGTATGACCCTATGTTTTGTGATATTTCCTGGCATTGTAGACCTCTACTGATCTTTGTGCCATTCCCTGTTTACATCTTCCCATTGCTATGTATTTTCTCATCTTAGAATGACAATCTGCATTCTCATCTCTGCCACCTTGTTTAGACTTCACCATTCCTCAAAATCCTGCTCAAATTCAATTGCATAAAAAGTCAACTTCCTTTGCTTCTCTCCCTGCCGGCAAAGAGTCCCAACCCTACTGAATTCCTGTCTCACATCTCAGGCATGCTTTACTCTGATGTACGTATTTATATATAGCTGTCACCTTTCTATCTAACTACCAACTTTTTGAGTTTAAGCATCTTTCTTGACTCACTTCTGTGGCCCCCATAAAGCTTAGCCTGTGCCTTGAACTTTCTCAGGAACAAAAGCCCAATTACAGTGAATAGAAGAGTCATTAAAGGGGGTAATTTAGATTGGCTGAGAACACCCAGAATGAAATTTAAATAGCTGAGAATAGGAAAAAGTCCTAACGGTATGCTCTAATCCCTGGACTATTTTCCATTCCAAATAGGACTTTAGGTCATGGTTTTTGTGGCCATACTTTGATGTTCACACACACACACACACACACACACACACACACACACACACACACACACCTTTGAAGTGAAGTCTCTTCCAGTGCCTCTGCATTGCACATCTCTTTGCAGGGACATTCAGTAGAAGGTTAGGAAGGCTCTGGTGAAGCACTGCTCCATTTTTCTCTAGAGATTTAGATTCTTTTGACCAATGTGCTGTTTCAACAGCTTGAAAAATGAAAGAACGAACCATGTCTGTCTAGACTGACCAGAAAGTAAAAACAAGGGGCACTTTGAAATCTGTGAATCTGACCACAACTGAGACTTGTACTTAGTCCAAGTAACTGGAAAATCAGTTTCTTGGATTAGACAAATTCTTCCCTTAAGACTCTCAAACTGCCAGCTTTCTTCTTTTATAATTAATAGAAAATTATTACATTGACAGACAAGGGACTTCATATTTGAGCCAATGGGAAAACTTGACATTAAAACCAAGGGAAATAATTTAGCCCCAAATAGAGTTGCAAATGCCAGGATAAAAGCAAACAAATGTGTTAATGATCTTCCTTGAGCATCAGACTGTAATGAATTTTGATGTATTCCCAGATGGAAAACATATCAGTTCTCTCTGGGCTGGGGATTTGACACTAGAACAAGAAAACACTGCAGTGGAAGTTAGCAAAAACCCTCAGAAGGTCTCACTTCCATCTTCTAGAGAATTAAAATGCTAAAGAAGACAGATCCCATTTATAGGAAACAGACTTATGGGATTGTAGGCATCCATAAAGTGGGAGGTCCTGACTGCACCACAGGGATTGCCATTACTTCACTGGCTTATCTGAAATTGTGTGTGTGTATGTGTGTGTGTGTGAAGGAGTAAGGAGTAGGTAGTTACAAGATGCAGTGGTGCCTTGATGTTCCCTTGTGCATTCAGCCATCTTATTACCCAACAAATACTTGCAGCCATCTGCCTCATGCCTAGCTCTTTTCTAGGGGGTATCTAATGAAACAAAGAGACACAGTCCCAGCCTAGTGGTGAGAGACAGAAAATACATGCATACGCACACACAAGTGTTTTTTTAAAGACTTTTTTATTTATTTGAAATTCAGAGTTATACACAGAGAGAAGGAAAAGCAGAGAGAGAGAGAGAGAGAGAGAAAATCTTCCATCCACTGGTTCATTCCTCAAATGGCTGCAATGGCCAGAACTATGCCATTCCAAAGCCAGGTGCCTGGAGCCCCCTTAGGGTCTTCCCATTCGAGTGCAGGGGCCCAAGTCTTTGGGCCATCTTCCACTGCTTTCCCAGGCCATAGCAGAGAGCTGGATCGGAAGTGGAGCAGCCAGGACTCAAACCGGCACCCACATGGGATGCCAGCACCACAGGCGGAGGCTTTACCTGCTATGCCACAGCGCTGGCCCCACACATAAATGTTTAAAATCAGATAATGATCAGTGCTATGAAATTTTTAAAAATCAGAGTGAGGGGAAAACAAGGGCTGTGTTCCAAAACAGAGTAGGGTGAGATATGTTGCTGTATTATTTATTATTTAAAGAGAAAAGGCCTCACAGATGATGTGGCATTTCATCCAGGGCCAGTCGGGGAGAAAGACACCTAAACATTTAGACATCGAGTATCCAGGCAGTGTGAGGTGTGAGGTGTGGGAGTTCTTGGCAGGATCCAGAAAGCCGTCTTGATTGAAGCAGTATCAGTCTGTGCGTTATGAGATATGATTGGATGGGGCAGACAAGAAGACTATCAGAGGAAGACCACCCTGCAGTAGGTGGGGACACCTCTATAGCTACATGTAAGTAGTGAAGCAGCCCACCTGCCATGCTGGAACTCTGACCAAAAGTAAACCAGGCAAGGGAAGAAAAGCTGGGTGTCCATCGGATAGAACATGGCAAGCGGCCTTGTTTTCAGTGATGCAACAAAGCAGCCTTGTTTTGCAAAGGTGCCATAGTGGTCTCCATGACCTTTCCTTCCTGCTAACTAGGCTTATTCTCAACTCCAAGCCTGTAGACATCCCCATCCTTCATAGCCTCCCTTGAGCGTGTAACAGTGGAATGAAATTTAGAGCCTCAAAAGCTTGAATTCAAAAAGCCTTTTAAAGGTAGCAACTGTATGACTTTAAGCAGCTTATTTAACCTCCTTGCATCTTAGTTTTGTCATCTGTAATAATAAAATATGCTTTACATGTATAAAGTGTTTACCTTATCACCATTGTCCAAGAATAATTGGAGAATGGTTCTGTTTTCAATAACAGAGGAAACTGAGGCACAAGTTACATCGGTGACCCAAAGTTACTTCTGAACTGTAGAACCAGGATTTGAACCTGAGTGCTATGGCAACTGGACTCATGCATTTAGCACTATGTACCTTGGGAGATGGTGTGCATGCTGAAAGAGATTATGTACAGAAAAGACAAAGCAGGTACTCAACAATTATTAGCTCTTTTAAAAAAAAAAAAAAGATTTATTTATTTTCTTTGAAAGTCAGAGATAGAGGGGGAGAGTGTTCACTTCCCAGATGGCCACAACAGCCAGTACTCCAGGCCAAAGCCAAGAGTCATGAGTGTCATCTGGGTCTCCCATGTGGTTAGTAGGGTCCCATGCACTTGAACCATTTTCCTGTGCATTTCCCAGACCATTAGCAGGGAGCTGGGTCATGAGTGGAGCAGCTGGGACACTAATCGGCTCCCATATAGGATGCCGGCATCATAGGTGGTGGCTTTACCCACTACGCGGCAGTTCAGGCCCCAAGTTCTTGACCGTTCATATTTTTGGTGAATACTATCAGAGGCACCAACTCAGAATTACTTGTCAAATAAAAAAAGCTTGTTGACTTTTATAAATAAAACCTAGGCCATAGATACTACAGGAAATGCTAGCTTCAGCTATGGCTCAATTTCAGTTCTAAATATTATTGCCACCCGTCACCTATCCCCTTGTTCCTGCACTTCCTGTGATGAGTCACTTAGCCTTTATTCTAACTTAACGCACCACCAGTTGAATAGAGGACAGGATTTCACTTTCCTGATGATGAGAGTGATCAAGTATCCTGGTTTAGCCAGAACAACCATCCAGTCCAATAGAAAAGAGAAGTCCTCTTCTTTAAGGGTAACATCTTGCATTTCCAAGGAAAATCTCACTCCAAAGAAGGAGAGGTGACCACTTTCCTGGTGGACTTAGTGACTGCAAGTCCTGATGGGCTCATACGGTCTTCATTCACACCTACTCTTCCACCTTGATTATTCTTTTTTAATTTAATTTGTTTATTTGAGGTAGAGAGAGCTAGAGAGTTCCCCATCTGCTAGTTCACCTTCCCAAATGCCCACAACAGCAAGAGCTGGGTTTGGAGCCAAATCCAGGAGCCAGGAATACAATCCAGGTCTTACATGTGGATGTCACTACTGCCTCCCAGGATCTGCATTGACAGGAAGCTGGAATCAGGATCCAGTGCCAAGAATTGAACCCAGGTACTCTGAAGTGGGATGAGTGTCTTAACGGGTAGGCTGATTGCCTGCTACACAGCTTAATTATTAATTGCACCTCCATTCTCAGAAGTTTATTTCTGAGTCCCATTCTGAAGTTTATTTCATAGTCAATGTAGTAACAGAATGAAGAATACTGAGATTTAGACTTGCTGAGCCATTGCTTCAGATGCAAGTCTCCCCCCTGAGTTTTAAGAAGTATTTTCTTAGCAGGCAGTGAGAAGGGATATGTCCACCAAAATATAGAGGGTCTGTTAATTCAAGAAGTGGGGTGGTGGATTCTGGGTGGCCAAACCCATAAATGTCAATGACAGTTCCCCTTTCCTCTTTGTACTATTTTGTACAGTTTAGCAGTAAACTGGAGGTGTTTGGGAGTTTGAAAAACATGGGTTTGGTTCTTGGCTCCATTGCTTCCTCTAGCCCATTGACCTTAGTCGGATGGTCTTCCCTTTCTAAGTCCCAGCTTCCTGTGTAAAGTTGATCATTTCTGTCTCAGTGAGTTATTATGAGGATTGAGTAGCCTGATGCACATAGAGCATTTACCACGAAACTTGGCATATAGGATTCAGTGAGTCAATGCTACTGTTTCCTCATGGTGTCTGGAGTAGATCTGAACACAGAGTAAGTGGGCAGCGAAACCTAGTGACCAGTGGCAAGGACAGGAGACAAACACAGAAAAGGGACCACGGCCCTCCCAGCGACGGCAGGGAGTCTGCTGGTGAATTCAGGCAAGGGTCACTGTCAACAATAGTGAGGCCTGGTGAGGTTCAGAGAAGGAAACATTAAAATTTGGAAGTTGGTGAGGAGATTTGGATCCAACTGAAACAGAGAAGAAACCACTGAGAAAATGCCTGTTTTAGAACTCCAGGGAAAAAGGGAGATTATTAAAATTTTTTTAAAAAAGTATTTATTCAACATCTATTTTGGAACATAGAGCTCTAAATAGGTAATTGATCCTACTCCAAGAAACTGGTGGAGAGAACAATTCATAGTATACAGAGGCATTCCTACTTGCAGTTAATGTGAGTTCAGTAGCTAGAGAATGATATACATCACAACCTTAAAATATAATTTTTGATGTGGAAAAGTAATTTCCCGAGATGCTCAGTGGAAGTGCTGTGAAGGTGCAGGAGAAATCCCTTCCCACGTGTACAGCAGAGAGGGCTGGGTCTCTGCAGGTATTCCAATCAACTCTTAAGTTGAAGCTGATTTTATTTGAGAGAGAGATTTTCTGTCCACTAATCTACTCCCCCAAATGCCTACAACAGCCAGAGCTGGGCCGAGCGGAAGCCAGGTGCCTGGAACTCCATCCAGACCTCCTACGTGGGTGACAGGGACCCAAGTACATGAGCCATCACCTTCTGCCTCCCAGCGTGTGCACTAGCAGAAAGCAGGATCTAAAGCAGAGGAGCTGGGCTTTGAATGGGGGACTCTGATATGGGTTGTAGGCACCCCAGGCAGCATCGAAACAGCTGTGCCAAACACCTGCCCCATGTAGTTGGATTTTACCTTTGGAGAAGATGAAATATTTGAAGCCTTGAACACTCCAAGCTCAATGCTGTCCTTGTACTTTTGTTCCCTCTGTTCAGGGTGTACTCCCCTAGGTGTCCCCAAGGCTTCATGCTCCACTTCCTACAACTTGTTTTCAGATGCCATCTGTCCGTAAGGCCCTCCCTTGCACACATCGTTTCCCACTGCTTTGCTTTGTCTTTAGCCTTTGCAGCTCTCTAACCTAATGTTTACTCTGTAATCTGGATTAGTATCTCCCGCCCCACTAGATTGCCAACTCCACAAGGGCAGGAAATGTTGCCTATATTGTTTGCTGCTTGATCTCCAGCACCTAGAATAGCACTTTGCATGTAGCAAGTGCTCAGATTTGTGGAGGGAGGGAGAGAGTCTGGCTGATGGGTGTGGGAATTTGTACAGCACACAGTATTGGTGCAGGTAGACTAAATGCATGCGTGTGTGTGAGTGTGTGTATGCAATAGAAGTAATTTAGTTAGGAAGCACATGTTGGAATCAGACATTAGATGAGTTGAAGACCAGGCCAGAGAACTGTTTTTATTCTACATATCATGAAAGCTATCAAATATTTCCATGAAGAAACTGATGTGAACAGAGTTCTATTTTAAGTGGATTGACCTGGGGCTAGTGCTGTGGTGCAGTGAGTTGAAGGCCAGGCTTGCCACACTGGCATCCCATATGGGCACTGGTTCAAATCCCAGCTGCTCCATTTCTGATCCAGCTCCCTGATGATGTGCCTGGGAAAGCAGCAGAGGATAGCTCAAGTCCTTGGGCCCCTACACCTGCATGGGAGACCCAGAAGAAGCTCCTGGCTCCTTGCTCAGATCAGCTCAGCTCCAACTGTTGCAACCATTTGGGGAGTGAACCAGCAGATGGAAGCTTGCTCGCTCTCTCTTTCTCTCTCCCTCTCCCTCTCCTTCCCCCTTTCTCTCTCCATATCCATCTCTGTCTCCATGTCCAACTCTACCTCTCTCTGTAACTCTGACTTTCAAATAAATAAATCTTTTTTAAAAAAGTGAGGATTGATCTGACAGCGTTGTTTGTGGCAAGGGTAGGCAAAGGCTAAAGGTAGGAAGACCAGCTAGTTGACCATGACAGTAAATGACATAGAAGACTGTAGTGATCTTAATCAAAGAGGAGTTGAAATTGAGAGGATAAAGGGAGATGCATGAGAAAGGGCAAACAAAGAGGAGGAATTGATAAGATTTGATCCTGTTAGTCAAATGGAGAGCTAGAGAAGAGGGAAGAGGGAAACGATCCGTCTGTGCAGTGATTGGCGTGAGAACTGACCTAGCATTAATACCTAGTACTGAGGATCCTTAGAGATGACATTTGCTTTCTCCTTAGGAACCATTTCTGTACAAAGAAGAATCATGTTCTGTGTTTGGCTAACCTAACCCAAGACCGTTTGCGTATTGAGGAGCTTGAGGAACCTTCCTGTGGGACATGGCTGCCTGTTAAATGTTATGCCATCCTTATCCCTGGGACTCCAGTCTTCTTTCTCATCAGCAAGGTTTCCATGAAGAGGAACTGCAGAGTTGCACATTTGGAAGCAAAGGGAGGGCTATGGAGTTGTCCAGCAGACAATGTAGGCAGCAAAGGGAACTTCAGTCTGAAAAAAAGAGCTCAAAGTCCCTTCTGCAGTCCATCATGGCATTTTTCAGGAGATAGGAATGTATTTCTGTGTGTGTGTGTGTGTGTGTATGTAGGTGTCTGTAGAAACAGGGCTGCCAAGGATAACCACATAGACTGTGTCCTATAGAACTCACGGAGGCCTTATTCCCAGAGCATGGTGGCCGTGCTGCTTTCTGCAATGGGGATGTTTGCTCATGAAAACGCACAGCAGAGAACTGACTGGAGGCTGGCTGTGCTCTTCCGGAATATCTCATCTTCCAGTTCCTGTGAAAGCTGCAGTCTGCCTTTAGAGATGAATTTTCTCAGTAACCCTTGTCTGATCTTTCGGGGTGAGTTCACCCATCCATCCTCTCCTGTGGCTGAAGGATCCATGACTGTCTGAGAAAGCGTGGAAGGTACGGGACTGAAAAACATGAACAGCTAAAGATAAGGGAGCTGGGGTGGCGAGGATTCTGAAGCCCTCTTAGGCCCAAACATTTGATGTTGTCCACAGACTCCTGCCTGTGGGTCCCTGGGCAAGGCATTGTCTTCTCTCTCAGCTCTCATCTCTGTCCTTTCAGTCAAGCTGGCCAACCCAAGTCAATGCACACCCAGTGCCCCACGTATTAAATATCAGCGCCGTTGCAAGTTTCAGAAGCAGCTGCTAAAAAAGTACTGTTCTCTGGTTTTCCCTCTCATTTTGAATATTTTCTTTCATTTCCTCCTATTTGCAATGCCTTGGGTGACATTCCATCAGGAAGTAAACTTTCCAAGTACTGTCATGTTAGAGCCTTAAGAGAGAACTGATGTGGCCTGGAGTGTTAACAGGAGCGCTCTGTACGATGAGAAATGTATGTTTTCTTTACTCTGGCCAGATTTTTCTAGACCAGCAAGTGAAGGTTTTTTAAATATTAGCATGTAGTATATTTAACAAAGTGCTTACTGAAAATCCCACAAAATATGTCTCTCCTGCATATTTTTAAAGCAGAGAGGCGTTCACCTTGGTTTGTGTAAGCATTCAGTGGTGCACGTTATACTTTATTTTGGCCGCTGTGATATATATTGGGAAGGTGGCTCTCTGTGGACACCCAGCAAAGTTGGCAAGCTGGACACAGTTGGTCCAAGGATAGGGCGACTTGAGTGAGCTTTGTACGAGAGCCCTCACTGTCTCCTATACAAATACATGTCTAAATTCATAGTCCAACCCATCACACCCATTGGCAATGAGGCAGTGGAGGCCAGTGCCTCATCATCTGTTGCTCACTGTAGCTGTGTCCTATGTGTTCCCTGACTCCAGGCTTGACCACTCTCTTGTGGCCACCAGAGTGCCTCCATTGTGTCTTTGGTTTAGCATCAGGCCTCCCCTAGAGAGGACGTGCCAGAATCTGCACAAAGAACTGCCTAGGAAAGGGATAAATGTGCTTTGAAAAGCCATATTTAGCATCATCAGTGCCTTGGAGGTATGTTTGCTAAAAGTGGAATAGTGATTTCTAGAATGAAGTCCAAACTTGTTATGTCACTCAAGACCCTGCATGGGGGCCAGTGCTGTGGCACAGTGGGTTAAATTGCCACTTGTGTTGCTGGCATCCCATATCCAAGTGCTGGGTTCAAGCCCCAGCTGCTCCAACTCTAATCCAGCTTTCTGCTAATGCACCTGGGAAGGCAGTGGATGATGGCCCAAATGTTTGGGCCCCTGTACCCACGTGGGAGACCCAGATGGAGTTCCTGACTCTTGGCTTCCTTGCAGACTTGTAGGGAGTTAACCAATGGAGGGAAGGTCTTTCTCTCTTGATGTCTTTCTCTGGCTCTGCCTTTCAAATAAATAAATCTAAAAAATAAAATCCTGCATGGTGCTATACTTTACCAAGTTCCAAAATGATCTTTGCTTTGATATTGCAAGTCTCAGTACCTGACACTGACGACACTAAGAGTAGGTCTTTGAGAGATTTTGACCTTGTTGTAGAAACAATGCACAAACCCAACTTCAAGTGGCCTGAGACGTGCTGTTGTGGAGGGACACAGGCTTTCCAGGAAGGTGAAGGTTGCTAGAGCTGCATGCTAACCAGCAGTAGAGTTACATACAGGTGAGTTAGGGTCCGATTCCCAAGGTGGAATTGTCAGGACTTAGACCTTCTAGAGTTCTGAGACAAAGGAAGACTCGGAATTGGCTGTCAGGTGTCCAGTGGGTGATTCCATGTGCACAGAGCAAGATAAAAGTAGAGAATGCAGTCCACAGAGCAAGCCTCAGAGGAAGGTTGGAGCTCTGCTTTGAACATGCCAAGCAAGAGGTCCCTGTGGGACCCTCGGACTGGGATGTCCAGTACGAAGTCTGGAGACATCAGATAGCAGATGATAGTGGAAGATAGGGGTGTAAATATCACCCAGCGTGGGCATGTGAACCGGATAGGAGACAGGATGAAGCCAAAGACAGAATTACAGAGTGCCTTCATGTGAACTTTTTAATCTAAAATAAAATTTGAGAGATAAAGCCATTGCTTTTCTGCTTAAACATTTTAATTATGTTCTAAGAATAATCACCTGAAATTTTCATACATGGAATTTTATAAGAGGGGCTAGGGCACTTGCTCTTAAGTGCAGAGCAGCAAATTGATTTAAAAAAAAAAAGGACATGACTTTATACGAGGGAACTCCAAAAAGTTCATGAAAAATTGAATTAACAGTAAATTTAGGAGCTGCTGGGATGCCCACGTCCTGTATCAGAGTCCCTAGATTCCAGTCCAGGCTTCGTTCCTGGTTCCTGATTCTGTCTTCCTGATAACGCAGACCCTGACAGGGAGCGGGTGCTGATGGCTCTGGGACCCGGATTCCTGCCACCACACGGGGGACTCACATTGAGGTCCCAGCTTCTGGTTTCAATGTGGCTCAGCCCCAGCTGTTGTAGGCATTTGGGGAGTGAACAATGAATGAGGGATTTCTCAATAAAGATAACTTTATTTTCATACAAAAATGTTTGAAACTCACCCATACAAGGGGTCTTCAAAGAGTTCATGGAAAACTTAGCCATGGATTTTCAATATCTTTTGCACCAAAATCAGTTTATCTTCTAATTCCATTTCTCCACAAACATTTGGAAGAGCCCTCGTGTTTCTTCAGGTATCTTCATGGACAGCAGCACAGGAGATAACCTTTAAGAACTGCCCCTCTGACCTTGCCATCCCTTTTATCTTTGAGAACCTGATTTCTTTTCTTTTCAAAAGATACAAGTCATTTTAAAGTTCTCAGTTTAAACAAGTATTTATTTAAGGGGCATATATATATGTGTGTGTGTGTGGTATGTATGTATATATATATATACATATACATATATATATATATATATATATATATATATATATAGAGAGAGAGAGAGAGAGAGAGAGAGAGAGAGACAAATAGAACTCCCATCTGCTGCTTCACTCCCCAGGTGCCTCTAATAGCCGGGGCTGAGCTGAGTCTGAAAGCCAGAAGCCAGGAGCTCAATTCAGGTCTCCCAAGTGGGTGACAGGATCCCAGTTCCCTGGGCCATCACCACTGCCTTCTGGAGTCTGCATTTAGTAGGATGATGGAAACAGAAACTGCAGGTGGATATCACATCCAGGAACTCTGATACGAGGTGTGAGCATCTTAGTCTCCAGACCAAACACATAGCCTCTAAAACGCACAATCTGTCCCATTTGAATTGATGTTATATTAATTTGCAGGAATCACCTTTCTCAGTGGTATGCAATGTCAGTGTGCCTCTTACAGTTATTGGCCTGTTCGGTTCAAAGTCAAGTGCTAATTGCTTCGTGCATCCCCCTTTTGGGAGCAACAAAATACCTTTTGGGGTCTGGAAGGCAGGAGGGAAATTGCCACCCCTGCTCCCTGCCTCCCTTCTCCCCACACCTGGCAGCCTTCCCAGGGTGGCAGAGGCAGGAGTCACAGCCCCCTCATGAAATGTCAGCACAGAACAGCGCGACTCTGGCCTGGAGCTGAGACCTTCTTAGCCTTGGGTTTTGCAGGCCCTAAGAGGGCTGGGGAAAGTGAGAACCCAGTGACCTTGTAAAACACAAGCCTCTCTCTTCACAGAGGGCCGCCCTGTGTTGCTGAGGGCTCTGGTTCCAAGTAGCAGGCACCAGCTCCACTGGGACTTACTGGAAGGAACTCTGGTGCTGACACCAGCTCTAGTGGGGTTTACTGGAAGGAAGTCTGGTGCTTACAGAATCAACAGGAGCAGAAGGAACAGGCTTGGGAAAAGGCAGGGACCTCAGAAGACGGGGCACCAAGGCTTTGACTGCACATTGCCCAGAAAGAGTCCCTACTGTCCCCTGTGCCTCTCAGGCTCCAAAGACCCAGCCTCTGCAGGAGCATCCAGTGGGACTGTCCAAGCCCTGCCTGTGTCCTGGTCACCAGGAGACTAACAACAGGAAAATTAGGGTCTAGCCCGTTTACTTCCAAGAACGCTGTCCCCAAGCAGAAGGGCGGTTTGACGTTGTGTGGCCAGCCAGTGGCAAATGTTGTACTGTACTCCCTTTCAAGTATGTCAGCAGTGGGAGACTGGGGCTCATCGCATCGGCCCCTTTGGCTGCAGTCTGAACTGCAGACCAAAAGAAGAAACACACCCTTCCAGAGCTCATGCAAAGGGCCCAGCCTAGTGCTACGCATGTTAGATGTGATTGCAGCAGAACCTGCAACTGTTCTTTCTTAGACCTTGAGAAAGTGTTGGAGAAAGAGGACAGTGGTTACCAGAGATTTTTTTCCATCCAGGGGAAATGAATGCAGCAATTGGAGACGGCAGAATACGGGTGCTAAATAAAATAATGTGTCTAAAAGATGCCATTGTTTGAAATTAGCCCTTGGACTGACAGGTAATTAACTTCTGCCACTGGTTTAATTTCTTGTGTGGACTCGGATACAGGAAACCATACATGGGTGGTAAGTTTTTTCCCCTCCCTCCAATCTCAGAGGAAATGTAACCGGGTATGAACTGGTGGCACAACTCA
This sequence comes from Oryctolagus cuniculus, assembly GCF_964237555.1. NCBI lineage: Eukaryota > Metazoa > Chordata > Mammalia > Lagomorpha > Leporidae > Oryctolagus > Oryctolagus cuniculus. Next base: position 40,246,178 of record NC_091447.1, on the reverse strand, counting down.
TATATCAGTAGTCTGTAGAGGGCCTACATAAATCCTTTTCTTTAAAGTTATTTAACTGTTTTGAAAATGGTTTCAACAGAAGTAATTCCAATTGCACCAGAAAGGAAACCAGGGTCTAAAAGAAAAATATGCTCTCTTTGCTGAGCAAGGCAAACATATCAGTATGCAGAGAAACAAACCACTCTCTTGTGTTTTATTCCCTTAGCAAATCCCCCGAAACACTTACTTTATGTCCTTAAAAGGCTGATAGACAAAGAATCCTGTGGCCACTAAAAATTAATACCTACAACTGGTTCGTAACCACTTTACAAGGGCAGGTTCCTTTAAAAAAATTTCTCCATGAGTCACAGGCTCTCATTTTGGGACTTTGCACATACTATAAACACAACAAATACTTGTTGGTTTTTTTAAAGAAAAAAATATTTATCAAAAATGTACTCTCTGGGGAAGGATTTTCTATTTAAGGAATTAGATAACCTGCTGTTTTGCCCACATATCTTTATGCATAAACTAATGCATTGTATCACAATTCTAACCCCTTTTTTTAAATAACCTTGCCCTTCATGGAATAATATTTTTCCAGTAAGCTGTTGGTGACTTTCTGTCATGATGTTTCTGTTTACTCTCCCAAGAATTAATGTTTAAAATAAAAACGTTATATTTGGGAAAGATGAGAACTTGACACTGTTTAAAAAGCTTACAAATTCAAAGTCATTTGCTAAAACTGACTGCACTTTTGAGAACTGCAGGATAAAAATTTACAAACTAGATGACTCTAATGAAAACACAATGTTCACCTATCATCTATTATCTATGATAACACAGGAACTTAGATCTTGATCCATTACATCTTCTGGGTTTGCATTAGGAGAAGACAGAATCAACTTGTGATTAGTCTTACTTTCCTAAGATGTGCACACAACTCCTTTAATTCCAGGTTTTGCTCTGATGTCACCTCAGGGTGGCTTTTCTTGGCTACTATTTTAAATTGAGACTCACCCCGACTTGGCCAGAATGCCTAATCACCTTTTCCTACCTTACATTTCCCCCACAGAATGTGTCTGACACTAACTACATTTTGCTATGTATTTGTTTGTGGTGGTTGTTTTTGTGTGTCTTATTCTCTGTTGTGTGTCCACAACATATAACATACATACAAAGCATAGTAAATCAATGTTTGTAGACAGATATGTGAAGGCAAAGGTTGCTTGAAGATTTCTGATTATGGATATTTCCAACTGTCTTGTGGCTTAAAATGCAATTTCACATCAATTCTCTTTTTTGATTACTTTTACAACTGCGTTGTGTTTTAAGAAAGAACTATAATTCTAATTCAGCCAGTGAACAACCAGCAAGTGGTGGACTCCAACCTGACACCAAGGCTAATCACTGCCCTTGAAGTGCTGCGCCCACTCCAGTTGTCAATCTTTCTAGCTGGAGGAATTAATGCTACACGTGAAGCCACATCTCAGAGCAGTGGATTCCAGAACGAATATACGACTGGAATTTGAATGTAGCATATACATGATAACACAAAATCAAGAAAATAAGCCAATCTTTTCTAAATAAAATAATCCATTGTGGGCAAACGGCTCTCAAGGGTGTGACTCCTAACTTCCTCCCCGTTGAATGTCAGTTTCAAATGTCGTTGAAACTGACATTTGCTTCCCTATGATGCTTGTTGAGGCCACGTGTTGTCCACCTCGAAGAACCTCCACAAAGCCCCACTCGACACTGCAACTCAACACCACACCCACGAGTACTTCAGTCCTCCCTTCGTGTGGCATTTCTGTTTCACATCATGCTGTGGTTAGAGGTTCAAGATCCCAGATCCAAAGCAGGCAGATCCAGACAACACTGGAAGCTCAGTGTGGTTGGGAAATTTGGGAGAAAGTGGGGAGGAATGACTGTGTCTTCTTGACACTGGGTCTTCGCTAAGTTCATGGAAAGTGTGCGTTAGCTTTCAGTCCATTTTTCCATGAACTTTATGCAATTTCTTCCTATCAAACTGGGCTCAAGGTACTAAATTCTGATGGATAAATTAGATGACATAAGTGAAGGACCTGTTGCTACCCCAAGTATCCCTATGTCCCTTCTACTAGATTATAAAGTCATAGAAGATAATGCACTTACCAGTTTTACTTGACTCCTAATAATAGCTACCATAACAAAGTTTCACAGGCAGGCAGTTTAAACAACATAAATACAACACTTCACTGTTCTGGAGGCTAGAAAGCTGAGACCAAGCTGTCCTAGGCTTGGTTCCTGCTGAGGACTGTGGGGCAGAATCTATTTTATGCTGTCACTCACTTCCAGAGGTTTCGTGGCAGCCTTTGGTGCTGCTCAGCTTGTAGAAACATCGCCGTGACCTTGGCCTTCATCATGACATCATGTTCTCCTGTTGGATGTCTGCTTTTTCCAAAGGCAGCAGTTGCATAAGATTGGGTTCCCACCTACTGCAGTATGACCTCACCTTAGCTAAGTATATCTGCAATGGCCCTGTTTTCAAAGATCATATTCTGAAGTACTAAGGGTGAGGACTTCACAGTATCAGTTTTGAGGAACACAATAAAACCTGTAACACTGGACTTGACATCTTCATGTCTCTGCTGTTCACCTCTCACATGTCAGGGCATGGTTGCTGAATCCATGACAAGTGGTGCTTTAAAAATTTCCTGGAAAATGGAATTAAAAGATAAGTTTATTTGGGTGCCAGAGAATTTTGAAATCCACCCATATGAGGGTCTTCAAGATGTTCATGAAAAATGTATCTTATGGAAAAAAACTATACAAGAACTTCAAAACTTTATACAAGATAAATTTACTTGTATCTTTTAATTCTATTTTTTATTAGGTGTCTGAATTTCCTTTGTAGATGTACAGAAAACTCTAGAAGGTTTAGAGCTGGATCCACTTTGCTGCAGATGCATGGGTTTTTGAAAATTGCCTGTACATCCACATCTTACTAAAAGAGGAGTCTCCCTCCAGCCGGTCCTCACTGGACGTTGGGTTAGGTCCTTGTATCAGGAAGGTGGCTTATGTTAAGGTGCATATTATGTTTAGGACTTTTGAAGAGGTTTTTAATATCTTCACATATAATATGTGTATAGTGGGGTTAGCAAGTAAAAAGATTTGTCTCCGTAATCTACGTGAAGGCATAGAGAATATTGTATTCCAATGAGAAGCCGCATTTATTAAAGGTGTAATATTTAAATTAAAATGTTGTACCTTATACCTCCCTATTTTTATATTTATCTTTCTTCTGCAAATCTTATCAGAACTTTTAGGATTGCTTTTCTGGCCATGTAGATTTATTTGAGCATTTAATAATGGATTTATAATGTATTCTGTAAGTAGTTGGTACTGAAATTTTGAGTTTCTAAATCTGAAGATTTACAGTGATGAGAACAGGACTGTCCATCAAGCTTAAGATCTTACAGAAAGTCTATAAATATTTGTTGAATGACTGTATGTGGTAGAGCAGAAGTGAAGTCATTTGTTTAAACTCCATTTGAACCAAAGAAATCAGTTACCTACTGTGAACATAATGCTACATTCAAAAACTGTGAAAGCAAATTTTAATTTTTAATATCATGTTATTTCCCATACGCTGGGTTTTCTTAGGACACCTGACTCTTTCCTAAATCTTTGCCATTGTGGCTGAGTTTTGCAAGTGCTCTATAATGAAAGGAGCCTCTCAAAAGCAGGATGAGAGGAGAGAGAGAATGTGCTTGTATTTGCATAGGGCAGGAGGGCACACTCCCATCTGGCAGAGTAGCTGACTGGGTCCATGTGTGAGTGCTCATTAAACTCACATTAATGCATGAGCTGCCCCAAATGTGTAAATGCCATTTCAGCTTGTTTGCTTTCTCCCAGACAACGGCATTGACTTTGGGGGGCTACCCCTTGTTGTTTACTTGCCAGTGGCATTTGACCTGGGGTCAGACCTGTATTTAACCCTTTTCTATAGGTCAAAACCAAATTAATTTGGTGAGAATTAAATTGGAAATGAGTCATCTGTACAGCAGGTGTCCCTGTGGAGAATGTGGGCCAGGTGGAAACATTTTAAGATCTGTGCCTGGGCCATCTCTGAAGAAGCTGCAGAGGTCAAGGAGGCAACTCCAAGGCACTGCACGTGGGGAGGGCCTGGGGTCGGATGTAGCAGGTGCCCACCCGGGGCACTTTTCTCAGCAGTGTGGGGAGCCTTTCAAAGAGGCCCCTTTTGGAGATAATTTATTCATAGATTCATGAATATCTATCTTGGGCATTCCTTGTGGACTGATTTACTTAGAAGTTGCCCTAAATGGTTGGAGCTGTAGCCTTTATCCCTACCTCCCACTGTCAACCAAAGGCTTTGATTTGAAGGGAAGAAAATATTGCAATTTTTTTTCATTTTTCTTTTCTCTAGAGGATGAAGAAGATGAGGAAATGGTGGAACCTAAAGTTGGCCACGACTCAGAACTGGAAAGTCAAGACCCAAAACAGGAGGTGAAGGAAGGTATGTTGGGGGAAATGCATTGAGCAATCATTTTATTAGTACTTTGTGTTCTTTTTACCAATGCAAAAGATGATAGAGGTAAGTAAAAATTGATTTTATGTCTTTTATATGAAAAGTTTTCTATCATTAGTCAATGTTTTACATTTAGCAATGCAATCTGTAACCTCCAAAGCAAGAATCATTGATTTCTCAACTGCTACAGCAAAGAAAATTCAAACCACTTGCAACTGCATAACAAATCCAATAAAATTCTTACTAAATAGTGATACAATGATACATGTTATCAACTGTCACATTATGTAGTTCGTTCCACCATATATCCTCATCATAGCAGCAAAGGGAAGTAGACATAATTATTTTATTAACACTGAAAAGTTTTTTTCATGGCATCTACATAGAAACGTTAACAGTGATCATTATTATTAACTGCACTATCAAAAGTTTTCTTCACAGCTCTGCCCATATAAGGAGGAACAGCTTCTTTCATGTTCCATTGGCTTTTTAAGGGCTTACCATATACTTGACCCTCTCCTAAGCATTCTACAGATATTTTCTACTCTTCTTAGAATCGATTTGAAGCTGATATTATTATTATCCCTACTTTGCCAACAGAGAACTAAGAAGAGAGAAGTTCAAGAACTTACCCAAGGACAAATAATTTTGAAGTACATGCATCAAGATTTAGAGTTGAATCCAAAGCCAGTACATGTCAACACAATGCCACCCTAATGACAGTTCCTTGCAAACCTAATTTTGTATTACTTTGGGAATCTCAGCCCACTGAGGTAGAGAATTTTGAAATTGTCATTCTTGCTGACAGATGAAGGATAACTGAGTGTAGATGAGAAAAAAAACTCTTCCTTAATTCCTAGAGTGTCCAAGTGTAGATTAATATAGCTCTAATTCAAAGCAATTTGATTTGTAAATGTTAAAGATGGCTGTGGCTCTGTCAGAGTATGTGGTATACAGCTGACACTGGGGACTGTAGTAGGAATGTGTGCATGTTGGTCACCCATACTGACTGCAATCCCTGTCTCTCGTGAGAAAAATTACTGTAGCCCCAATACCTATTGCAGATAACATCCATTTAGAGTTCAAGTTTTGCATGGATGTCACATGGAGTTAAATGAAGCCCTTTTCTTAATTGGTAAAGACTGTCTTATGATGAGGGACCTCGGAGGTGTGTGACTTGATTTGTTTTATGCAATCTCAGGAATGTATCCGCTGGTGCAGGGCAGCGAGGAAAAAGCACAGGCCCTAAAGCCAGGCAACCTAGAGTGGCGCCTTAGCTCTGCCATGGATTTGCTATGTGATCGCTTCTGAACAGCGTAGCTGGTGTGCCTCTGTGGGCTTCAGTTTGCTCATGGAGCACACAAACGTGTCTGCCCCTTGAAGGTTCCTTTTCCAACACTCAAATGGGCCAGTGTGGAAAGGTGTTTGGCACAAAGCACGTGCTGCATGATCATTTGCTCAATTTTCGTTAGCAGTCTTACCTTGCAGCGCCTGGGTCTACAACTGGGCCCTACCCCCGATGGGGTACCCTTGGGGTTTCTGTGCTGCGTGTTCCCACAGCTGTGACTTTGAAAGGGGAGCACGGTTGCCTGGGCCCCACAAGGCACGTCAGAATTTGTGGAAATAGCAAGAGAGATGCAAGAATCCCATGGAGGGTCCCTGTTCTCCTGGAGTGGGAACGAGGGCAGGAGGACAGTTCAGCAGTGTGACAGCAGCGTCCGCAGAGGGTAAGGGCCACGGTTCCCCGAGGGAGCCCAAGATGGAAGAGTCTTCACATTTCAACTTCTAGTAGAAACAGCTTTGTGCAAACAGCTGGCGAGTAGCCTGTTTTTCTCACAGGTGCAGCAAAGGACAAAGGAAGTCAGCTCCGATTGAAAGCCCTCTTTTGCCTTTTGCCAAACATCCTTTAAATATGCCAGGTGCTAAGGCGCTGGGGTGTTTCTGTGCGTCTCGGCCTGGATCCCCCCTCAGCCTCACCCTCAGCTCCAGTCTCCTAAGCGTCTTCCCTGGCAGAGGAAAGCATCCTCCTCCTTACGTTCTGGGCAAAAACACCCTCCAGTTGTAACCGTTGCTCGTGCTTCATGGAATTGATTAAAGCCCTGTGAAGTCAAAGAGGAATCTGAAAGAACATTTCCTGTGACTGCCGCACTGTGTGCCTTATTCTCCATTAATGGCTTTTCTGCAAATTAGCACATAATGGGTTAAAACCATGTTTATGTTGGCATCAAACCCTCTGGGTTTTTCTCTTTCTTTTTTTTTAAGCAAGACAGTATTTTGCAAACTTTTGAAAGAATCTCTAGCAGATCTCACCGTGGCGCCATTCACACGCCTGCATCATAGTTAGGGCTGTGTCAGCACTTCCATTAGGAACCCTGGGCCTCGGGGATTTATTACTCAGCCATAAAAGTTTGCTCTGGGCTGAAATTTGACATACACGGTTGCAAACCAGAGAGCACATTTTTGAGAAATCTGGCCCTTTTTTTGTCTTTTGGAATGAAGTTACAAACATGGTGAGGAGGAGACAGAAAAATCGGTGCTAACTTTTTACACTTTTGCCCAAGTGACATCGAAATGCATTAAAAAGTAAAGAAGTATAGCTTTGATGTATTACTGTTTTCACTCCCCCCCTGCCGCCCACAATTGCACAGGAAAAAAACAGCAGGTACATTTCAGCTTTTAATCAAATGGAGGAAATCTCTCTATGTCAGTGCTCCAGTGTCTTCGTCTTTAGAGATTCAGACACATCAGAATCAGAAACCCAACTCTTGTAAACACAAATTAACTCATAAACCTCACATTCACTTCAGAGAAAAACATTCTTTGTTGTTCGTTTGGTTTGGGTTTTCTTGCTGCTGTTTATCAACTGATTTCACTGTAAAATTCCCATGACAGCCACTGCCCTTATTTAATCTCATGTTTTTCCTGGCTATTTAGGTTTATTTTTTATCTTTTAGATATTCCAGAAAAATATTTCTACAAATCGTTTGATTTTGAAACTAAGGGATACCTCATTTGAAACAAGGCAAAGCATTCCTGTAGTAGATATTTTCAAAATAACTTTTAATCTAAGAATGAGGTAGCAAGATATTCAGTGTAAGTGGCAAACTTCCTTCTGCATATTGCACTCCTATAAAGGAAAAAATCTCCAGGCCCCAGATACCAAGATAGGTGCGTAGTCAGCAAAGAGAAACTAATGTACAGTCACGTTAATTATTTGAACAATAATTACAAAATTTAAAAGGGAATTCTAAGATAATATTTTTCATGTAGAAAACTAATATAGTTAAAGCATACTGTTTGAATAAAATTATAATAAATGGCACATATTCCTAAACCCTGAAAATGCCAAGATTAAAAACATAAGCTAGAGAATGTATTGGAAAATGCTATTACTGAAATTAAGGTGGTTAATTTCAATGAGAATGGATTTGTAAATATAAGAAAAATAAAGAAAAAGGGTAGTTTGATCCTAAAGAGATTTCCCTTTGCTTCTATTTTACTTATCCCTGCGATGCATCAAGTTACTTTTATGAACACAGTGATTTTTAGTTTTAAGATGTTTATGTTTCTGTACTTCTAGAAATTGTCAGAATTTGTACTTGAACTAAGGAGACAGTAATGACATACATTTCTGCTGGTTTCCCTTAATGAACCCTTGGATTAAGGGTAATGAATGAGATTAAAAACATGCACAATTTATAGAATACTGTATCAGTACAAAATTTTAGGCTTTATTTGCAATGTAAACTGTTTAGAATTCATACACAGCTAAATTAGAAATATTAATACACTTAATGGATAGTGATAAAATGTTTACTATGAAAAAAAGGGCAATAAGGAAAATCAAGAAAAAAATCAGATCAATTCCTTCTGAAAGATAAACTAAAAAGTATTTTCTTATGTTAAAAATATTTATATTGAAATACATAAATAACAAATAAAGGAAATTAGTAAAATTTATATTCGAGTTGAATACTGCAGGCCACAAATTCGTAGAATTACTCAGCCTTCTGAATGATGGATGTTATTGATCTGGTCCATTACGTTGTTATTCAAGCCAAATATAACTATTTAAGTAACTTTTAATAAACTTGAAAATTGTAGTCATCTGCATTGTTAGTGATACTTACATAATCTTTATTTTTATTTTTACTTCGAAGCACTCTGAATATGTGAAGTATTGTTATCTGTCAGATCTTGGCAGAAAGACTCCATGTGTTGTGTTGCAAAAAAACAAGCAAACAAACAAACAAAAAAAATTGTCACAGTGGTATTTTGTACTTACCTTATAAGAAAATAAATGTTACCAGTGCCAAGTTTTGTCCTCCTGTGCCTTTTGCTACTCAGTTATCCTTTTCCTTTTATGTCACGAACTTGTTAAGAAGTCCATTACGTTCCAGAAACAGATTTTTCAGGAAGAATTTGGGCTCTGTCCTGGAGTAAAACTCTCTGATTCTATTTGTGTGTGTGCCTGTACTTTGAACTTGGTAGGTCCCATTAGTCAACCAATTCTCTTTCCAGAAATCTGATTATTAATTATTAATCTGATCAATTAATTCTGCTGATGTTTTTATCTATCAATACACATGATGATTATAGTTCCTAGATGCTGTTATGATTTTATTATATTGTAGCAATACTTATCAATTTAAAAATTTCTAAGTATGTGAGGTCTTTAAAATCAAAAGTAACCCTTTAACTCCTAAGCTGAATATTATTTATGACTTTAAAAGTGCACATCCCATGCATGTGATTATTCTGTGCCCACAAATCATGCCATTTGATCCCTATTGGACATCAAAGCTTTTAATATAAAATATATCCTCTGTTTTGCTTCAGTAGCAATTTAATCTTGAACCCAATATTGTATTGTCAACCATGGTATCTGGAGAGGCTACTGCTTCACCCACCTGAACCTGGCCTCTGGAAGCATACTTTGATCAGCCATTTATGTTTCTCTAAGAGAAGAAGTTGTGTGTCTTGAAAGCTGAGATCAAAGTGACAATAAGCCTCAGGGAAGAAGAAATTACAGAAAATTACACAGATACCATTTTTTATTCAAGGTAATGGACCTGTACGGCAAGATGCAGGTGAAATAGAAGTGACTGGAAAAGATAAACAGAGACTAGAAAGACTTTCTTATATTAGTAAAAAGGAATAAAGGAGGAAAGTTCCTACTTCTTTGCTTAATTCCAGTGTCTCAAGTCTTCCTTTAACAGTGACCAAGACTTAGGGAGTTTTTTTTCTTCTTGTCCCATAGCACCCTTGTTTAGTGAACTTGACTTATTTTCCTAACAGTATTAACCCAAACAAAATGGACCAAATATGTTGTAGTTTCAGTTTTATTTCTTTTTTCATCCTTGACATTTGGCGATCTCATTGCATTCTTGAGAGTGGGACTTCAGATATCTCACGGAGTTTCAGAAAGCAGGCTAATAAATTACAGCATAATTACTGGTTGTTGAATTCCTCACTGTTTTTGCAGTACATTTATGTTTCCCCTTTAAAGCAGACTTAAAGTTTTGGCATCGTTACCCCCATTTTATAGGTAAAACTCCTCAAAGAGCTTCAATTAATTCATTAAAGAGTCAAAGCCAGCAAACGGCAGGTTGGTTTTGTAGAGTTCTTTGTGTTATCTTTGGCTTCTACCTGTACCAAGCCAAAGCCAAAGGCTACTCATTGCCCATTTCTTTTTCTTTTCTTAAATATTTATTTATTTATTTGGAAGGCAGAGTTACAGAGAGCCAGGGGCAGAAGCAGAGAAAGGAAAAGAGAGAGAGAGAGAGAGAGAGAACTTCCATCCACTGGTTTACTCCCCAAATAACCACAATGGCCAGAGCTGAGCTGATCCAAAGCCAGGAGCCAGAGCTTCTTCTAGGTCTCCCATATGGGTGCAGGGGCCCAAGGACTTGGGCTATCTTCTACTGCTTTCCTAGACCACAGCAGAGAGCTGGATCAGAAAAGGAGCAGCCAGGACTCGAACCAGCGCCCTATGGGATGCTGGTACTGCAGGCGGCAGCTTTACCTGCTATGCCACAGCAGCAGCCTCCTCATTGCCTATTTCACTATTTCTCAAACTAGTGCTGGGCAACACTGTGGCTAACATTTGTTGGGGGTTCTTGGAGCGCCCCGAAACACACATACATTAAGAGCTCTGGCAACGTAGGCAGCAAAGAATTTTCTCTCTGTATTTAGGGCTGCTGGAAACTATGGTGGGCTGTGTTGGGAGATTTCCGGCTGTGGTAGATGAATCATGTTTTGCCACCATAGTACCTGGAGAGCATTTCTTAAGGTGTGAACCAGTGACCAGAATCATTCTATTCTCTTGTTCAAATACGGATTCTCAAGTGCCTCCCGAGCCCATGTCTCGTGGTCTGGGGCCAAGAAAGGAAAGCTGGAAGGGAAAAGACATGAACATTAAAACTCTCAGTCCCCTGCAGTGGCTGTAGAAAGGCCCTTGAGAATTCCGATTTCTTAGGACAGGGGCTCCAGGGTGCTCTTAGTGAAATCACTTGACACTTCCATCAAGTGTTATGCTTCAGCTCACTGCCCCTAAGCTATTCTGACCTCTGGCCAGGGGGAATTGGTCCTGGTTGTGGCGATGGCCGTAGAAGTGTCTGGGAGACTGTGCGACCATGAGTGAGCGACGCCCCCAGGAACCCTGTGTCTGAATGTAGCACACGGCTTCCTCCTGTCGGTTTGTCATCTGCACTCACGAAAGGTTCATCCATCCAATGTTTGTTGGTGGCTCTCTCTACCCAAGAATTAAGCTCGAGTTCCCAGCAGCCCCAAAGCTTCGGCTGCCAGTTTCTGCCCTTGAAGACTTTCAGCCTGCGAGTGTCCCGGGTCCCTTGCCTATAGGTTTCTGAAAATCTGCTGGGAAGGAATCATTGTGTAACTGCAACAGGGCTCTGAGGTGCACTAAGTTTCAGGACCTGTAACACACAGCTCATTATTCCCTCTCCCTGGGTCTCAGTTTGCATCTTCAAATTTAGTTTGATAGCGCCAGAAAAGGAAGGCATAAAAATTGAGGGGCATTTTATATGAACATTTATTTGTGTTTTTGTATTTGTTTAAAAGTAGAAGATATCTTGGGTGAAAGTGGGTTGGGAAATACAGTCATTCAGCTTTTGAATGGAGACTATGCACTAACCAGTCAGCTTTACCAACTAACCACCTAAAACAAAATTAATTTACCCAGTAGAAAAGAGGAAAGGCACTATCTGGGTCATATAATATGTAGTTCCTACTTATTTAATACAGACAGCTTTATAATAGTGTCTAATATATGTATACATGTGTATTTATTATATATGTATATACTCATCTATTTTACCATATTTGAGCTGTTTTTCAAATTCAGTTGTGAAGAAAGCAACATTTAGATCCAATTGATAAACACACCAATGTATTTTCATTTGTAATCTTTTCTAACACTTCAAAATAATAATTAGGCCAGATATGAAATTTTTTGTGGAGACATTGCACAAATCTTGGGTGTGAATCTGCGAGTAATTAGAATCAGTCTAAACAATAGCTTGTTTCTCTGTCTCACCTCGCCTTTGATAAGCAGGCTTTTTCGAGAATTGGATTTCTCTTGCACAGTGTTAATTGACTCTTTTTTTTTTTTTTTGTCCTGACAATCTCTTCCATGAAAAGCCCCTCCCAGGGAACTGACAGAAGAAGAGAAACAGCAGATCCTTCACTCAGAGGAGTTTCTCATCTTTTTTGATCGGACAATACGGGTCATTGAGAGAGCTCTGGCTGAAGACGCTGACATCTTTTTTGACTACAGCGGTCGAGAGTTAGAGGAGAAAGATGGGTTAGTCTCTAGTGTGCATGTTTTAAAAAATGGTGTCATACGGTATGTGTTGATTGTAAATTTATCCATGTATTGACAAGACAAATCCCAAATCTAACAAATAAGAGGAGGAGGAAACTACAGGACTGGTTTTGCTGAACAGCGTTGAAGATGGGCTTCGGTTATCACTTCCAGCATAGTTTCCCTGTAGTTATCACGTGTTCCCGTGACAGGCTTGTGAACTTGATGTCTGGGGGAAAGGTCAGGAGACAGAGCCTGGCAGTCTTCCACATTGTCCTTAGTGCAATCGCTCTTATAAGCAGGCTTGTGTATGGGACCTTGATGTCTAAATAAACAGGAAGTTGAAGAAACTTAACATGAGACATGAGCAAAAGTAACTGATATGGAAGACATTGAAGACTGGAAAAGTTTTCTTCTTTTTGATTCAGTAAAAATTATGCTCACATACACACTTCAAAACTATCATGGAAAACAGAATTAAAAAAGTTTATCTTGGTTCAAAAAAAAATTGAAAGACATGCATAGTGTTTTCAAAATGTGCATGTCCATGAGCTTTTTGAAGACATCTTTTAAGCCTTTTGGCATAAGCAAGGGTACATTTACAGACAAACGAACTAACAAAACTTAAAAAGAGTGAGGGGCCCTGAATTGCTTTCTCTGTGACTGTCCTGTGTATCAGAGAAGGGATAGTATATCATTCTGGGGATCGTAGCAGACCCTTCGTGGGCCTCAGAAGACATAGACAGAGCCGTCTGGGAGCCACTGCTTTCTCCTAGTCAACAACAATATGGGAAGGTGGGATCACTTGCCCTTTTCATCAGACCTGATATTTTACTATTTTTAAAATTCAAATGTATTCATCTCCATATCATTGAGGATGCTCCAAGGAATATAAGAGTCTCTGAAAACAGTTTTAAAAGGGAGTTTGGCAAATGTTCTCAGCAGTTGGAAGCATCTTTAGACAAGTTTACAGAGACAAGAATATTTTGAATATACGAGTGATTTTTTTTTCTTTTAAAAAGCCACTACTCCATGGCTCAGATAATTCTGGGCCCCATTTTATCCTAAGTCAAGTACGTTCTGGCCAGGTATTATCCTGGGCTCCTTGCAGAACCTGAGTGCGTGTCCCTCTTGCCTGAATTGGTAGTGATGAAGCTGAGGAAGAATCGGGAGGGAAGAAAAGTTCCAACAGTTCAACTAATTAGAGCCCAAATAAATGTCGGAAGCTGGATCCCCCTAGGCTGGACAAGAGCTATGTGAGCTATGTGCATTTCTACTTTTAGTCTTGCAGAGCAAATACGATCAGGGTGAAGTTCTTATAAGAAAGCATCGGCCAGCGCCACGGCTCAATAGGCTAACCCTCCACCTGTGGCGCCGGCACACCTTCAGATCACCTGCCTTCAGATCAGTACGGTGTGCCGGCCACAGCGCACTGGCCGCGGTGGCCATTGGAGGGTGAACCAACGGCAAAGGAAGACCTTTCTCTCTCTCTCTCTCTCTCTCACTGTCCACTCTACCTGTCAAAAAAATAAAATAAAAAAAGTATCACAGCCAGTTGAATGTCAGCTGAGTAAACCTGGGCCAAAGTGCTATCCTTTAGCCCCACCTGAGGTTCGAACCCTTTGCAGGAGTGGTAAGGACGGGGAACACACCTGGTGCAGCCCCCTGCTCTTCATGTCTGTAACATGGTAGAAATGATCACTTACCACTTAGCAAGGAGGCAGCCACTGCAGCCAACCCAAATTTTCAGTAACTAGAAGCATGCCTCTTATTCCTGTCCTAAGGACAGGTGAGTGGTACTGATTCCAAAGAATGCCCTCGTGCATTGTACGCCCTTGCTAGCTAGGAGATTTCAAATAATTCCCGCTGCAGGCTAGAATCTGTTAGGAGGAGAGTGCTTCAGAAACAAACTTGACATTTTCTACCAGGCTTGGAATAACATGTGGGAAATTCTGGGCTATTTTAGAAAGAACTTTTCCCAAAGGAGAGCATCTCCATTTCATGTATTTATGACCAAAGTTGGCTGTCAAAGTGGATGTATTGAGTATTACGTCCCACACTTTGGTCGTCCCACTGTTTCAGTGTGACTGGAATGCAGACCAAGGCCATTCTGAAACATCATGTGTATCTCTTATGTGCAATCTCTCCCAGGGATGTTCAAGCTGGGGCCAACCTGTCTTTCAACCGCCAGTTCTACGATGAGCATTGGTCCAAGCATCGAGTGGTCACTTGCATGGACTGGTCTCTCCAGGTAAGAGCTACTGCTGGCATAGGACAAACTGGGTTTATGTTCTGATGGCATTTGTGTGAACAAATATGTGAGATTTCTTTCTTCACTTCGGATGTTTCCTAGCCTGCGAGTCTCTTTTCCATGCCTATTGGTTTTGTTTCTCATTTTGTTGTGGTTTCAGTTTAGATTCTCCACTTAGTTAAGCATATTTGAGTACCTATTATGTGCTCAGTACCAAACAAGGCGCCACACCGTTCTGCCCTTGGACTTGCTCTCGTTTGGGTCACCATTGATCTCCTGTCAACTTGCATGGATAGTCCTAAGCTTTTACCTGCCCTTAGCTGTCCTGGTGAATCAGTTTAATTGACTTCCCTGTACTTAAAGAAACAACTTCTTTTCCCTGAGTTTTCCTCTACTCTTCCTCCCAATGTGCTGTATGTGAGAGATCTCTTCCACTGTTGTGAGTTCAACCACAGCATAGGCAGCCTGTATGTAACTCTGCCCAATCACCCTCTTGAATTCCACTTTCTACATCAGACAGATTCACTCTGGTGTCCCACATCATCTCAAACCAACGGTCAACTCATCTTCATGTACCCCAAACCCTTTTCTCCCTACCACATTATCTTTATGTTAAAGGCGTCACAACATACCCAAGAACCCAAGGCAGATATTTCATCTCAACACTAGCGATTCCTCACCCTTATCTTCAGATCCAGCCTGTTACCAAGACTGTCCTTTTTCCCATGTCCACAGTCAGTATCTTACACCTGCACAGTTGTCAACCCTACTGTGCTTTCTACCCCCATGCTTGTCCATCTAGAGTTTTCCTTCAGTACCTCTACCCCAATAACCTTTCTAAAACATAGATCTGATTACTTCCCTGTATTAACAGACTTCACTGCCTATAGGAAAACCTAAGTTTTTCAGTGTGGCATTCAGACTGAAAGCAGGCAAATCTGCCAAGAGCTGATTTGATGAATGAGTTGACAAAATACTAAGCGCTTTGCCCAGCACTGGGCATCAAGTGATGTGCCAAGACATGCAGCCTAGTTGTGGTGAGGCCAGAATTTCAACCCAGGTGATCTAATCCCTGAACCCATGTTCTTGACCCTGTGCTATGTTCCTCCCTGCACCAACAATGACATGATAGCCAGGAGAGCAACAGGAATAATTAGTCTTGGGCAATTTTGCATAGCACAGTTTCTGCTGCCTTGTAGTCTGTGCTTTCATTGGGCTACTAGTCATAGCTGGCTTTTAATTTGCATCTCTTATATGCAGTGCACAGTGCCAGTTGCTCTGAAGGCTTTATCTTATCTCAGCCTTGTGCCAGTCCTATGAGGCAGCAATTATTGCCACTGCCATGTGTTAGCTGAAGTTCAGAGAAGCAAAGTAACTTGATAAAAGTCACTCGGCTGGGTTGTGGGAGAGCCTAAATATCTTCTCCTTCTGAGACACTTGTTCTTAACCACTCCCCCTCACAAAGGACTTCTTTTAACGCTGAGGGCAAGACAGCTCAAGATGCAGGATGATGGAGAGCGCATTGCAGGTGTTCTCTGAGTTCAGAGGAGGCTGGAATCTGTCTCTGGTCAGTGCTTCCCAGTAGACTGGGAGGAGAGAAGGTAGCCTTCCAGAGGGAGCCCTGAGGAGAGTGCCATCTAAGCCTGTTGGAACCCGAGAGAGCTGAAGCTGAGCATCACCCCCACAGCGGGGGGACTGTCAGCAGCCTCCAAGTGGGTTGGTGCATCCCCTTTCACTTACAGACAACAAGGTGTGCGCTGCCTGCTTGCCCAGGGAGCGTTTTCTGCTGGAGCCTGGGTGGTCTGCGAGCACAGCAGTCAGATCCTAGCCCGGGGCCACACTCAGCTCTGCTAGCTCACTCGCAGGAGCCTTATCTGACACATTCCCAAAGGCAACTGCACGGTGTTCCCAGGGCAGCTGACAAGGCTCCTGGAGGAGGCAGTGGACCCACGTCAGTGAGACAGCCCCTGCCCAGCCACAGCGTGCGGTGAGCCAGGCTGCTCATATGTTTGTTTCCACACAAGATCCTGAGTGATTTTTTAAGATGCATTTATGTATTTGAAAGAGTGAGAGAGAGATCTTTCATCTGCTGGTTCACTACCAAGATAACTGTAATGACCAGGGCTGGGGTAGGTCCAAGCCAGGAGCTTTATCCAGGTCTCCCTTGTGAGTGGCAGGGGTCCAGCACTTGGGCTAATCTTCTGTTGCTTTCCCCAAGCTGTTAACAGGGAGCTGGATCGGAAGTAGAGCAGCCAGGACTTGAACAGGCACCCATATGGCGTGTTGGCATCACAGTTGGCAGCTTTACGAGCTATGCCTCAACCGCTGCGGTCCTGTGTGATTTTTGTGCTGTGGGAAGTGAAACTGGAAAGGGCAGAGACTGTACATAGAAAGAGCACATTTATTTTCCCCATTTTGTGTAATCATCCCATTCATGCTGTGGGGAAGAGGTTTGCAATGCTGAAAAATGTATTTTCTAAAGGGTATATGAAAGAGGAATTAGACAACACAGTTCCTACAATCACATCACTTTTGTGGGATTCAGAGGCCCAAGTAACTCTCTACAGGGTTGAGCTATCATAGGTGCTTCTACAAGATTAGTCTGTGTAAAGATTACTTATATGCGCTCTAAATCACCTTAGGCCAGTTATCTAACTTCTGTTGGTTTAAGTTTCCTCCTCCATAAAATGATAATGGTCATTTCTACCTCATATGCGTCTTGTGAGTACTAAATGAGCTAATATACCTACAGGATTAAGAATTTTTAAATTATCTGATACATAAACAGTAGTTTTAAAATGCAACAGTAGTGAGAGCAGTAGCAGCAGTAATATTAGTAGTGTTGGCAGAACATAGCTCCTACTGCCTGTTATCCAGAGTGAAATCTAAAACCATTAGCCCTGAGCCCATTTCCAACCTTTTCCTCTTTTCTTACTCCTCACATAGCCTGCCTCTGGGCAGCACTGATGTCCCCTGAACTTGTTCTTCTCCATTCCATTAGTTGAGGAAACGTTGCCTCTGAGAAGATTAAGTAAAAAGGAGATTTATTGGAGTGCCACTGAGATGATGAGGGAATCCTTGGAAAAGATGGAGGATCAGAACTTGGGAGCAGTAGAAATCTGGGCAGCTTGGGGAACTCCATCCAAAGGATGTTGTACTTAGCCTAGCTCATGCACCAATCCAGAGTTTGTGTGTCTCCATTCAGACATGACAGCATCCATGTTGGAGAGGACGATTAGCTCAGCTTCATGAAGTATAAACCTTGAAATTAATGAATTATCCCTAAGAAGTCAGTTACCTCTGTATTGGGATAATCTCCAAAGAGGGAGAATCCTATGAATGGCATCGTTACCCAAGAGGCACCTTCTGCACTTGTCTTTGTATGTGGTCCATGCTGTCCTCTCTTCTCTCCTGGTAACCTTCTCACTTGAGGTCCAGCTCCAGTCTCATTTCTTCTTAGAGGTTCCTTTGCTGTCTCTCCCTGCCATACCCTGCCCTAACTGGGGTGGTTATGTTCTCCTCTGTGTTTCTACAGAACTTGGTTTACGCTTCCATCGTAGCATGTCTCATCGTCTGCTCTTACGTCTGTGTTGTGGCTATTCTTACACATGTCTTACCTCTTTCTATTTCCTGGTGAGTTCTTATAGGCAAGGGCACGTTATTGTGGACATTCTTGCCTCAATTTTACTTGACACAGGGCCTTATATATGTGTAGGGGCCACTTGTTGCATGCCACAGTGTGCAAGTAGGGACATGGCTTTGAAGCCAAGAGAATTCAAGTGGGATTCTCACTTCATCACGTGATAGCAACTTCATATGGAACAAGTTACTTATCCAGGGACTCTTGGCGTCCTCATCTGTAGAAACAAGTAAACTACTGCCTACTTTAGAAGACTGTGAGGACCAAATGAGCCAATCTATCACCCAGTTCAGTGTCTAGCACATAATGGGCATTTAAATATGTGGGTCCTTTCCTCCCCAGTAAATTTCAGTTACTTATAAAATAAACCAGACTTGAGGGCATATCTAGCAATTTCTGGGTAGAATGCCCCTAGGTTATCAACCTTGAAGCATCCAAACCTATGAGTAGTCAAATGAATATAAATTTTATAATTATATGTATTATCTTAAAATCATAATTCTAAGCAAAATTTAAGATTTAAATAATTTTTGGAGACTCTTTATTGGAGCCTAAGAAAATACAAGTAATTAGGCTCAAACGATGGCAAAAAGATATGCCAGAGGAGAGTTTGAAACCATAAAATCTTGTATGCGGTTACGATTTAAACCAGTACCTTTAGCCTTTGAGATCCTAGCTGTAGAAATTACACCAAAGGCATTTCACTGGCATTTTACTAAAACACTCCATTTTCTAAAGGAATTTTGAAGTCAAATCATTTCAAATACTTTCAAACAGAGAAAAGGAAAAGCTGAAAGTGGGTGCCACCGATGAGACCCAGATGTGATGCGGTGGGATGTTATTCCAGCCCCCTCTGGCTGCTCCCTGGCCCCTGTGGTAGTGGTGTTCATGTTTATAGAGTTGCCCGTTCACATGTGACATAGTTAAACTTCAGATGAGCAGTCTGGAGACTTCTGTGTTTATCTGGATGTTGGTCTCTTTGAATGGGCTCTGAATCAAAGGCCTTCCTTAATAGGCCTTTGATTCATCCGCTGAGGAGCGTTTTCTAATAAAGAGTGATGACTTCCCCTGGTGGCCACATACATGTGTAAAGTTGCATGCGTATACTGCCTCTGCACCACCAGCAAGTTGTTCTCTGCAGTTCTCTTAAGTCGAAGCAGCTGAAAGAATACAGTAAGCCACAGAGAAGATTTAGAGTCAGTTATTTTTGATGCAAAAACATTAATGTTCCAACTTTTAAGGGAAATTTCCTATTTAAATATATACATAGCACAGTGCAAAGAGACAATTATCTATAAGAGAGTGATATGATCTATAATCTTGGTGCTATTTTTAATGGGGCCGCCTTAGGAGAACCCCAGGAGTAATGACACTTTCATGAAATGGATTCTAACACCTTCTATGAGACTCGTCCTCAGTTTCTTTAACAACACCTAGAACAGAGTTCGTGTGGGGTGAGTGGGTATTTTTGAATACCAGGCCTCACTGTAGAATCGTCCTTTTTATGTTCCTGGTTGTGTTTCTTGCATTTAAGTTTTTAATTATTGGCATTGTTTAACACCAGAGGATTAAATATAAGTTTGTTTGTTTTTTGTTTTTTTACTGAGCACAGTCATTAAAGTAAAAAGCACAGAAATAATCCAAAAGATGTTGGCACAAGTTTATTTTATGCTAGGATTTACTAGATCTTAGATTCAGAGGTCAATAAAAGCTACTCCACTTTCAATCCAGCTCCCTGCTAATGGCTTGGGAGAGCAGTGGAAGATGGTCCAAGTGCTTGGGTCCCATCTTGTACCCATCTTGTACCCATGTGGGAGACCTGAATGAAGCTCCTGGCTTTGGTATGGCCCAGCTCTGCCTGTTGGGGCCATCTGGGGAGAGAAATAGCAGATGTAAGCTCTCTCTCTCTCTCTCTCTCTCAGTAACTCTGACTTTCAAAATAAATAAATAAATCTTATGGAAGGAAGGAAGAAAGAAAGGGAAAGAAAGAGTTGAGGAAGTAATAGAATGTAATACGTGAGGATTAAAGAGAGGCGGTCATTCAGGAGAATGTTAGTGCTAGATGCTCCAATAGGCAATGCTGGAAGAGCAGATTTTCTATGGAAAGTCAGGGATAACTCAAGCCTAGAAAGATAGATTGGAAAATTTCTAGAATATTAGAGCATTAGAGTAGATGTGATCATGCAGGGAGAATTTGTGTAGAGAGGGCAGCATATCCCTCTTGGAATACATCCCCCCTTGGAGACCCTGTAGGGACTAAAAAGAGTGATCAGGGAAGAAAATCAGGAGAGACAGATGTCATGGAAACCTTTAAATTATAGGAGAAAGAAGCAGGTAGGTGTTAGATGATACAGAAAGATCAAGCGGGGTTGGCTGTTTGGTAGGAGGCACGTGCACACAGAGCGTGGGAGCCAGGGACTAGATTATGGGGCAGGGCGGGGGCGGGGGGTGGCGTGGCCGCAAGCTGACATGAAGTATGCCTCACTGCAGACCAAGGTGCCACTGAAGGTATGCAGTGGTGCATGTGTGTGTAGGAACAGGAAAGTTTTCTTTGTGTTGTCATCCTAGCGTAATCCACCCTGTGACCTTTTCCATTTAGTACCCGGAGCTGATGGTCGCTTCTTACAACAACAATGAAGATGCGCCCCACGAACCAGATGGAGTGGCCTTGGTTTGGAACATGAAGTTTAAGAAAACCACCCCAGAGTATGTCTTCCACTGTCAGGTAGGAGTCAGCGTTGTAAAAATAGCCTACAGCTCCTGCTAGACCAAATATAGTTCATGCTGTATCGCTTCTACCTTGTGTTGAGAGGAAGAACTGAGTTTAAAAGTGGAATTGTTGACAGTTTTGGAAAATTCCCCCACAGTAACCTAATGTTTGGGGAAAGCAGCAACAGTCAGGAAGCCTGGTTGGGGAGTGTGTGTCATTTTCTTTCTATTTAAAACAGCCCAAATGAAGATGAGTTTATAAAGACCTCGCACTTAGGAAGAGTCGTGGTGTACCACTTCCTCTGCTTAGCGGCAGCATATGCTTGCCACCCACATGGACAGCCTCAAAGCACTGCCATTTCAAGTTCCCTTCTCCCTCTGAATGCACTTCAATGGATTTTGCCAGTTTGAGGTTTAAGGGTGCCCTATTGCTTTACAGATAATAATACTTCTGTAGCTGGTTTAGGGGAAGAATTATCACCAGTGCTTCTTGAATTGTTGAGAAACGTAGATGCTGTTTCTAGTTTGCCAGTGCAGAGATCATTTCAAACAGTTGGGACTGTTTCGCTCCTGTGCCTGCTGACATGCATCTCTGCTTCCGCTGACACGCTGCAGGCTGAAATCACGCTACGCTTGCACACACTCAGCTTGGCTCTGTTGCCACGACCCTGCCTAGATAATAGGCCTCGACACTGACCAACGCACCAACCCCTCTGTTCATTCCCCTGTCCTGTGATTATGCACAGGAAAATGGAAAGCAACCATTCCAGCTCAAAGTTTCAGTTCCTCAGCTATTGCAGTTCGGAGATACCGCGTGGCAGATTACCCCAAATACAGACACATCATTTAAAGAGGCTGGGCCAACCTGTTGACTTTGGGAGCTCAGTGCCATTTCCTATCTAGGAGCAGGGTATCTGTTTGAACTAAAATCTGTTTAGACTTTAGGACATTATCAGATATAGTTTGGGGAACAGGAGCTGCTGGAGTAAAAGTCTCAGTCTCAACCTGATTGAGGAGTCACTGACGCTGGCCATGTTTTTCTAATTTGCTATCTCAAAAACAACTTAACAAGAGATCTAGTCTGCATAGTAAATAAGCTTTATTTTCTGAACCTTTGAAATAAGAACAGTTTTTTCTTTTCCTTTTTTAAAAGATTATCAAGTTTGTCAGTCTGATATGCTCTTTCTGTAAACATAGAAGCACAAAATCCTAATTTGGTTCAGTTTTAAGAGGTTTGCTGAATTGCCAGGAAAATGCTATAAGGATTATGGGATAAGGAAAAGCACATTTTTGAAAAACAGTTCCTTGAAAGTACTTTGATATTACAGAAAGCCTAACTTTAATTTTAAAAATCTAAGCAGTAACACATTGTTTCAATCAGTGTGCATGATGTTTATCATTGTTTTTAAAGTTTTAATAATGTTAACTGACTAGAGGTACCCTATGGCAATCGCTGTTTGATAATGCACTTAATATTCACAATGTTACGTCGTAAAACAGTTAATAGGGAGTGTGGCAATGCTGAGGGAAGACGCAGATTCCAAAGGCCTTTGGAGTTCAGTAGAATTGTTTAATGACCTGTTTCATTGCATGGCAGTAGTTCATTCCGGTGTTCACTGCATAGGGCATCCCTCACGTCTTTTTGGTATCTTTGAGATCATTTGCTAAGATTTCACCAACAAGCATTTACTTAGAGTTTCCCCCTTAAATGACTCAATATATGTATTTTAGAAGAAAATACACTCCTGATTTAAAAAGTTAAAGGAAGCCAGACTACCGTGAATATACTAATGAGGTAGCCACACCAGAGTTGCCAGGAGATGCTGAATAAACCTCCATGTCCCCTGGATTTCTCCACTGTCTTAAACTTGAACTGGTGACAGAAATACGTGGGATTCTACCTAGCCTTCTCATTGGAAAAAAAAAAAAAACTGAGAATCCTAATGCTTTTAAACTTTAGGGTTGACCAAGAAACATGTGCCAAAGACCCTGCAGATTCTGGGGTTGTAGGTGTCAAATGAAAGTTAAACCATTTAACCGTGCATATGTTTAAGATGTTGAAAATCATGGTTGTGCTACTCCAGTATAAATGATGAATAATTCATATAAATACCCTTCCCATTAATCAAAGACATTTGAGAATATCATGATAATCCAAATTGCTGAATACCACTGGAAAACCTACTGTTAAATTCATTCTCTTAAAGTGACCAGACTCTGGGAGCTATAGAGGGAAGAGTGTGGAACCAGCTCTGGGAGGGAAAAAGGAAAAAAGCTTTGATCCTCTGCAGAAAAGAAGGAAAAGAAAAAAAAAATCAGCAGAGAAAAAGTAATTTTGGGGCCCTTCTGAGGATGCCTTGTCTATTAGCCAGGCTCTCTAGAGACAGAGTCAGTAGGAGACAGGTGAGTAACAGATATTCACAACAATTTCTACGTGTATCTGTATGTACTTGAGTGTTTGTGTAAATATATATGACTGTATGGGTACATGAGTGGATAGATATATGGAAATATATATGAAGAGAGAGTGATCACAATTTAAGAACTTGGCTCACGGCCGGGGTCGTGGCTCACTTGGTTAATCCTCCACCTGCGGCACTGGCATCCCATATAGGCACTGGGTTCTAGTCCCGGTTGCTCCTCTTCCAGTCCTGCTCTCTGGTGTGGCCCAAGAGGGCAGTGGAGGATGGCCAAGTGCATGGGCCCTGCACCCACATGGGAAACCAGGAAGAAGCACCTGGCTCCTGGCTTCGGATCAGCACAGTGCCAGCCATAGCAGCCATTAGGGGAGTGAACCAACGGAAGGAAGACCTGTCTCTCACTGTCTATAACTCTACCTGTCAAATAAAAAAAAAAAGAACTTGGCTCATGAGATAAGGGTGAGGCAGCAGGCTGAGGATTCATTAACAGGCGATGCTGCCTTCTTGAATCTGAAATCCGCAGGGCTGCACTGCAAGTTGGGGATTTCTGTTGCAGACAACCTTGGCTCTTCTTTGAGAAACTTCAGTCTTGGCTGCAGGCCCTCTGCTGATGGCTCAGCCTCACCCACATGATGGGGGATAATCTACTTTACTCCAAGTCTACGGACTTCACTGCAAATCATGATGGCAGGTGTTGTGGCACAGCTGATTAAGCCACAACTTGGGACACCTGCTGCCCATCTTGGGTCCTGGTTAACATCCTGACTACTCAGTACATGTGATCCAACTTCCTGCTAACTCGCATAGGAGGCAGCAGATGATGGCCCAAGTAATTACGTTCCTGCCATCCACGTGGGAGACGTGGATGGAGTCCCTGGCTCCCGGCTTCAGCCTGGCCTAGCCCTAGTGTTGCAGGCTTATTGGTATGAACCAACAGATGGAAGATATCTTTCTCTCCATATCTCCCTCTTTGTGTCACTCTTTCAAATAAATATTTTTTAAAAGTTAATCACATCCAAAAAATCCCTTCACACTAACATCTAGATTAGTATTTGACCGAACAACTGGGTGCCACAGGCCGCACCAAGTTGACACATAGCATAAACACTCTAGTTTACCTTCCCAGCAATCCAGAAAATCTGTATCTTTCACAACTCTTAAAATCCTGCCAATTGGCCGGCGCCACGGCTCACTAGGCTAATCCTCCGCCTTGTGGTGCTGGCACACCAGGTTCTAGTCCCGGTCGGGGTGCTGGATTCTGTCCCGGTTGCCCCTCTTCCAGGCCAGCTCTCTGTTGTGGCCAGGGAGTGCAGTGGAGGATGGCCCAAGTGCTTGGGCCCTGCACCCCATGGGAGACCAGGAGAAGCACCTGGCTCCTGCCTTCCGATCAGCGCCGTGCACCGGCCGCAGCGTGCTGGCCGCGGCGGCCATTGGAGGGTGAACCAATGGCAAAGGAAGACCTTTCTCTCTGTCTCTCTCTCTCTCTCTCTCTCACTGTCCACTCTGCCTGCCAGTTCCAGATCACTTTGGGCTACTAGGCAAGTACACCTGAAATGATTAACCTTCGATGGGAAGCTGTTAAATATCAAGGAAGAATGGCTTTCTTATCTGGTGGGAGAACACAAAGAATTTGATGTGGTGGGCAGTTTCTCTGATACTAACTGGACTGAAAATCAAGTCCTGGCCTCCGTGGTCATAAGCCCCTATTACTGCTGCTGCCTGAACTGGCTACGAAAAGTCACGAGGGGAAGGCAGGTGCAGTGAGCTGGGCTTGCATGCTGAAGCCCACGCCATACCTCGTGCTGCGTTGGTGGGTGCCACAGCCAGGTAACACCGTGCAGGTGTGTGGAGGGACGGTGGGGGGGCTCCGTAGAGAGCAAACGGAGCACATTGGGTGCGTAGCCTCAGCTGATCGTGGCAGTCACATGGGCGACTTTAAGAAAAGCTGCTGCTTGAGCTCTGGGGCTCCAGGTCTCATTTCTCTGGGGTCCAGCCTGGGTGTTTGGAAAGCTCCCAAGAGATGCGGTAAAAGCTGAACCCCACTGACTGTCGAGGGGAGATGAAGAAAGAGGATAACAGGTGAGACAACTGGTTGGCTTTGTTATCTGGAGGTGCAGGACTTTCATCCTCACCCCCTGCGATCCGCCTTTCGTCCTTGGCCCAGCCTGGAGCGGCGTGTCTTGCCTTTGTCATCCTGGTGCTATGCCTGACTGCGCTTGAAAAGTGCCCTAACCACTGCCCCTGCTGCTCCCCGCCCTGCCTCTTCCCTTTGTTTGCACCCCGCCTCCACGTCCGCGATTCTGTAGCTCAGGGAGTGCTGAGGTCCGTAGTGGAGGGGAGTGGTTAGGAGGTGCCGTGTTGTTCATCCAGGAACACGCTCAGGGTCCCCTGGAACAGGGTGCGGTGGCAATGCACAGCAGAGAGTGCTGCCGCTTTCTGCGTAGGTTCACGCCTTGGCACAGGTGATACCCACGAGGTTGGGATAAAAACAAGATAACATCAATAGCAGCCGAAAGGAAGCAACCATTGTGTTGAAGCTAAGTCATGCTGAGCTGCTGTGTCTCCCAGTCGGGCTCCTGGACAGTCCAGGAAATGACAGATGAACCGGTAGGTGGAGGTTAAGTGGAGTGCGAAGATAATAAAGGCCACCTGGTTACTGTGCAGGACAGTGTAACACCGCTAGTGATACTGACATTTGTCTATTTTATGTTTGCTCCACACTTCTGCCTTCATGAGCTCGTTGATCCTTAAAACAGGGAGGTAGAAAAGATATTTTTCTCCTTTTCCAGGTTAAAACTTTGAAAAGTTCAGGGTTTCCCAGCCAATGAGCAGTGAATCAAATCCTAGGACGTTCTGTCTTCTCTATCGTGCAGTCCACAGGCTGCCTTCTACAGGGATGGGAAAGCGTGGGGTTGGTAGCAAAGCTGTGCAGATGCTGCCAGGTGTGTTTTGGGCAGCCCGGCACTCGGCAAGCCATCGGTGAGACATGCCTTCTCCATGTGGCTGTCTTTCCCATCTCTGGCCCAAAGGGAAATTCAGAGAGCCCACAGAATGAAAAGACATAGGAGGAAAACAAACAAACAAAAAAAAGTCTTTCTGTGACCTATAACTTTTCTTCTACACCCTTGGTGATCTTTGGTGAATCTTGTTTACTACAACGGGTCTTTGCTCAACACTGATTGAAGTTTGTGTGTCCACATGGTCCTGTGATGTTCCAGTAATTTCAAAAGTAGATAACCAGTTACTTAGGAGGAAAGAGGACCAGGGATAGGGAGCAACGGGATGGACTGTGATGATTGTTCTCGTAGGATTTTAGAATAACTGCATTAAATGACCTATTTCTGGCTGATCTCTGATTCTTCCTATTTTTCCCAAGTGTATAAATGCAAGTAAATCCAATGACTCAAGAGCATGGTCCCAGGTGCTGGAATGCAAACATACAAGAAACATACCAACTTGGTATTGTTTTCAAAACCTTGCATAATCATACAAAGATTCCAGTGTGAAGGCTCACTTTTCTCTGTTGGGAAGAGCAAAGCCAAATGCTTTTCCTTTCGTGGGCAGTTTCGTGTCTTGACTACAGAATTTTCAGTGTGGGCCCTGGTCCGGCATGTTCTATTTTCATGTCAATAGAAGCTGTCTATACTTGGAAAAGATCGGTGGACTCCGCATAGAAACCAACCGCTCGGCCCCAGCACACAATCTGGCCACGTCCCTGCCGTCTTCTGTAGTGGCTTCTGCACACTGTCATTAGATTAAGAGTCTGACCACCCCACGCTGCTTATCCTGGTGTGGCCTCCCTCTTTTAAACAGAATGAATAGAATCAGGAATAGAGATCTTAGAATTATCTGCATTGAGGTAAGTGGCAATACTATATTTAGAGTTGAGGTTGCTCAGAGGTTTTTATTTTTGCTTCTACTTTTTCCTGCTTTGGTTTCCTTGTTGGCCTTCTCTTTTCAAGGATGTTCTGGAGCTGACCTGAGACCCTCGCTGTTTGGAGGGCAGAGCAGGGCGTGAAAGGGGGCAAATAACCTCCTTGGGGCTGACCCTGAACTCTCCGTTGCTTTTTTCTTCTGTGTGACTTTGTTTAGCATTCAGATTCCATAAAGGTTGAGGTTGTGATGCATGACCTCAGCTGCCCAGCACTTGGCTCTGGTGAGTTTCCCCCAACCTCAGAGAGCCTCCAGCCTGCAAGGCCTGCTGGGAACTCGGGAGGGAACGTGGGCTGCTGGTGGTCAGGAGAGGGACAGTGAGCCAACCACACTTCTGGGTGCCCCGTGGAGACCTGCTGCAGCGTTTCCTGAGCCCACAGAGAGCAGGCGTCTCCATCTCTGGGACCATGAAGTCCGCTCCATAAACTTCTTCTGCCGTTGGCACTCGGCCCATCCCCAAGTCCAAATCTACAGAACAGCGGTGGCACACAGGTATACATTAACTTACTCATTTTTCTAACATATGGTATGGCCCAAGAAGTGTGAGAATTCATTTAAATAGAACAGGATGACTTTCTTTTGCACAGGCTGACAAAAAGGAAAAGGCATTTTCTTTTTTCTTAATTAAGTAATATAAACTTCATGCATTTCGTACATAAAAATTTAGAAAGATAGTGATTTTTTTTCCCTCCCCACTTCTCTCCCACCCATACTCCCGCCCTTCTTCCTCCTCACTCTCCCATTCCCATTCTTATTTTTTACAGTGATGTATTTTCAGTTATCTTAAGACTCATAAGATTAACACTACACTAAGTAGAAAGTTCAGCAAATACTATGAAGAAACAAGAAAAAAAACATTGTTCCTCAACAGTCAAGACAAGGGCTGTTCAAAACTACTGCATTACAAGTGTCTATTTCACTATTCTAGATTACCTTTTAGGTTTTCTATTAGTTATCACAGATTAGGGAAAACATATGGTATTTGTTTTTGGGGGGACTGTCTTATTTCGCTAGGTATAATAGTATCCAGTTGCATCCATTTTGTCGCA
The DNA here is from genome assembly GCF_964237555.1 of Oryctolagus cuniculus. Classification (NCBI taxonomy): domain Eukaryota; kingdom Metazoa; phylum Chordata; class Mammalia; order Lagomorpha; family Leporidae; genus Oryctolagus; species Oryctolagus cuniculus. The sequence goes on along the minus strand of NC_091447.1, from coordinate 40,217,844 downwards.
AATGACAGGGTTTAATTTTTTTTACCACTGTGTAGTATTCCATAGTGTATGTATACCAAAATTTAGTCTTCAGTTGATGGACATCTGGGTTGATTCCATATCTTTGTTTTGTAAATTGAGCTGCAATGAACATGGGGGTACAGATAACTCTTTCATATGCTGATCTCATTTCCTTTGTGTGAATTCCCAGGAGTGGGGTGGCTGGGTCATATGGTAGGTCAATATTCAGCTTTCTGAGGTATCTCTACACTGTTTTCCACAGTGGCTGCATCAGTTTACATTCCCACCAAAACTGGATGAGGGTACCTTTTTCCCCATATCCTCACCAGCATTTATTTGTTGATTTCTGTACGGGAGCCATTCTAACCGGGGTGAGGTGGTGAAACCTCACTGTGGTTTTGATTTGCATTTCCCTGATGGCTAGTGATCCTGAACATTTTTTCATGTGTCTGTTGGCCATTTGAATTTCCTCTCTTGAAAAATGTCTGCTCAGGTCCTTTGCCCATTTCTTGATTGTTTTGTTGTTGGCGTTTCTTGAGTTCTTTGTAGATCCTGGAAGTTAATCCTTTATCAGTTGCATAGTTTGCAAATATTTTCTCCCAATCCGTTAGCTGCAGAAAAGGCATTTCTACACTTTTCTGTTGGATGTACCAGGAACTGGTTATGAGAGGTCAAGATAGAAAAGTCCAGATGACAACTAGTGCTGTGTTCAGTGTGAGTTCCTCAGATTCAAAAAGAAAGCGCCTAGCAGGTGCTTTGTAATTGGCAAGTGAATGCCTTGGTGAAGGACATGCTAACCTATGTAAGAGCCAAGCCATTTTCAAATGTGTTGTTCAGCGCATGTAAGGATCAGAAAGTGCAGAAGAGGAAGCCTCGACCAGTGTGGTATAGATTGTGGCACATATTCCAGAGTGTGAAAATGGGGAAAATTAAAGACTACATGTGACAGAAAGGCGAAATTAAGCTCTTACATTAAAGTTAGAAATTATGTAGCTCAGACAAGAGAACTGCAGCACAGAATTGCTATTTAGTGCTGTGGGGAGAAGCCATGAGGGCTTAAATGTATGTGCTCAGAGGAAGGCATTCAGAAGCACTTCCGTGCCAATTGAGTATGGCCGCTCTGAGGACCGAGGCTTGAGCCAGACACTGATTCTAAGTCGAAGAGCAGAACTAGAACTGTCACTTTCTGTTTTGACCATGGAAGCTGAAAAATTGCTTTGCCAGCTGTCGTGGTCTACTGGAACCTCTTCTGAAGAGTAACACAAGAGGAAGCAGAATGGGTTACTAGGAAACCGCTAAGGAAATGAGAACTATTGACCGGATTGCAGTAGGGACTGTGTCCCAGGTGATTCCTCATCTGCACACAGCAGTGCAGTGGACTGTGTACAGTACCAAGTGTGCTAGGCAGTGGCTGGACTATTGTATGCAAGGGATGCCATGCAGATACTCACAGGAAGTGCATATAACAAACACCACATAGACTTAAATGCTTTGCATCAAAATAAGCTTTCCTTTCATTTCTACTCTTCAACAAACTTTTTGAAGCACTCTGCTAGATTTTAAATTATGTTGTAAGTGATGAAACTAAAGCTTCACATGATTACAAAAACTAAGGCTCAGTAGCATCTGCTGTGCCCATTAATGTGCATATACTCCTATTGTAGACAAGGAATCCCAGCATTGAACATTGTACTCGGGTCCTTCAATGGACTTTACTCCTTTTCACATACCCTAGGCTAGAACTGTCTAAACCTGACTTTCTCCAGCTGTACTTCAGCAAACAGTTGCTCTGGGATTTTTATTTATCTGAACATCAGAGTGATAGATAAACAGATGCCCACACATAAAATCTTCGATCTGTTGGTCAGTTCTCCAAATGTCCACAATGGCCAGGGCTAGACTAGGTCAAAACCAGGGGCCAGGAATTCCATCCAGGTCTCCCATGGAGCTAGGACTTGAACCAGCACCCCAATTAAGAATGTGGGCATTCTAAGCAGGGCTTCACTTGCTGTGCCACAACACCAAGTCCCATGTCTCCCTGCCCCAGAAATTATTGAAGTTGTACAGGGAGAGCAATATGATCTGAACAAGCTCTCCACTACCCTTTCCTCCATGTCTTCCCAGCCAGCTGTTCACTGAGAGCTGAGAAGCCTCGATCTTGAGAAAACGGTTGCCCTGAGGAGTCTGGCTGCCTGATGATAGTGTTGTGTTTACCTTTACTGATCATTGTAAGGATAACAGAGAGGATACAGGTGTATTAGCATGGGCTGCCATAACAAAATACCATAGATTGAGCTATTTAGGAACAACAGACATGTCTCTCACACTTCTGGATGGTTCCAGATAATTCCACTTCTGGCTAGGGCTCTCTTCCTGGCTTGCAGATGACTGTCATCTTGCTCTGTCCTCACATGGTGGAGAGAGTGAATGGGCTCTCCAACTGGGAGTTAGCTTTTCAGTGTATGAACTCTTTCTTGGAATGGGTGGTGTGTGTGCATGTACAATTCCATTGTAATGGGCGTACATACAAATCCATTGTGATACGTGAACCTGCTTTGAAAAGATAGAATATTCTTTCCACATGTGGTTGTTTTGCTGTTACTGTAGGATAGTCAGATGGGAAGAAGCTTAAACCTTCGCATTTTTCGTTTAATTACTTGGATATATTCCGGAAGAAGGTTCACCTGACTTAGTTTACTCATTTACATATTAATCCATTCAAGAGATATTTATGGCCAGCACTGTGGCTCACTAGGCTAATCCTCCGCCTTGCGGCGCCAGCACACCGGGTTCTAGTCCCGGTCGGGGCGCTGGATTCTGTCCCGGTTGCCCCTCTTCCAGGCCAGCTCTCCGCTGTGGCCAGGGAGTGCAGTGGAGGATGGCCCAAGTGCTTGGGCCCTGCACCCCATGGGAGACCAGGAGAAGCACCTGGCTCCTGCCATCGGATCAGCGCGGTGCGCCGGCCGCAGCACGGTGGCCATTGGAGGGTGAACCAACGGCAAAGGAAGACCTTTCTCTCTGTCTCTCTCACTGTCCACTCTGCCTGTCAAAAAAAAAATACTTATGGGATATTTAGGGAATATTCACCATGGCCAGGTTCTCGCAGCGATGACTGGCTGGAGTTAAAAGTGGCATCTTCTCTCCCCAGGAATCCTCCAGCTCGCCTCCATGCCCACCAGGCTGATTTTTCTATCACTTAGCCAGCTCCTTTCAGAATGGGTCCCTCTTCATACTGGCCACAGTTTTAGGTGTGTTCTTTACATACAGATGCCGAGTGACAGAGAACCTGAGACAATTCCAGGGTTGTCTGAGTGATCATTTAACCATGTGTGTCTTAACTACATGATGCTGAGATGTTTACTGAGTTGTGGGAGGTAGGTAAGGGTATGGTGGCTAAGTAAGGGTGAGATACAGTCACACAGCCTAGTACTAAATTTGATTCTAGTACTCTGAAGCCCTGTAACTTGGGTAAGTCAAAGAGTTATGAGACTAACATAAATATGTATAAACACTCAGTGCCAGGCACATGGTAAGCACCCAGTGGATGTCAGCTACAACTATTATCTAACATGCAAGAATGATATGCAACATATGTAGCCATCTATGTGTGCTGTTCAAATAGTATGGGTGAGAGTAACATGCAAGAATGATATGCAACATACGTAGCCATCTATGTGTGCTGTTCAGATAGTATGGGTGAAAGCAGGAGACTGAGGGCTCTGGGGAGAGGGACCAATGTGGCCAGGTAACAGGAGAGTACTGAGTACAAGGGTAAATGCACCTAACCGACAAGTACAAAATGAGCTCGGTGATCTAATTACTGGCATGCGTGTGTACATGGCTTGAGCCTCATCCATGCTTCGTGCTTGTGCCACGCTAGTGGAGATGCATTGGCTTGATCCACATTGGTGGCCTCAGGAACAGTCTTTGCAAAGGAGCCTCTGTATTTACAGGTGGACATGAAAACCTTGCAGAGAAGTTGGCCATTGCCATGCTCAACCCAGTCTGTAGACCATGGAGTGAGGATAGGGAAGATGGGGTTGGAAAATTTTTGTGAATATTTGTGAAGTTGTCCCTTGCAGAGACATGTGTAGCTGGGATCCCTGGCAGGGGAAAGGGTGTCTCTTTGGAGTTGCTGTGTGTCTTTATGCTACATTTTCATTTAGGCAGAAGCAGGTTTCACATTTACCAAAAGGTTGGAAAGGAGAGAGAAGCCTGGGAAGGGCCATGCCCACCCTCAGGAAGGTGAATGAGGAATGGCATTCCTGGAAAGGGGTCTGTGGGAAGCCCAGGGTGGGCTGTGGGGTAGTCCCAGGCTCTATCGGTACCCACAGCGGTGAACAAGGCCACCACCACCTCCAGGAGGGCTGTCTTTGCATTGCTTTGGCTTTTTGGCATTTTAGGGATGGAATAACCTCAAGATTTCAGACCATCTATTTCTAAAACATAGACCTTTCTTTTCCTTTACCAAGTAGACCAAGACTCTCTGATTAGTATATGTGTTTATGAGATGGCTTCTACGGTCAGATGAACAGGGCTGTTTGACCACAGCATGTTCTTAATAAACCAAGAGACGGGTATTCCCAAATAGTTGCATTGTTATTTTGAATCATTTCAGATGGTTACTCAGCAAAACAATTTTAAAAATCATTTAAAAGCACCATCTGCTGGTTCATTCCCCAAATGGCTGCAATGGCTGGAGCTGGGCTAATCTGAAGTGAGGAGCTTCTTCCAGGTCTCCCTCATGGATGAAGGGCCCAAACACGTGGGCCGCCTTCTGCTTTCCCAGGCCATAGTAGAGGGCTGGATTGGAAGTAGATCAGCCAGGACTCGAACCAGCACCCACATGGGATGCTGGCACTGCAGGGGGCAGCTTTACCCGCTATGCCACAGTGCCGGCCCCAAAAGCACCTATTAAAGAGTTTGGGGGAATGGAATCATCGTCTCCGAGGGAAAGCTTTCTGACCTTGGTTATAGCAACACACTTGGCTTTTTCCATATTTCTGCTCATGTTGATAACCATTGTAAAATAGCATGTTCATTGTTAGCCAAAGAATTAAGCAAGAGAGTGCTTTTCTTAGGTGAAAGATTATTTTTTGCTGCAATCTCTAATAGGCTGTTAGTTTTTTATGGGACAAATGTGTTGCCATGATCACTTTGTAACCACTCTTTTGGTTCTCTAATGATGACATGCATTTTTCCTTTTCACTGGTTTAAAAAGTGTTTCCAGCACCTATATACAATTCAATATGTTATTTAACATTGTCTCCTTGCTTCTCTGATAACTTTGCCTAGTATTATATTGAGTAGTTGAGATTAAAGTATGCCTCATGTATGGAAAAACCTTTATTTCTTTAAAATAAGCTGTGATGAAGGTCTTCTGAAAAACAGAGACCAGGAGCAAAAATGGTACACAAGTGCCCACACTTAAAAGTGCATGCACACACACACACACACACACGAAGAAAATCCTAGTCAAAAGCTATATTTCATAAAAGAGAATTATAGTAATGTTGATGGTTTGCCAAAACCTCAAGCAGTGACAAAATCCACAGAGTGTCCTGGAAGGGATGCCTTTGCAAAACCATGCTTCTCCAGATGGTTTAGATTAGAGATGTTTAAAAACACATGGCAGCATTAGTTTGGTTTAGAATTCATAGTTAATTCAGTAGATAAAATAATGCAAATTTGAAACCCTAGCCTGTGTATCAGAAAAAATCATCAAATCTTATGATTGCTCTTAGGGGAGGCTGGTATGTGATGTGTTGATTTTTAAATGATCTAATTGAAATAACAAAATTAACCAAGAAAGGGCTAAAAAAATAGGATTAAAATATGAGGGTGTAAGTAAAAGCTTTTTTTCTCTGCGGAATATGTATTCCTTAAGCTGTCATATCCAATCAATTTGTATGGGATTCGACAGCCAATTGTCATTTCCTGAGATACACTATGCACAGAGGTTGTGTTACAGAGACAGGGAAGATGGGAAAATAATTTCAAAGCCTGATGCTGAGAGAGAAGCCAGGATGTCCTTCAAGTCGGCTAAGTGTTGCCTGGACCCCTCACCTTGCTGATAAACTGTAAGTGGCTTCCGTGGTTTTTTCTTCAGCTGTTTCTCCCACACTCTTTCTTCTTGGTGTACAGTCCAGTAAGTTATTGTACTTTATCTGCAACTTTTCAACTTGAGGGCGGAAGCTCTGTGTGAACAGTGATGGCGTATGTTGTATTCTCTGGCCCCAAGACCCCGAAAGTATCCAACTCTGAAAGCCCAACTCCCACACACTGTTCACTTCCTTGTACTTAAAATCAGCTGCAGCCCTTGCCTATCCCCATCCCACAGCTAGACAGCAAACCTACAACTCCTAGAAGAGAAATTCTGCATGGGACCAGCACTAGCTTAATGACACACGTTACTCTGTGGACTACCTGCAGCACAAATTAAAGGGTGCAGCCAGTATGTTAAACTTACTGCTAGAGGAGTGCGCTCAAGGACTCGACACCTTTCAGAAGTCGACGCAAGGAAAATGGGGGACAGATAATTCACAAAGAGTCAAAAACATCCAAACAGCTATTGCTGGACTCTTCAAAGTGGCAATGTACTGAATTCCCCTGAAAGTGACGTTTCTGGAGCATTTTCCAGGTATAGAAAACTAGATTCACGGCATTTAACATCTAAAGGGAGATCCACAATCAAAGCACATGTGCTTCGTTAGTAACAAGCACACATGAACACACACACGCACAAGAAAAACGTGGGAGAGTCGAGACTCCTGTGCACAGAATTTGTGCGGATTCATGAGTGCTTCTCCTATAAATTCTAGCGACAGGGATACTTGATTAGCCAGTATCGACTACCAAGCAGTTGTTCTACATACGTAATCAACATTTGTAACCGGAGACGATCTTATTTCATCTTCTGATCATTTTAAAATATTCACGTTAGCCAGGAAATGGAAACAACCTAGAATTCAGCTGATGAATAGATAAGGAAAATGTGGTATTTACCTACACGATAGAATACTATGCAGCCATGAAAGGGATGAAATCCTGTCAGTGGCTACAACGTGGTGGAGCTGGAGGCCGGTATGTTAAGTGAAGTAAACCAGGCACAGAAGGACAACTACTGTGTGGTCTTGCCATAGGTAGAATCTACAAGAACTGATCTAGAAGTTGAGAATACAATGGTGATTCCAGAGGCTGGGGAGAGATGGGTATACCAAATTATACTTAGGAAAGTGTTCTCATGTTCTAATGCACAGTAGGCTGACTGTAGATGATGTACCTAATACTTTAACTAGGCTAGAAGGGATTTTGAATGTTTTTTTTTTCCAAAAAGAAATGATAAACATTTGAGAATAGATGTTCATCACACAATGTATACACACAACAAAACATCACATGGCACTTCATAGATATGTTCAATTTTTAAAAAATTATTTTGAATTTCCAAAGCAGAAGTTATGAGGTAGTGCTACATGAGTTCCCGTATCCCCCTCCCCATTTCTCCTGTCAACGTTTCACATCAGCCAATACTGACTGCAGAGCGTTTGTCCCAAACAGCCACACCCAGCTGCCCCTAGTTTTGAGTCCAAACTCCTTTTAACCCCTCCATCCCTCCAAGCTTATAGTAATCAGCGTTCTGTGCTCTGAGTTTAAATTATTTTAGTTCCCACATATAAACAAGAACATGCGATATTTATCTTCTTGTGCCTGGCTTATTTCATTCCTTGTGTTGTCATCCAGTTCCAGCTGTTTTGCTGTAAATGATAGGGTTTATTCTTTTTGATAGCTAAATAATAGTCCATGGTGTCTACATGCTACATGTATCAGTTAAAACTATAACAACACTTTTAAAAAATGGGAGTAAAGAAATAGGAATGGATGGTGGTGGGAGGGGCAGATGGAATCATCTGAGAACTCGGGCATTCGTTGGAAGCATAAGGACATTATGTGAACCTGTCAGCAAAATTGTGAGAATTTCATTTTGGGGGGAAGAGACGCATATGAGTGAAAACTCCATCTCTCCTCATTTCCCGCCTTCCAAGTCTCAGCTTTGATATCTGCTGTGCCTGTTTTGTGGCATTTTCTTTAATACAATTGGTCAAACTTATGAGGACTTGGCTAATTCTCAGAACTGGATCTCACTGGTTTATCCCTCCATAGATTGAAAGCTGCTGAGATGGGCTTAACATACATGTGCCACCCTTGAAACAATGCAATGGGTTCTCTTTCTAGGAGTGACATTTGACCCCAGTTCTATAAAACTTCCCAAGTGTAGACAACATGGAGAAAGAAGGCTAAGTCTCTAATCAGAGTTTGCAAGAGGAGGTCATGTTAATTAGTGATCTCTGGAGGGTGTGGTTATTCATTTTTCAAAAGTGTTCTCTGTATAAGTAGTTTTCATTATATCAGGTTCTTTGATATGACATTGGCAGATTGTTAGAGATGTAATCCCAAGACAGTGTGGTAACTTGGACTTGCAACAAAACGTTAGAGTTCCGAGTGTGTTGCTGTTTGTATATCATATCACATAACTGGTGCTTAGAAAATGCTTGCCCTGGCCTGAAGTGCCGGCATCCCATATGGGCACCGGTTCGAGACCTGGCTGATCCACTTCCAATCCAGCTTTCTGCTGTAGCCTGGGGAAGCAGTGGGGGATGGCCCAAGTCCTTCAGCCCCTGTGCCTGCATGGGAGACCCAGAGGAGGCTTCTGGCTCCTGGCTTCGGATTGGCACAGCTCTGGCCGTTGCAGCTGTCTGTGGAGTGAACCATCAGATAGAAGACCTCCTTCTCTCTCTGCCTCTCCTCTGTGTAAATCTGACTTTCAAATAAATTAAAAAATGCTTGCAGAGCTTGGAAGTGCTTTATTTCCCCCACACTTTTCATTGAGTTAACAAGTATTCCTTGTTCATAGACCACATAAAGGAAAACCGGTTACTCTTCATAATTCTGCAATAATTTCATAGCTAGCAAGGTTGCACTTGTGTTGAGGAATAATGCCAAAATGCATGGGAAAGAGAACCTTCAAACTTCTCCGTCCTGTATTATTCCCCAAAGAGATTTTAGATATTTTCTTCAAAAAGCTTTATGAATTTTTTAACATAGTCCATATCACTGATATTTATCCTGATGAATCCAAGAGTGTTTTTTTTTTCCAAAGATTTAGTTATTTGAAAGGCAGGAAGAGAGGAAGACTGAGAATGAATTTTCCATCCCCAGGTTCAATTACCAAATGGCAGCTATGGCCTGGGTAGTAAATCTGGCCTAGCAGTGGAATGAGTTCAGGCAATATCCATATTACACTGCTGTTCTATTCTTTTCTACATAATTCCTAATGAAAACCCTTAATAAGCTATAGGTGTTGCTGATTCATATCAATAATGATTGGTTGTAAAATCCTGAGACAGCAGAGGGATGCAAAATATGGAGACTTCAAAAGGAACCAAAGTACAGACATTGTGAAGGCTTTGCTTTGTTATCTACAGAGCACAGTTTGCCGAAAATGGAATCCCAAGTTTTCAAACAACCACTGCTGAGCCCTCGAGGGCTTGACTCTCAAAGTGGCACTTGTATTTGGATCCTCCCCTCCCCAACATAGCACGCTGGGAGTGTTTTCCAAACATAAAAACTGGAATCGTGGCTTTGAATTGCTGAAAGAACTCCATAATCAAAGCCAATGTGTTTGACAGCAAAGATGGAGACACATACACAGACACTCTCTCAGAAAAACGTGGGTAGAGTTCAGAGAACCCAGTCTTAGATTGATGGCACGTCAGCTCAAAGAAAAAAACTCTAAGGCTCTGTCTGGCACTGTTGAAAGACCACTGGATTTTTCCTGCCAGGGGCACATGTATCAAGGCGAGAAAGATGATGCCTTGAGAAACAGGCAGTATCAGTTAAAGCTCAGCCGAGGTCTGAGTTAGAATCCTTACTCATATATGCCCAGAGCCTGCCTGGTGTCTTGGAGCCTGCGGGGCCATGATCCATTTCAGCGGTTTCCATAGGCCAGTACCACCTGTGTTCCAGCAGTGCCCTCGGCCCCAGACGGGAGAGCGCTTGCTGAGCTGCTCAGATCTGTGCACACTCAAGCTCCTGTATTTATTATTCCACCAGGGAATGCTCTCGCTTGAAGGCTGATCTGACCGGGGTGGGATTGCAGGCAGCAGGTATGCCATGAACAACAAACCCATATTCTTAACATATGTTTAATTTGAGTAACTCTCCTCCTTTAAAATACCTCTTGATTCTAAATCCACATCCTGATTTGCCCGCTCTTGTTACCATTTTCTGGTGCCTGTTCTGAATTAATCCTTTGAGGTGGTCATTCCCCGGAAACAGAAGGAAAATGAGAAGAGATGCACGGTTGGGAATGCGAATGAGAGAGGATGGGAGAAAGGCAAGGGGATCATTAGCTCGAGTCGACTTTCCTGAGCTAGGTTTCCTTTGAGCTGCTGGAGAGTGGAGAGATAGAGGAAGAAGAGAAATGAGCGAGAGGCCCTGGAAAGGCTATCGGTTAACATCCCTGCTGAAGAATGGGAGCAGTTTTCTGCAGCGGAGCTCAGCTTACAGATTATTTTGATTCTCCGGCGTACTTCATCACAAAGAATTGATATAATCTAAAAAGTGGTTAAAATTATTAAGATAGTTTCCATAGTAGAAAATTAAATGATTTTACTAACTGTCAAAGTCGGTGTTTAAACTGAGATAATTTGAATTATATTTCATATAGTGATCCTGTCACTCGGATGTCTAAACATTCTTTGTAAAAGTAATAATCCCCGATTCTGATTTCTCATCAACAGACAACTGACTAAAGGTTAGGAATATCAGCTACCAATTGCTGTTATTTGTGAAACCCAAAGAAAAGACTGGCTTTACTGAGGAACTTTGAATTTAAATATATTCTCTAGCTTGGCATAATTAACTCTTTAGGAGACTTTACACATTTTTCTTAAGTACGTTTTCTGCTCAGAGGAACATGAAACAATGTCAAGCTCTTGATTTCATACATTTTTGTAAGTGAAAATAGCAATATTTTCTGCTAAATTTTAATATTATGATAGCAAAATAAATTGCCTCATCACATTAATTGTCCCTGTATCTAGTTATCCAGCAAATCAAGATATTCCTAGGCCATACAGACTGCCTTTAGAATTAGGTCGTATCAAGAATAACAAAACAAATTTCAGTCCCTCCTGCATGCGAAGTAGACCCTTTGGGCCCTTGAGGGTCTCCCTCTTTTCCCCCAGGAGCTCCCAGACAAGGGTGCACTGACAAACTGGGGACTGAGGCCACATGGACACACAGGGCCTGCTCCCTGGCTGTGAGAAGTCTGGGCCTCTTCCACGAGGTCAAAAGCAGGAAGGAGTGATGTGAGGTCGAATGCACAGTACAAAACCACGGAGCTCACCTGACTTAAGATTTACTGTGAAGGGTTGGACCAGGGAGTGGTCCAACTGGGCAGTTTGTGGAAAAGGCCTTTGGAAGTCTGAGCTAGCTTGTGTTAGGAGGGGCCGACCTCACAGGAAGAATACCTACCTCCTACCTCCAGATCCTGCACATGGTTTGGGGGTGGTTGGTGAACCACAGGTATGCCTAAGGCTGGTTTCTATTAGGCAGGGAAAACTAGAAGTCTTGCTTTTCCTCATCCTTGCTGTGGAATGAGACCAATAGTCAGTTACTATTTAGACAAAGGTGTAAGTGCTGTTCTTTGGGGAGATATTCTCTGTGGGGAGGGATTGACGAACAGGAGCCACTGAAGGGGGTTTGGTGGGCAGGGGCAGAAGGCAAGCCTAGCCAGAAGGTGGTTCAAGTAATGCAAGAGCGGAAGGCGACTGAACGTCATTAGTCCAAATCTACCTAATCAAACTCATAAAGACCTTTGCTTGTGTGCTCTTTTTTCATTCCACAGTTGAAAAGTAGAGCTCTCAAACTGGCACCAGACTGTAGGCGCAGGATGGATGTCTGCAAAAGAAAGGTAGCACAGAGAAGTTTGCCTCGCCAGATGCTTGGCATCATGTAGTCAAAACATTTCTGAACGTGTTTTAAAAATCCTCCAGATGTGTGACAGCTTGGAGCTAGCTGTACCCTTGTCTACATTTTTGAAGGGGGGGGTGAAAAACTGAGGTGGTTATTCAAATTATTCAGGAAAACAGAACTCTTATTGCCTTCCCAGTCTGATTGCCTTGGGAAAAGGTAGTTTAATTTTTCTTGGCCTATCTTCCAATTTCGTCAACATTGCACTTGACCTGACAAATATAGACACTGTAGAAGTTTCCACAGTACCTTGCATTTGCCATATGAAAGACATTGCCACCATGTTTGACATCTTTTGACTTTGAATGTGGTTAGTTATTTAGAATTCAACTTTATTTTGTGCTTATTTTCCCTACTTCTTGGGATTAAATATTATTAATTCCATGTATATCAATTTGCCCAGTCTCTTTTCATTTTAAGGTTCATGTTCAGAAATATGGAATTAAATAAGAGAAAAAACTCAAATATAGTAGACACTTATCCTTGAACAAAATTTTCCATAGCAATTCAGTGTTCAGTGAGAGTGACACACTGTGTTAAATCTAATTTAGAATGTTCATTTGTGCGCATACTAGGTGCTAAATATTCAGTGACCTACTGGAAGAATTGCAGGAAAATTGGCTCAGGAGGATTTATACTTTTTGGGTTTTGCAGTTATTTAGGCCACATGGAGATAGTGTACAAGTATTTAAGTTCATCAGTTAGAAAAATCTGTGGACTTCATCCTTACTGTAGTATAATTCCCAGTTACAAAAGAGAATAGAATAGCAAATTCTGAAGTGAAATCGTGTGTCGTCTAGTTCTTGGGACATAACTTTCTGTCCATGTATTTTGGGGCAGTGTTCAGTTTCCAGTTATGCCTAATTAAACCTTACACCAGTTGTACATGGTACCTTGGTAGAACTGGCGTTGGGCAAATATAGGGTTGGGGGTCACTTTCTGAATTATGGCAGGTTTCCCGTAATTTTTCATAGGGCTGGCAGAGTTTCTTCAAGTGGCCCCGATGACCAGGTGCTTTAAAACAGTTTAAAAACTTAAAAATGAAAATATGCTGCTTTAGGTTGCCTGCCAAATCATCCCCAAAATTTTTCGCATTGGTGGGAGGGAGGGTACGGTAGCAGTGGGAACCCACTCAGTGTACTCTTTAATGCCATGAGGCTAAAACTGAAAAGTTTTTGACAGCAGTGCATGTTGGTTGGTGGCTGTTGGTGGATGTGATGGCTCATTGCCCCTCCGGTGAGAGCGGCTTGGTGAACGTGACCTGGATTTGAAGGGTATGTTTCGGAAGGTGACGATGCGCAACTCGGAGGTTAAGAGCAGTGGAGGTGGGGTTTTGCTGGTAGGATTCCAGTACGTTCTGTGCATCTCTACTCCTCCTGGGAGATTACCATCTTCTCTTTCTGTTAATTGATCCTCTGAAATGATAATTGGAGGAAAGAGTTAAGTGTGAGCTGGGATACAAGGGATGTGGAAGAGAGTTTTAATCTCTTTTGGCAGAGCCTCAACGGTCTCAATGAGAAAGTAAGCTATTCCTATAACCTGGTTAGGAAGATCTGTCACAACAGATTATATTACACCAGGAAAAAGAAAATCGGAGTGGACTTTTATGCCAGAGCATAGGATAGGTGAATGAGCTTGCTTGAGTGAGACTGAGAGATGTATGTCTGAGAGGTATACGAAGTGTACAGAACATATGTGTTTCAGTGAGGAGCTGTGGGAATGGGCTTACCCTTACACGTAACTGAAAGTGTTTAAATTATTGTTCTCCCAAAATGTTTACCATCTTACCATATGTGTTAGATGGTATGGTAGGCAGAACAATGACCACCCGGAGACGTCCATGTGCTAATGTCAGGGTCCTGTGAGTGTTCCTGCACGTGGCAATAAGGACTTTGCAAAGATGACAGGCTTCAGCACCTTGAGTCAGGGAGATTGCCCAGGGTTCCCTGAGTGGACCCAGTTTGATCACAGAAGGTCCCTAGAGGTGAAAGGAAGTGACAGGAGGGTCTGAGGTGAGAAAGATGAATGGTGACCGTGATCCAAGAAGTGGGCGTAGAAACAAGGCCAAGAAACTGGCTTTCCCCTAGAGCCTCGCAAGAGGAAGTCAGCCCTGTCTACCCGTGACTCCAGTTCCTCTGACCTCCTGAACTGTGAGACAATGGACCATGTAGCATTCAGCCACTGAGCATGTGGTCATTTGTTAGGGCAGCAAAGGGAAACCAATACCAGGGCCTGCTAATTCTCTGAGCACTGAGAGAGACGCATGGGAGAACAGCTCATCTCCAGCTCTTGTGGAGCTCACGCGTTCAACCTGCCAATCCTGTTTGGCCCGTGAAGAAATTTAACCTGACAGGGGCTGGTGCATTGTGGAGGCCTGGAACTGCCTCCTGCCTCCGTTAAGTGAACGAAACGTGGCCTTCTCCCTGGACCTCACTGAATAAGCTCCATTCTGGAGGAGTCGCATCACGTGGACCGAGTGGTGTTGCCATGATGAGAGCCACTCCAGAATTCGCGTTTCTGACTCGTTTTAGTTTTTGCCCTCTTCCCCCGTAGATGTGAGGCTGTCTTGACTCCTTTTTTTTTTTTTTTTTTTTTTCCAGAATCTGAACCAGGCACCAATGCCTTTCACTAACCTACTTCACAGTGCAGGGGTGGGTTACAAAAGGAAAATCAACATGTGCAAAAGCCTTTGGAAGCTAACAGAGCCGTGTTGGTTCTCTTGCTATAGTATTTGGCTGGTCTTGTGTCGGTGTCACTTTCAAGTGTGGGGCTTGATTTAATAGTGGCAGCCAACAACTGTGGATCTAATCAAATGGGGCTCGAAGCATATAGCTTTCAGCGTGGAGGAGCTATAAGACATATTTTCAAGTTTTGGAGTGTTCTGACAGGAATAAGGCAAAAAAATGCAAAGGGAGCTGGAAAATCCAGCATAGGGATCTTGTTTTGCAGGTCTGGTACAGTCACTTTGTGAAGTATTGCAGACAATTCATTATAATTTATCACACTGATACTCTTAGATTGGATGAAACCCAAACACAACTGAATTAAATGCGTATTAAATTACCTCTTACTTAAAAGGAGGGTGGTCTCACCAGGGCAGGATGGAGTTCATTAGCTGCCTGAGAAGTTTTTCTTAACTCTTCATTATCTGGTTTTATATTCTTCCTGGTTCCTTAAGACCATGGCACACCTTTCTTTCTCCAACTCTTAGAGAAGTACTTGAGGCATTTGGGGAGTCTCACCACCCACTAGTTCCAAAGATAAAACATTTATTGCCACAGAGCCATAAAGAAAACACAGGGTTACTAAGGACACTGCTTCAATTCTTTAGGTAAAATCATTCCTTATTTCTTAGGGAAAGTATGGTCCTGTATATTTTTATTTAGATTTGCACCAAGCAAAGGATTCTCCGTCTGCTGCATTCTGATCATTGACAGATTCAGGGTGTACTGTAACATTTGTGTTCAGGGGCTTGTGATCGCATTGCTTCCAGCTGGCCAGCATGCTCGCCTCTACCACTCAATAAAGGACAGGGTTCAGGGTAGGGATCTAGTGCCACATGGTCTCTAATTTGCCACAAGACCTTTTCTGGAGCTCTGTGTAAACTCTAGACCTCTTTATAAACCTGCAGATACCGTTCGATTTGCGCATCCTAAGTCTTACCCTGTAGCTCTAGAGAAATCCTTGAAGCGCTGTTGATTTAATCATTTGATCCCAAAGGAATCACCCATTCAGACATGCTTGTTTGTCTCTTGGTTAATTAAGTCCTTTTAGCTGCCAGCTCAGGTTGAACTTTGAGCGATTTGATTCCTATTTTTCTATTGGTCTTGCAAAGAAATATAAAGGTTTGTCAAGAGACTATTTAACCTCATCATAGATATGAACCTTCCAGGATAGATTTTCTTCTCCCCTCCTCTCCACCTCTAGTCAATCTGTCTTCTGGTCTCATGTGAACCATCAGGCTGTCTGTGGTGGAAAAGGTGACACTGTAGACTCTGTGGGGGCTGAGTGAGGTTTGGGGTTGGATAATGATCACAAAGATTGCCTTACCCTGTCTCTTGGATCTGTCCTGAAGAAGCACTTAGACCTAGTTTTCGCTAGTCTGTCATGGTGTTTCAGAGTAACAGTTTAGCTCCTGAACCACCAAACTGGCTCCAGTCCATAAAGGTCATCTAGCGTATCTTCATGCCCTAGGTGTAAGTAATTCCAGAAAAGAAAAGACAGGTCCTCACTCAGACCACTTGTGCCTTGAGACCAACAGAGTGGATGTAGGTTTCACTTTGTACTTGTCTCCCCAAGATGTGTCTTCACTACCTGGTTTTAATGTGAGGGAGGATGTGTTCTTGCCAAATTCTTTGATTTCTTTGCTAAACTTAGAATGATGCAGTTGATTCTGTACATGGTCACAGCTGGTAGAGGCACCACAGTTGAAAAAAAAAAAAAAAGCTGCACATAGTAGAAAACCTTAGGTTTTTTTTTTTTTTCTTTTAATGATCCCCTACAATTTCTAACCTACGTGGTTTAGTAATGAGCTAATGTGGGAGAGTCCATGACTCTCAGGGTGGATCCTGCAAATGCAGATTTATTTTCCCAGCAGGGGGTTGAGTGACAGGGACACTACATTTTCCAACCATGTCAAGCACAAAATATGACTCCTTCACATTCAGAAGAAATTTCTCAAAGCAGGATACAGTTCTAGTACTCGGTGGTTCTCAGTCATTCTGGCTGATATCACATTTCTGAGTCTTATTGGTCTATTGTGTTTGTGAAAAAGAATGTCTGGACATTGAATCCTCTATTAGATTCTGTAGCTAAAGGCCATGACTGCCACTTTTACATGGCCAAGAAAAAAAAGCACGGCTAAGAGGCTGTCTCTTCCTCCCCTCCCACTCCACTCTCCCTGCCGAGGTCTGTGGAGAGGTTCCATGCTCCTGGGTGCTGCATTTGCCCCCTTTGCAAAGACTTGGTACTTTTTCAATAACAATTTAATTTGTGGCTGCACTTCAAATAAGATGGTACGATGGGGAAAGTGGAGCAGCCGCAGGATGGATGTGGAGAAGTCATGTGGCTGGATCCCTCAGCCCTGCTTTCATGTGGTTGGGTGAGCCACCCTCAGGAACCCCGAGCGTCTTCAAGGATGCTACAGGAGAGACATTCTCAATTCAGCCCTCCCTGTCCGCCGTTAATCCTTTGTGTCTGAACAAGGCTGAAGTGAATGCTGCCTACACCTCTCCTGGGAAATCGGAACTCTTTCTTCTCCCTTGACTAGAGTCATCTGTTGCTTGAGTTCAGACTCACACAAGTCAAAAAGGTAGAGGTCAACACACCCCACAGCCAAACATCAACTTCATTTTTTTTTTCCAGTTAAGCAGAATTTAGGCTTTTGATGTGCAGAGAGTTGGTACGTTTTGCCACACAAAGGCAGTTCATACACTCCTCTCTTCCCGTTCACTTAGGTCCCTAGAAGGCAAAAGTTTTCTTTGGCTTGTACTACACCTCTGTTCCAGCCTAGGCAGAGCAACCAGGTTTCATATTTACCTGAGAGAGTGACAGTGCTGTTTACTGAATGATTGCAAGTTTATCCTGAAAAAGCCTTCTTGGACTTGAAAAAGTTTCAGTGAGCTAAGTCATTGTCAGTTATGGGGGCATATCCCCACCTTGCCCTATCCAGAGTGAAACTTGTGTGTACCAAATTTGTAAACATCAAATATATCATGTGAACATAGTATGAATATAAATACCCAAATAGTCACACAAAAAACACTAAGGTACTTCAAGACATTCTTGGAAAATAGAATTAAAAGATGGATTTATGGAAAAAGTATTTGAAGTGCATGCATAGTTGTATCATAATACACATCTTCCTGGAACTTTTTAAAGATCCCTTATGTGGACAGACAGACAGACACACACACACACATACACACACACACAAAGATGCATGAAATAAAATTGCTATGTGATAATCTGCTTTCACCAACTGAGCATAGTACCTCAAACTCTTGGATCTTTTTGCTTTGCTCTGGCCCAGAATGTTTTTAAGTCCTAAAAAAGATCTGTTTGTCCCAGCCTACTCATAATAAAATAAAAATCCAGCCTCAAAAGGCATATTCTGTAAAATATCATTACTCCTGAAAAGCAAGGACATTCTGAGAAATTGTCCTAGCCCAGGAGGCCTCAGGAAATGTGACTAAATGGAATGTGGTCTCCTGAATGGGCTCTTGGAACAGGAAAAGGAGGAGATTAAAAGCTAAGGATATTTGAATAAAGTTGGAACTTCTGTTAGTAATATGTCAGCATTAATTCTTTGGTTATGACAGAGATACTGTACCAGTGTAACAGCCGGAAAGATGGTACCAACAGGGAACCCGTGATGTAAGGTGTTTGAGACTAGAATATCTTCACGACTTTGCTGTAAATCTGAATCACAAAGCATTTATTTAAATTTTTAAAAGGAAGCATTGAGCATTGATGCTACTTGGGATCCCTACATCGCATATTGGAGTGCATGTATTCAAGTCCCTACTGCCAGTGTGCACTGGCCAAGGCAGCACATGATGGCTGAAGTGCTTGGGTCCCTGCCTCCCAAGTGGGACATCTAACTGGAGCTGAGCTGCAAGCCTTGGCCTGGCCCAGTCCCAGCTGGCCACCTCTGTTGAGTGAACCAGCAGATGGGAGATCACTTTCTGCCTTTCAAACTAAATTTTATCTTTTCTACATTTACTTAAAAGCAAATTGTGTTGATTTCTCCAAGAAATTCCATTGTTAACTCTGAGGGCTGATATGGGAGGAGTGAAGGCCACTTTTTTCATTCACCAAGTTTCCAAGGGGAACAAACTAGGAGACAGGAACACCTGACAGCCATACCACGTAGCATGCTGCAGGCCGTATGGGAGCGACACTGGATGTAGGGTTGGTGGTGGTCTGAGGGTGGACTCTCTAAGATGACTTTCTAAGAATGACTTTGCACACTTTGAAGAACTCATTGCCAAAATTCTCCACCTTGCTATTGGAATTTTCAGTTGAAATGCCAAAAAACTTTTTATCTGTGTAAAAGGATCATTTTCGCCTTCATATTTTTGTATGTTTGGTATGTTTCTTGCATTTTCAGCTGTGAAGGATATCCAGGTCCAGGTGAAGATGGACCGTACCTCATCATTTTGATTGACATCTGCTTTTGAACTCTCCTAACATGGGCCATTCTTTAATTTTTCAAGTTGCAATTTTTCCCAAGATTGTATCTCCTGGTGAACCTATTGTGAAAAAAGTCTGCGTGTTATTTCATATTTCCTGAGTTCAGGAGAACGTTCCTCAGGTCCTGTGTCTGTGTTACTGAGTAGAAAGTCTCTCTGTTCATTAAAACACACCGGGTCGCTAGTCCCTTTTCACAATAATTAATTAGCCATGTAATTATTTGGGAGAGTAGACACATTCATTTTAAAACTTACCGGATCTTAATGGTATTACTGGTTGTGTTGCATAGTAACAAGATGAAAATAAAGCATTTTCTCCTAAAATGGTGACAATAAATGCAGAGCTTATCACAGATGGCCCAATTGGTGACCTAGCTGCTAACTGTTCAGTAGATGCTCATAAAACGAATAATTGGTCTCCATCAGCTCCCAACAGGAAGTGCCCACCTCCTGGTAAATACCACCACAATTGGTACTAATTAGCTCTGTGGCCAACTCAGCCTGGGAGCTGCGTGAGGTGAGCGATCTCTCAGCAGCAGCAGCAGCAGCAGCAGTGACCCAACTGGAGAGGAGTGGGACTCTGTGCTAGGACAGCTGCAGCAGGCTGGGAGGTACAAGCCCCTCTGGCATGTGGCAAGGCGTGAGGGTCTGTGTGTGACTGCCAGAGCCATGGAGGTGAGGGAGTCAGAAGTGTGGGTCTCAAAGAACTGCACCTGCAGTCAGTTGGTGAATTTCCATCGTATATCCAGCCAGGCTGAGTTCAAATCTGGGCTTTGCCACTTTCTATTCATTTGACCTTAAGACCATGACTCGACTTCTCTGAGCCTGTTTCCTAATCTGAGGGGATGGGATATAAATGGGAACTGATCCTCCCACTAAGACTGATGGGCTGTTTTGTACAATATGCTTGATGCATAGTAGGTGCTGGGTGGTTTTGAAATGCCCTCACAAGTGGATAGTCATGTTATTATGGGGGACAGTGATAATGTTCATTAGCCTCCTTAATGGCAAGTAAGAAAGCTCCCAGGTGTTCAGTGTCCCTAAGGGCAGTATTGTTGAAGGGCAGTTGGGACCTAAACCATCTCCATGATTGTCTTCTTTTCCAAGAGTCTGATCATTTGGGAGGGGTGGGCAAGCAGGGAGAGATATAAGAACTAGCAAATAACATCGAATGCAGGCAAGGGTATTCTGGCCAAGTGCATATCGGATGTGTGTCAACTGGGCCAGATGCGAAGTGGCACATGTCCCCTCAAGGGAAACGTAAAGGAAACTCGCCCCACCACAGTGGTCATTCTCTACTAGTTGTCTTTAGAGCTGGGTCCTCCAAATTTCTCCATGCTAGGAAGCACTTGAGTGATTATTAAATACACAGCTCACCAGTCGTCTTTCCTGGAAATGCTGACGGTATCCAAACTGGGACCAAGAAATCTGCATCACTTGTTTGACAAGTAAAAACAAAAATGTATATATTTAGAGTATACAACGTGGTTTTTTTAAGTATATGTATAGCTTTTAGAATGGCTAACTCAAGGTGCTCAACCTACACATTCTCTCACATTCTTATTCTTTGTGGTAAGCATGCTTAAAATCTACACTCTCAGCAGTTTTCTCTTTAAGTTTGACTTATTTTTAGAAAGGCAGGGAGACCAAGCTTAGAAAGACAGAGGGAGACCAAGCTTCCATCTGTTGGTTCACTCCCTAAATGGCTGCAAAGGCTACAGCTGGTCTAGTCCAAAGCCAGGAGCCAGAAACTCCATCACTCTCTCGCGGGTGGGTTGGTGGGTGCAGGGGCTCAAGTACTTGGGCCATCATCCTCTGCCTCCCAAGGCACCTTAGTACAGAGTTGCACTGGAAGCAGAGCAGCTGGAACTCACATTGGCACTCCTCTATGGGATGTTGGCATTATGAGAGGCTGCTTAAGTTGCTGCATCACAACACTGGCCTCCCTAGCGATTTTCAAATGTACGATGCAGTCTTACCTGTAGCCACCGTGGGGTAAACAGATCTTGAGCCTACTCCTCCTAACTGAAACTCTGTGTCCTATGACCAACCTCTTCCCAATGCCTCCACCCCCAGCCTCTGATAACCAACTGTGTTTTAATGAATGCTCCAAGTGTTATGCTCAGGTAAAGTTGGGAAACATGGATTTAAAACAGGCGTCTCACACTTGATGACATATGGAAATCTTAAACTGGTACCCAAGTCCCAGTCCCAGACATTCTGATGTAATTGGTATTGGGTGTGGCCTCGTGTCAGGAATTTTCTTAAGCTCTCCAGCTGCTGCTTGGGTGTAAGCAAATGTGGCATAACAGAAGAGCTCACGGGGTGCCGTGCATGACAAATGTGTGAGAATCAGATGTAAAAGTCCTCTTGCAAATCAGTAGATCCTGGCTCTGACTTGAGATTAGATGGATTAAGAATGAGCACTCAAGAGTTAAATCTCCTAACCAATGGTGCAAGAACACATCTAGGAAACAGTTTTCCAAGGGTCCCTTTCAGTCGTCATTCCCCATTGCTCCCTGACCCCCGGCCCAGGTCAAGCACTAATCTACTTCCTGTCTCTATGGGTTTGCCTATTCTGGATATTTTATGTAAATGAAATTGTGCAATATGAGGTTCTTAAAAGTGTGGAAACTGGAATTAAAAACTATTTTGGTACCAAAAAAACTTGAAAGCCATGCGTTGTATTTCCATAATACACATTCTGTATGAAGTTTTTGAAGACCCCTGGGATTGGCTTGTTATGACTTGTCTGCATAGCATAATACTGGCATGCCTGAGTCTGTATTCCCTTCCTTGTTATTCAAACCACTCCATCCTGTGGACTTGTCACCCTTTGATGGGCACCTGAGTTTCCACCTTTGGGCTATCATGAATCATGCTACAGTGAATATTCGCGCACTCTTTTTTTTTTTTTTTTTTTTTTGTATAGACTTAAGTATTCAATTACCCTGGGTGCATCCCTAGGAGTGGAATTGCTGGGTTGTAGGATAACTGTTGACCTTTTTGAGGAATTTCCAGTTCTCATTTCTCCACATTTTCTCCCACACTTGTTACTTCTGTTTTCCCAATGAGGAGGAGGCAGCATCTCTGGTTTGCACACCACCGTCGGTGTCCTCAACACCCAGGGCGAGATGAAGCATATGATCAGGTCTCGGTCACAAAAGACACACAAAGTCAAAAGGATTCTAAGATCAACAGAATGGTTGCATTCTCAGCTTTTAGAAATTTGTTTCGGCTGCTTTTTATTTTTTAGTGCAAACTGGGTCAAGAAGTAGTAGGCACGCTCACTCAGCGTTAGCTTCTAAGCGTTGCCGCACTAGGGGAGATAGTTGCAGTGGGTGGCCATTTCTCTGCTGGGAAGGTTGGCATGTGCATGGTGGGACAGAGTCGGAAGAAGGGAGGGTGGTGGCAGGAAGAGGTCTTTGTTTTCTTGTCAGTGTGTTACTTGCCCGACTGACTCACGTTGACTTGTCCTCCTGCACGTCATCCTTCCTGTCCGATGCCTGGTGCTGCCTGATGGCCTGTAAGAGGGGTTTTCTGCAGTCTTCTCCAAGTCCATGTGTTTCCATTAACAAAAGAAATATCCTTGTGGGTTTCTTAGGTACTAGCAGAAATGTACACAAGTTCACTAGTAGCTGGCAGCATCTGATCGGTCTGCCTCGCCGCCCTCTGACAGTCGAACATTTGCTTTTAGGCAAATAAAATGTCAGCCACCATAAAACAGCATATGGCAACAATATGGCCATTCTCTGGGGACCAACCTTTCCCCCAAAGAGATGGTACTTGAAATCGGAGATGCTTTTGAATGCAAGAGCCCTGTCCCTCCCACCCAGGCGTGATGGCTGGGGAGCGGGCAGAGTGCCACACACAGAAGGTCGTGGGCAACCAGATCAAATGTGAGCCCAGGGGGCGAGCTTCCATGCCTGCAGTGACCAAAGGCTCTTCCCCCTGGTATATGGCTCTGTGGTTAAGGGGAAGTCCGATCTCTTAAGCTGGCCTGGATTAGCTCCACGAAATAGAAAACAGCCCCATAGCAGCGTGCAGAGGGTTTGAGCTGACTTGATTGAATGCTGGGGTGTGCAGTGAGTGAAGAGAGATGTTGACAGTAGGGTCTCCACCCACTTTCTCTGTGGAATTCCTTCCAGGAATGGGATAAAAATAAGCTGAGCCCTCTGAAACCCAAGGATGAGGATGATGAGTACATGGTCCAGTAGGTCAGCTCGTGTGCAAGGGGAGGAATGACACAGTGGGTAAGAAGGAAGATGGCCCTTGCAGGGACAACAGTGACAGGGCAGTGTGCTGCAAATCAAAGAACAAACCATGTTCCCTCAGGAGCCTCTGGCCTAAGGCCTTACCAAAAACACTAACAACTATTAGTAGAGATGGCTTGGTCCTTACGACACAGTCTGAAAACTTGGCTTGTCCTGATGTGGGGGCTATAGGAAGGTGCTTCAAAAGTTCATCGAAAATGGAATTGAAAGGAAAACTTGGGGGTGACATTTAGTGCAGCAACTAAGATGCCATTTGAGATGCTGTGTGCCATATTGGCGTGTCTGGGTTTGAGCCACAGCCCCATATCTGATTCCAGCTTCCTGCTAAAGTGAACCCTGGGTGGCCACAGGTGGTGGCTCAAGTAGCTGGGTCCCTGCCACTCACAGGGGAGACCCAGGTGGAATTCAAGGATGCTGGCTTCGGCCTGACCTAGCCCCAACTGTTGTGGGCATTTGGGGTGTGAACGAATGGTTAAGATATCACCCTCCCCTCCCACTTCTTTCCCCTCTCTCTGTTCTCCTTTCCCCCTCTCTGCCTTTTAGGATAAATTTGAAAAAGTAAATATATACATACAAGGTAAACTTATTTTGGTACAAAAAGTTTTAAAACTCACTTTTTTATGATAGGTATTTTCCATAACTTTTTGAAGTATCCTCATATAGCTCAATTTTTCCATTCATAAAAGCCACATGATCCAAATTCTTTTTTTTTTAAGATTTATTCATTTATTTGAAAGGCAGAGTTGGAGGGAGAGAGATCTACCATCTGCTAGTTCACCACGCAAATGACTGCAATGGCCAGAACTGGGCCAGCCAGAAGCCAGGGCCCAGGAGCTTCTTCCAAGTCTCCCACATGGTGACAGCAGCCCAAGGACTTGGGCCATTATTAGCCTATGATTGTGATTTCTATCTTGTTGATAGAAATCTTGTGATTTCCTTCTCTCTCCCCATGTTAGGCAGTACCTGTGTTAATGTGTCAGACCTGCCAGTTCAACACCAAGTTTTAAGATTTTATTTATTTGAGAGGTAGAGTTACAGACAATGAGAGGGAGAGACAGAAAGTTCTTCCATCCGCTGGTTCACTCCCCACATGGCTGCAACAGTCAGAGCTGCACCAATCCAAAGCCAGGAGCTAGGATCTTCTGATCTCCCACATGGGTGCAGGGGCCCAAGCACTTGGATCATCTTCTACTGCTTTCCCAGGCCATAGCAGAGAGCTGGATCAGAAGTGGAGCAGCTGGGACTCAAACCGGCACCCATATGGGATGCCAGCGCTGCAAGCAGAGGATTAACTACTGCGCCACAGTGCCGGCCCCAGACACCAAGTTTTAACAGGAGTTTATCACATTTCAGGGCCCCAGAGTTAACCAACAACGTGGTCACATCAGTAAAATGATCAGCCATATAAAAACACACTTCAACTCTTGTGTTGGGAAAGCTTGCTTTGATGAGACAGTATTGTCCAAAAAGTCTCACCAACTTTATCATTTTTCCATTCGTAAAAGCCACATGATCCAAATTATTTTTTTAAGATTTATTCATTTATTTGAAAGGCAGAGTTAGAGGGAGAGAGATCTTCTATCTGCTAGTCCACCACGCAGATGACTGCAATGGCCAGAACTGGGCCAGCCAGAAGCCAGGGCCCAGGAGCAGCAAGCCCAAGGACTTGGGCCATCTTGTGCTGCTCACATTAGCAGAGAGCTGCATCAGAAGTGGAGCAGCTGGGACTTGAACCGGTGCCCATATGGGATGCCCATAATGCTGGCCCCAAACCAAACTCTTAAAGGGCATGCATTTTCAAAATAATTCTAAAGTTATGGTATTTTAAAGAATAAAACAAAATACATACAAATTAAAATATAAAATATCTATATGTATATATTCATAGCCAAGAATAACAAAGAATTTTTTCCAATTTTATCTAAATTTTATTAGTTTTTAATAAATGCTTTATTAAAATACTAGCTGGGTAAATATAAAATGTTAATGCCCAGGAATGTAATGAAAATTTGAAAATAACATGTCTTAATGTTTTTCATTGAATTTTTATTCAAAAGAATGTGCTATTAAAAATGAAGACAACATGTGTGCTGGCATTTAGTCTAGCAGATAAGATACCTGCTTCCCACATCCGAGTGCCTGGGTTGGGTTTGCAGTTCTGCTCCCGATTCCAGTCTCCTGCCAGTGCAGCCCCTGGGAGGCAGCAGTTGATGGCTTATGTAATTGGTTTCACGTAGGAAACCCAGACTGCATTCGGAAGTCCTGGGTCCAGTCCTAACCCAGCCATTGCAGGCTTTAGGGGTGAATCAGCTGGTCAGAGCCCTTTCTGCCTCTCAAATATATTCAAAACTTAAAATTCTTAAAAAGGTGAAGATGACAGAACACATTTTTCAGTAGTGTGAACCGATTTTTCTGAACTGTGTTCTTACTTTTTACCAGATAAATGTAACTGACAGGATGATATCATCGTTGACTCTTTCCCCTGACAGTCAGTAAATTCATGACAATCGCAATGACAGCAATGACTATATCCACAGCCGGATGAAAGGCAGGAGGTTACAGAGGGTTTTCCAAGACCCGTGCCTCTGAGGAGGGTTGATGCAGGCTTCCCAAATCGGAGCCAAAGCCCATGGTGTCAGGGCTGCTGTCGGAGAGCTGCTCCCATGTGTGTAGAAGAACCTAAATATTGGGATGAAAAACACAGAAGTTACACTAGTAACTAGATGTTAGCCACCATTACAGCAAACACACAGGTTTTACAAACATCTTGGGCAATGTCTGAATTTTTTTTTTTTTTTTTTTTGACAGGCAGAGTTAGACAATAAGAGATAGAGAGAAAGGTCTTCCTTTTTCCGTTGGTTCACCCACCAAGTGGCTGTTAGGGCCAGCGCGTTGTGGCCAGTGCGCTGTGCCGATCTGAAGCCAGGAGCCAGATGCTTCCTCCTGGTCTCCCATGGGGTGCAGGGCCCAAGCACCTGGGCCATCCTCCGCTGCACTCCTGGGCCACAGCCGAGAACTGGACTGAATTCTAAACTTGATGTGACGTTAACTTGATCATACTGCCTTATTGCTTCTATCTCAATGATCGTGTCAAGTGTAGCATATCTCAGAAATCTGTGTTGAACATTGTGTGTGTGACACATATATACTACATATACACACAAACCCACACATGTAACATTTAAATAAATTTATATTTTATAACATTTAAATGTATCATACATATAGTATTCAAAGAAGTTCACAGAAAATGCATATTTTCTCTGCATGAATTTCAAAACAATTTCTGTATCAAAATAAAATTCCATGTCCCACGAACTTTGTGGAAATACTCTCATTATTTGTTAGGTTTGGAATAGAAGTGAAATTGGGGCAGGCATTGTGGCACAGTGTGTTACGCTGCCCCTTGCAACATTATCGGTCTCTGATGCCCTGCTTTCTGCTGATGCATTCTGGGAGACAGCAGAGCATGGTTTCAGTGCTTGGCCGGTGCTGCCCACATGGGAGACCTGGATGGAGCTCTGGGCTCCTGGCTGGAGCCTTGCTCAGCCTTAGCTGTTACGGCCATTTGGAGAGAGGGTGAGTGGACAAAAGATCTCTTTCTCGCTGTGTGTTTATGTGTGTGATTGCTTTTCAATTAGATGAAAATAAACATTTGAAAAAATAGATTGAACATAATTATACATCATCTTCTAAATATAAAATAAGTATAGCTAGTCTTTTTCCTTCTCAACATAAAAATTAGTTCGCAACAAAACAAAGTAGACTCTGGTAGCCTAGAGTGCTGTTACTGCTTTTAAACATTAATTTGACTTTATCAAATCTAAATGGAATTCTGAATTGAAAATGAGGGGTTTCTTAACATTAAAAAATATACATTTTTTTGAGAGGCAGAGCTCCTAACTGCTGATCACTCCCCCAAATACCCACAATGCCCAGAATTGGACTAGGGCTGAAGTCTGGAAGTGGGAACTCAATGCAGGCCTCTCAAGTGAGTGTCAGGAGCCCAGTTACCTGAGCCGCCATCACAGCTTTCCAGAGTCTGAATTGATGGGAAGCCTAAGTCTGGAACAAGAACCAGAAATTGAACACAGGCACTTTGATGTAGGATGCGAGCATCCTAACCACTAGGTTACATGTGCATCCTTGGCTGGTGCTGTGGCATAGTAGGTTAAGCTTCAGGCTGCGGTGCTGGCATCCCATAATGGTGCCCATTCTAGTCCTGGCTGCTCCTCTTCCAATCCAGCTCCCTGCTGATGGCCTGGGAAAGCAGTAGAAGATGGCCCAAGTGCTTGGTGCCCTGCACCTGAGCAGAAGACCTGGAAGAAGCTCCTGGCTTCAGATGGGCTCAGCTCCAGTCATTGCAGCCATCTGGGGAGTGAACCAGTGGATGGAAGACCTCGCTAACTCTGCCTCTCGAGCAAATAAATCTTTTTTAAAAATGCAAGTACTTGAAATTGTTCCAAATGGTTTAATAATCCTTACTTAATGGTTAGTGTTTAAGAATGAATGAAAGAAGATGGAACAAATGAATGGATGAAAAAGTAAGCCTAGATAGGGCTCCCAGCCTGTGGGGTAGAATTCTAGTTGATTGCCAGCTCTGAAATATGTCCACTGTTGGCTGCGCTCTAGTTCAATCTCGGCAAACCCTGCAAGATTTGGAGGGGTATTTGCTGGAATTTAACTGAAACACGGAAGCAATCAAGTGGTTGAATTCTGGATTTTTTAAATTCAGCGACATTCCTTTATCCATATTGATTTGAGCTTTGGTAAATTCGATTGTTGATACCACCTGGATAATTTTAAGTCTTTGTGAAGCTTAAAAAAAAAAAAACTTCCAACATAGCTCAAGCAACATAAGAATTTCATCAATTGAAAACTAAGAATCATTTCTGTGGGATGTGTAAAACAAGAAGCTGACCAGCATTATTTTCTTCTTCTTTAATTCAGTATCATTATTGAGAGTTATTCTTGAACTTTATGAAAACCAGATTGGTGCGTGGGCATGTTCTCCATCGAGTTGTGTTCAAGGAATTGGATCTGAAAATCATGCAAACTGGGAAATGTGACGTTGAGAAATAGTCTACATTCTTTATTCTGCCTCTGAGTATCTGACACTGCATTTGACTAGGAACACAGGCTGATGGGAGATTTGGTGGTTGTGGTTTGTTTTTTGTTTGTTTTCTGTTTTTGTTTTTTGTTTGTTTGTTTGTTTTTGGTTTTTTTGCCATGAACATTTAGCTTACCAGCCAGCAAAAGATTATAGTTTTATTTTTATTTTTTACTACAGTTATTTTGCTGGTCTATCAGTTACAACGTTGGATCTTAGTTTTCTCAGAAATCTGATTTCTCACCATTGCCCACCCCCCAAAAAAAATTCTAAAAAGATGTCATTCTGAGGCCCTCTCTTGCCCAACCCAGCTTTTCTCAGACCCTGCTGCCTGCTTCCTTCAAGCCAGCTCCGACCCAACCGCACCAGACTGTGGGCCCTCCACCAGTCTGTACTGTCACTCCCTTTGGTCCTTCACATTATCCCATCTCTCAGAAATCCCTGCTGCGTCTCCTCTTCACACCCCAGAAATTCTGCGTGTACTTGATCGCGTCTTCCGTCTTCTTCCCGGAGGCCTAACCACCCACCTCTTGTGCCTTCCTCTACCTCAAACAGTCCTGCCCTCCCCCCCCACACACACAGATACACATGTGCTCCTTGGGTTTCGCCACAGCACAAACCATATTCAAGGCTGCAACTTGGGGAGTGAAAGCTGCGCCCTACACAAGGATGCCAAGGTCGAAGGACAAGAGGGGACAGAGACTTGCCTTACTCTTTACCTGCTAAGGTGTGCTTCTACCCAGAGGATGGTGCCCCTGCAGAGGGGACCTGTTTCTATTTCACACCAAGGCACTGGCCTGGCAGTGGCTCAGTTCACTTGTGTATTTCTTAGTTCCTTCACTAAGGCATGAGTATGTTGCAGGCAATGTCCACCTTTTGATTCCCTCTGTTCCTGGGACAATGCCTTTCTGAATGACTCGTCACTGAATGTAATTGAAGGAATGAAATGTATTTACTGGGGGCCGGCACTGTGGCGTAGCAGGTTGAGCCTTGCCTGAGGCGCCGGCATCCTGTATTGGCACTGGTGTGAGTCCTGGCTGCTCCTCTTCCAATCTACTTCCCTGCTGATGGCCTGGGAAAGTAATGGAGGATGGCCCAAGTCCTTGGGCCCCTGCACCCAAGTGGGACACCTGGAAGAAGCTCCTGGCTCCTGTCTTCGGATCAGCCCATCTCCAGCCGTTGTGGCCCTGTGGGGAATGAACCTGCAGATGGAAAACCTTTCTGTCTGTCTGTCCCTCTCTGTCTCTAACTCTACCTCTGGAATAAGTAAATCTTTTTTTAACAATGTATTTACTGAAACAATTACTTTAGCTTATAAAAACAGTATAAAAGTCCTGCGGCAGTCAAAAGAGCCTGCGCAGATGTGGAAGAGTCATTTGTCTGATTTGGAGTGCATCCTGGTTGTAGCCCAGCTAAGTAATTTCCTGCAAAATGTAGTGCCCAGTGGTCTTCTTGTGGCTTCAGAAACCACACTTGTGAGGCTATGACAGGCCATGGCAAAGTCAGACTGAACTCCACTTCTGGCTGTTTGTTAAAATAGGCAAAGAACAACATGCAGAACTATGTGAAGTGGGCAGGATAAAGGTCACGGTTGATGCCCCATGGGAGCGGAGGGGGTACGGGGAGGAGCCAATCTGATCTCTCTGAGGTCAGCTTGCCTCCTACAAGTGTACATTAAGCCATGAACAAAAATATAAAAAAGCACCTCTTCTTAAGGCCCTGGAATCGAGACTCCCCCTGCCTCTCCCAATACCGTGCACAATGTAACTTGACATGGCCGTACCCTCAGAGTGAAGAATTGCTTTGTGAGGCTCTCTGCAGAGGATTAATATTTAGTTTTCTTGCTGTTTTATTCGATCAAGGCAAAATGTCCGGAAAGCGAGCTTGGCAGACCACAAAACAATGATGTACTTAAGATAGGTTTTATGCCTATTTGATGACATGGCCAGAACTTCAAATTTCAGGTTTCAAGAGGGAACCACTGGCCAGCCTCTGAAGAGGAAGATCTGTGTCTGTGTATAGAATTCCGTACTGACTATGCACTTTGCAATCTGAACTTTCGAGTGCTTTGTTTGCCAGTTTGTGTTGATCTTATGTGATGAACTCTCTTCTCTTCAGGAAGAAGTGCAGGGTGCTGGGCCCTTCCACCGCCATCTAATCATGCGCCTCTCTCCCTTTCCCACAGTCCTCCGTGATGTCAGTCTGCTTTGCCCGTTTCCACCCAAATCTGGTGGTTGGTGGCACCTATTCGGGCCAGATCGTCCTGTGGGACAATCGTAGTCACCGAAGGACACCGGTGCAGCGGACACCCTTGTCAGCAGCTGCGCACACCGTGAGTCAAACCTTTGTCACATTCCCCCCCCCCCCCCCAAGGCCTGAAAAAGAAAATGGCTCAATTCACGAAAGTTCGGATGGTACCAGTCATGCTACTTTGGAAGTAGCTCCTGGATAGTGATTGGATTTTGACATTTCAAAAAAGAAAACCTAGAACATAAGCAGATGAAAGAAGCATTGGCTCCAGAGAAATCTTAATGATCTGATCTATAGGTTGTGTGTACAGAGATCTCTTTAGGCATACCAAAAGCTACCAGTGGAAACAAGTGTGTGTGTGTGTGTGTGCGCGCACGCGTGTGTCTGTGTCTGTAAATTCTGGGAGACATGTCCGTGGAATTGTTTTCCTAAACAGATCCTGCATATTTAGATTACAAGAGAGAAACATATTTTCAAATAATTAAGAATAAACATTTCGGGTCTGGGGACATTTGCCAAGGAGCCTTTTCTATTTACAGACTGAGGCAGTACTGTGACTTTAAATTCTGGAATGTGTGGTGCAAGCCTCAATGCAAAGTCTGCAGTGACAAAGTAATCCCTAGGGTTAAAAGTCAACATCTCAAAGCCATTACCCATAATTTAGTAGAAGAGTTTCAGTACAGTGCTCGTAAGACAGCTACTCTGCCATTTCCTCTAAGAGGTTGACAGGTGTGCGTAGCGATGGTTAAGGAGAATGAGAAGACAGACATGTCTCCATCAATTCTTGTTCCCTTGACATTCAGGAGAACTGATTGTTTCTCTGAAATGCCCAAATTATGCCCAAGGACACAGCTCTACTATTGTTTTCAATTTCCTTAATGTGGTTGCTTCATTTGTTTCATCTGTTGGCCTTAAAACCATCCTGTCTTGGGAAAGGATTGCTGTCTGCTCTAGCTAAGACCACGAGGAGGAAAATTCTTCTACTCTTTGAAGGCTGGCGATGGGAAATGACAAACACCAATTCAACCCTAATTTTGATTGACTGGGGCCAAAGACACATGCAGGTGAAACTAGTTCTTGGGAATCTTGGGAAATTGCTCTTGCCTACCCCATTTCTGCAAAAACTAATAACAGAAAATTGTGGTCCAGAAGAAGGTAGGCTTGAGGCAGGTGTCTGTTCAAGTCATGTGCTAGCACGCCTTGGCTTTATGTAGATAGCTGCTGGATCTGTAAATGGTACGTTTTGAAATTTCAAAAAATCATCATCCCAAATGTTAGAACAGCTAGCAAAAAGATTTCAGGGAGAATCTAAAACCAAGATCTGGTCCAAAGAGTTGGTGTTTCTTTCTTTTGCAAGTAACTTAGAATATGATCCTCACACCTAAAACACTATGATTATCAAGCTGAATGACGCTACTACTTCTGTAAGGAAATAAACACATTTCTCTTCTATCTGGCTATGTTTTGTCTCATTCAGAGCCGAAAGTGCACAGTTAATTTTGTGTTTGTCTTTCCACCTCCATTATTGCCTGGCTGATTGATACCAGGATCAAAAAGGAAAAAGGGGCCCACCGCAGATGACTGCTAATTTCCTTTCACACCCACCACACATATGCATTTGGGACAACAGGAAATCATAATTAAAACAAAATCCTGCTGCCACACAGTAAGTTTATTCTTAAAGTAAATAAAAACAATCTGGCATCTATGCTGGAAAAAATTAGCTGTACCACTGCTTTTTTCTTTCTGTTAGAGACAGTGGGTGTGTGTAGCAGGCATGCCTCCATGTCTGCTTCTGTCCAGTTTCTTTTCTTCTAACCTGATTTTTATTACTCATGAAAGCATTAGGGTTCTTATTACAGGATGAGCGAGGCTACCACGCACCCCTTCTCTGGGCACTTGGCTTTATGCTTTTGTTTTTGAGACATTCACAGAGGGACAGAGTGCTCCCATCTGCTGGTTCACTCCCAAATCCAAGCAATGGGTAGGCCAGGCCAGGCTGAAGCCTGGCACCAGAAATTCAGTTCTGGTCTTGGATGGTAGGGACCCAAGAACTTGAGCCATCACCTGCTACCTCCCAGTGTGTGCGTTAGCAGGAAACTGGAACTGGAAGTGGAGTGGAGTCTTGAACCCAGACACTCTGATATAGGATGCAGGCATCTCAAGTGGTGCCCCAAATACTATGCCTGCCCAGCCCAGCTCTGTGCATCCTTGTAGACCGGCCTCCTTTGTCCCCAGGGTTTCAGTGACTTATGATGATACTTTGTTAACAAAGTCTTCTTGCACTTTTGTTCGAAAAACTGAGTAGATTTCTGTTCATAACAGTATCTGGACCCTGCTTTCCCACTGTTCAGTTTTACTAAGTCTGCTATTTTCAGGTGAGGATGTGCCATAGCCATTCTTCATTTGTTTTCCACACGAGGCCCTGCATGCTATGTAGCCTGGGACCTCAGCTTCCATCCATAACAGAGACTTGTGGAAAAGTACCACCCACAGTCCCACAAGCAATCAGTCCCCTTGCTAGTGAGAGACCTGATCAGGACATCACTGGGTTTAAGATATCTGCTGTATTTGCCACTGTGCTGATCCACTAAGACTGGTTCACTTGAAAGTTTTGGCAGGAATGTGGCATGAAAAAGATACAGGGACTTCATTGGCCATCCATCAGCATTGATGAAAGCAAGGAGGCAATTGTCAAAGCAAGCACATGTCCTTTTGGGATGCATTAGTAGTGCAGGCATATTTGGTCATACATTTTTGCAGGTTGTTTCACATGAGAAATGACAACTCGTACTACCCAGATTTGTGGATTCTGTTGGCCAGGGTCTAGGAGACTCCTACTTCATGCTAAGACTTTCACCACTAGACGAGCTCAGAATAGAACATATTAAAGAGTGACAAGGGTGTGGGAGGCTTGAAAACCATGTAGCCCAGGAGGAGTGGAAGTGACTGGTAACATCTGTCTGAGTGAGGCAAGGTTCAGGAGTGGGGAGTAGGGCACAGAAAACCCTCTGCAAGAATTGAAAGTGCTATATAGTTTTGACCTGTTCTAGACCCAGCACTCAAAGTGTGTCCTTGAACTTTGTTTATCCCCATTTGTGGAAGGAAAAACTTCCCAGGAAGGAAGGAGTGCTAAAGCTTCCCTTTCAGAGAGGTGTCTGAGTGGAGTTGGAACCTTTTCATGGTTGGGTAGCTGCTCTTGGTGATTATTAGCACTCCTTCTGACCAGGAGTTTATATGATAATAATAGCTGGGGAGCCATCCTTTCTGTAATGCCAACTTTCCAATAGTAAACACTGTTTCATTGTACTTGTGGCTAGGTATTATGGACAGTAACTCGTCACCAGTAAGGCTTAGACCATCTGCTATTTGCAGAGGGGCATGGAGCAAGTTGTGGTTTGGCCACTGATGGCCAGGCAGCCTGATATCCAACCCAAATTGCTACTAGGCACTGCGTATGCTAACCTTCCATTTAGTGTGGAAGGCCCAGCTGCAAATGATTTTAGCCTACCATTGAGTTAGAGTTCTGCAGAGCAGGGTAACCTAGTGCATTGTGACAGAAGGTGAGAGGGTCTTGCATGGTTTCTGGGATGCATAAATGATCTTTCTTAAGGCCTGGGCCAAACTATAAGCCTCCATACTACTTCAAATGGTATTTTGAAAAAATAGGTAAATAAATAGATCTGTCATTATCCTAGATTTTTGCAGGAGCATTAAAGAACCTAACTTTGTCTCCCTGGGTAGGTTGTGCCAATAATCTCACTATTAATATCTCTCTGTCAAGTTAAAAGGGCTGGGGGCCGGTGCTGTGGCGCAGCAGGTTAAAGCCCTAGCCCAGGGCGCCAGCATCCCGTATGGGCGCAGGTTTGAGACCTGGCTACTCCACTTCCTATCCAGCTATGGCTTGGGAGGGGAGTGGAGGATGGCCCAAGTCCTTGGTTCACTGCACCTGCATGGGAGACCCAGATAGAAGCTCCTGGCTCCAGATCGGCTCAGCTCTGGCCGTTGTGGCCATCTGGGGAGTGAACCGGCGGATGGAAGACCTCTCTCTCTGTCTCTACCCCTACCTTTCTGTAACTCTGTCTTTCAAATAAACAAAAATAAATCTTTAAAAAAAAGGGGCTGATGAATATTAACCACTTTTTTTAACAAGGTATCTTGTTTTTTACAAGAATATTAAGAGATGTTTGGGCCCATGACTACGATGCATCGAACTGCAGGTTCAGGGATACATATTCCTTCCCAAAGTCGGCGGTTGCAGCCTTTTGAGGACTCTGTCATCCCATCCCTCCTTTCGGGGCGAGAAGCCGGACTCTGGTGGGGACTTAGTCGAGCATTTCCGATTGACCTCCTCCTGCTGCCCCTGCCCATCAGTCCTCATTGGCTCCCCTCCCTTCAGCTCCTTTGCATTGCCTTTGACCAAGCCAGGTGGTGTTCTGCAAGTATTCCCACTCCCCCGTGTCGCTGCCAGAGCTGTTAGGAAGAAAACGGGTTCAAATCAAGAGTGGAAATGCGCTGCGGCTTGCTTCCTTGCAGGAGTCTGTCCCTCTCTCATCCCGCTTAGAGTGACGTGTTGGACGCTCGGGCGGAAGCCCTTCCTCCTGGCCTGTGCCTCATCCTCTGTGTTTGCTTTTGCAGCATCCTGTGTACTGTGTCAACGTGGTTGGGACTCAGAATGCTCATAATCTCATCACTGTCTCCACCGATGGGAAAATGTGTTCCTGGAGCCTGGACATGCTCTCCACACCACAGGTGAGTTTGTTTTCCCCTACACACAAGAGCATCCTGGCTGAATAAAAGGATGCCGGCTTAATGGAACATGGTTCCTCAAAGCCAAACCCTCACGTCCTATAGGAGCTAAAATCAATGGATGCACTTAAAAGAAAGGGACCTGGTTTCAGCAGACTCCTAGTGAAGCCAAAACCCATTTCCTTTACCACAACTCATGTAATTAGTGTAATACATTAATCCTTAGGTCAGTTTCATGTGAAAATGAAATAATCCATTTTAACTCACAGTCATGATGGAAGTTGCCTGCGGCATGAATTGCGTTCAGCGCACGGCACTGCTCAACGCAGGCAAAGAAGGCTGGAACTCGGCTTAGCTGTCCCGTACGGGTGTTCGCCTGGGAGGAAAGGTGTCCCAGCAAAACAGAAACCCAAGCCCTGGCTTGTATCCATAGCCCAGACAACCGCCTGCGTGTGTGAAGAATGTGTCGAACCGTCTGTTTACCCTCTGGAATGTTTGGTGGTATGGCTCTTGCAAATGAGAAGTCAAAAACAAAAAAGGTCCAGAGTTTCTGAAGCACTGCTGTTTGTTGTAATGGGATTAACAAGGAGCAGGAGTGGGAGACC
The DNA here is from genome assembly GCF_964237555.1 of Oryctolagus cuniculus. Lineage (NCBI taxonomy): Eukaryota > Metazoa > Chordata > Mammalia > Lagomorpha > Leporidae > Oryctolagus > Oryctolagus cuniculus. The sequence continues at coordinate 40,181,627 of NC_091447.1, read as the reverse complement.
GTGGGAGGCAGGCGTTGAGCTAAGTGCAGCTTTCAGAATCCATGTATGTATACAGATCCATATATGTATGTAGATGCATAGATACATACAATTCCCATACACAGACCCACACACATACGTGCAGAGTGTTCCACATTTCTTTGTATGGGACAATAAATGTATGTCAGTGGCCTCCAACAAAATACACAAAGAATGGGTGGCCTGCATCCCGTATCCGACTGCTTGGGTTCAAGTCCTGATTCCAGCTTCCTGCCAATGTGCTCCCTGGAGGCAGCAGATGATGGAATTCTGGACTGCTGGCTTCAGCTTGTCACAGCTCGGACTACTGCAGTCCTATGGGAAGTGAACCAGCTGTGAAAACTGTTTCTCTCTCGCTCTCTCCCTCTCTCTCTGCCTTTCAAACAAATGAAATTTTTAAAAAAATATATACAAAAGGGTTCGTTGGTATGAGCTTTAACAAAAACCTTAGAAAATGTCAAGAAAACTGTGAAAGATGTATTTGGGAGATCGCGCTGCACGTTAATACTCCTGTTCCCTTTCCTAGAATAACAGCCCTGGAATGTCTCTTCAACAGTGTAGAAGATACTGAAGTGTCAAACTATAAAGTATTGCCTGTACGTCTTTACAAAATACAGATGCACCAACACTAAGTCAGTTCTTGTATAATTCGGGTGGAGGCGGGAGTATGTGCTCTTCAGACGCTCACAGTGAGGCGCCCCTGCTCTTGCTGATCTTGAACTTGACGCAGTTCTGGAGTCGCGCATACTATATGGCTTTTTCTTAAAATACCCAGCAATGTGGTGTTTTCCTTCAAAAAGCATGGAGATTATAAATGGATATAAGAGGAAGTCCTCCATGTAGGAATTTCTAATTGCCTGTTTTGCTGATCAAACATGTTTGTTAAGGTTTAAGCCACTCGTGCAAGGCTTCTGAGACCATTTTTATTAGCTTGGTGTGGCCCACAGACTCCTGTCTCTGTGTAGAGATGGAGAATTCCATGGCACAGCTTCTGTGGGTGGGAAGGAGCTTCCTCTCTCCCCGGACTGGGCAGTCAAGGGCCCTTACCTGCCTTGCTGCTGCTGTGAGTGGTGCACAGGCACCCGGCTGGGCAGGTTTTCTGTACCGCCGTGGCGTTCTCCCAGCGCCAACACTGCCATGCTGCCACGTGTGGCTCTCGCTGCCTGGGAACGTGTCACGGGGCCTTGTGGTCTGCGCTGCCCACACTGTCCGCATGAGTTTTCTATTTACGTACGGATGCCGCTGAAATGGCCTGGTTTGTTTGCTCAAGAAAGACTAAACTCCCAGGCAACTACAGTGACGTGATACCCCCAGAATGATTTTTTAAAATGATTTCAGCCCCACAAAATAGGCTGTTTGATGTAAATAGCCAGAAATACTCATGGACTCCTCATTATTATTAATCTTAATTCAGTAGTGGGTTTTTCAAAATACTCTTGAATACCCAATTTAAAAGTCATTTTAGGGACAGGCATCTGGTGCAGTGGTTAACATACTGCTTAGGATACCACATCCCGTGTCACAGTACCAGGTTACAGTTCTGGTTCTGCTTCTGGTTCCAGCTCCCTGCTAATGTGCACCCTGGTTTGCAGCTGGTGATGGCCTGGAGTTGGGTTCCTGCCACCCAAGGGAGAGACCTGGATTGTGTTCCTGGCTCCCAGCTCTGGCCTGGCGAGTTGTGGGCATTTGGGAAGTGAACCACTGGATAGGGGAATTCTGTCTATCTCTCTGCCTGTCTCTCTCTGCCTTTCAAATAAATAATAAGGCAAATAACGTTTTAAAGAAAGCCAGGTGATTAAGAGAATAATTGATTTAAAAAGTGATTTCATATACAATATATGTTGAAGCTCCATTCTTTGCAGGCTTCTAGCCTAGGCTCTCAATGGCTGCCCTGCATGAAATCTAGTCCCTGTTGAAATCTGGTTTTTATGACCTGAGTGACAACTCCCTGGTTTCAGTTCCATGGAGGACACACACTCCTGCTATGACAAATGTGTTTAGTACATCTGCTATTAATACATGCGTATTCTCAGGATCCATTGCTTTTGAAAATGTTTGTAAATACAAGGGTATTGTGTGTTTCATTAAAGCGTGGAGCTGACAAGTGTAACCATTACAGTATTATCTTGAGTTTCTGCACCATTAGTTTCAAAATTCTCACCTGTCATCTCTGGCTGAGTTCAGAAGCAGCAGCACATGCTGATGAAATCCAGCCGGCCTGAAACCAGAGATACACAGCAGCGCGGGTGTCGGGGCAGGAAAGCGTGGTTTCTGGCACAGCTGGGGTCTTTTGTAACGCTGTGTGAAAAGCAAACAGACGATTTAGCCAAATGATTTTTCCGTGCTATCTTTGGCATGGCAAGGGGTTGACGGATGGAAATCTAACCACACCGTGTTTTGGTAGGAGAGCATGGAGCTGGTGTACAATAAGTCCAAGTCTATCGCTGTTACTGGAATGGCTTTCCCGACGGGAGATGTCAATAACTTCGTGGTCGGCAGTGAGGAGGGTACGGTCTACACGGCTTGTCGTCACGGAAGGTGATTTTTCTGTCCCTGTTGCTCAGACTTGGTTATCGCGTCCTGGATTATAACCACCTTGCGCTGGGAGAAAAGTTTTCTGAGAAAAAAGGCACAACTTTTCTGTGTCTGGTTACCTCCTCTTTGTTGCTGAAAACCCAGCAGGTTCATTCCAAAATGAAGCCTTTGCTGATTCTCTTGGCCAGAGATAAAGGAATCCCTCCTTTAATGACGTTCATTTGCTCTTTCATTCATTCGTTCTTTTAAGGAATATTTACAAAGCACCTACCAGGTACCATTTCAAGGACACAGTAACAAGACAGGCCTTGAGTGCATACTCCAGTTGGGAGTAAAAGACTAATAAGGAAGTAGGTAGCATAGGACTAATTGCTATGGAGAATATTGAAGTAGGATAAACGGGACAGAACTCTGTTCACTATCAACTGTTAACTACTTTGTACATTTTTCTAAATGCTTCCACAAAACCATTGAGCACATTTAGTTAATCATTCATCTTCCATTTTTCCTCTCACTATCCTCAGTCCCTCTTTGATTCCATGGCCAGTGACTGGTACGTAGTAAGTGATGATCTAAAAATACATACGGAGGATACAGGCACAGTATTGGAATACTATAGACAGGGCTGTTGGGATCCTTTCCTCCCACTCGGGAAAGCTAGAACAGTGTGAGAGACACAAACCACCATGCAGCTTCCAAACAGTAAGAACTCTGTCTTGATTGAGAGATGAGCAAATGGCCCAGGAAAAAGGGGCAGTAAAGTGGAATCCAATAGTTTGGACTAGATTGTAAAAGCAGATGCAAGACTGAACAGCTGGCCTCCCCTTTGGAAAAGTTCAGTGTGTTCATAGTGGGGATTGATTTCTCTTTCACTTTAGTAGTTCTTGTTCAATTGATTTTTTTTTTCATCTCTTGGGCTCATCCCAGCTGATTTAGACTCGATGAGGAACCGCAGGTCCCACGTTCACATCCGTGTTTTTTGTGATTTGCAGAAGCCTTTGTGGTTCCGCTACATGATTGTTTCCATCGTGGCAATACAAGCTGCGAGGTTCCTGCTGTAATGCATGAGGAAACAAGTGGTACTACCTGCTCACGTGGTCATGATCAGATGACTTGGGAAGATAGGCCTCACCGTTCCATGCCTGGCCTCAGTACTTTATAAAGGCTGGCTAAAACCACACATTAGTGTTTTATCAACACACAGAAAGACCTGATATGTTTCATTCATGCAAACATCTGCTCCCCTCTTACAAAAGACATTACTAGATGATGTGAAGCAAAGATCACTTAAACCTGGTTCCTGTCCTCAAGAAACTGATGACAGTGGGACAGATAAACACACACATATTTAACACAAGTGGTGTTAAATACTTGTTAGTGGCACAAAAGGTGCGGAGAAGGCGGTGGGCCAAACATGGAGTCGCGGCTCTAGCTACACATGGGTTAGAATCAGTAGGGCAGGGCCGGGTTGTGATGCAGTGGCTAAGCTGCCACTTGCAATGCTGGCTTCCCACATCCGACTGCTGGTTTGAGTCGAGGCTTTGCCCTGCCTCTGATCCAGCTTCCTGCTAATGCACCTGGAAAAGTAGAAAATGTTGGCCAAAGTCCTTGGGCTCCTGCCACCTGTGTGGGAGACCATGGAGAAGCTCCTGGCCAGCCCTGGTTCTTTGAGTCATTTGGGAAGTAAACCAGCAAGTGAACGATCTTTCTCCCCATGCACCCCCCTGACCATTACTCTGCCTTTCAAATCATTTTAAAAATGTAATAACTCTTAAAGAATCACTAGAGCCTAGTTTCTATTGACTTACTCTGGGATATTGCTCAGATCCTCAACTCTCTGTGAAGTTGCAACACACTCACTGATACTTTTCAGATATTTTACTTAGGCATCACGTGAAATATTCACATTAGCAAATTTTTGTTTCATGACTCTGTCCTTTTGAAGCACAATCAGAATAGGCACTAGGGCTCAAAAGAAAGATCCCCGTGGCATGCAGCACAGCTCCCTTTACAGCTAGCTTGGTTGTGCTTTCTACGTTGGTCTACTCATCTAAAATGTAAAATACAGATGTTGGCAAAGCCACAGAGTAGCAGACATTAGCTTTGTCGACATTTTAAATGGGTCAGATAGGGCTACAGGGAGAGGGGGGCATTTCTGTCTTTGACCTAATGTTGAGAAGGTGCAAATCCACTTCCATAAATTAAACAAGGTCCACATTTTGCACCCTATAAACCTTTTCAGGATGCTGTTAAGAGCAAGTGGAGTCTCACCAGGGGCCACTTCAAAGATCCACTCCTTGTGTTCATTAGAACAAATTTAAATGATGACGTGTAGAGCTGCTGTTGGCAGTTTCATTGGGCACAATTTTTGAGTGTCTGTTACGTGGAACACAGGCTGTAGCACTTTGCTCATGATTCTAAATTTTACTTAGCACATTGACATTTATTGGTGCTCAACATGTTTTAATAATTTAAGTGGTCTAAATGTTTTAACAACTGAATTCATTTTTACTTGTGGAGGCATAATATTGAGATTCTACAATCCCTTCATCTTTGTTATGTTTATAACTTGGACATGAATCTTTAAAACATGGTATTTTGGTATGCTCTCAAATTTTCCAAATTGTATGTGCTTGTATGCAGACATATATGTGATAATAGAAGTCTGGAAATAATCCCAGCTTTGTTAAAAATTGGAAATAGGTAACTTTAAAAATGTGTGTTGCTATTTCTCAAATACCCTTCTAAAAGGGGAAGGCATAGCTCACCCCTTGTCATGCCATTTCATTCAACAAATTTTTCTTGAGCGTTCGTTGTGTAGACACTTGGCAACAAGAAAGGCACCTGCCCTTATGGATTTATCAGTGAGTTTGCAAATCTCTCTTCAGTTCTCAGTGAAGAGAATATATCATTTTCTCCATATTTTATGACATCAGATTATGTATATTAGTTGAACATGACAAAAGTTTCCTCAAAGTGTTGCCTTTTTGAGATCTGTCTACTGAAGGAATTTCCTTGAAAGAACAAATTATTTCTCCAAGAATGTGTGGAGTTTTAGAGCAGATGGGATCACCAAAAGCAGTTAAAATGGAACATGATGAAAAATGCCATCTCAAGAATATGATAGTCTTCTTAGGTAACAGCCTCCGAGGTCTAAGTGTATTTGTTTCTATCCAAATAGCTGCATTGGTAGTGATAGGATTTGAGGAACTCCTGGGAAATTATTAGATGATAAAAGTAAATATTAAATGCTGAAAGTTAAAAAGATTATATTTCCCCCTGTGGTTTTTCTTAATCACCAAAAATAATGTATCATACTTGCAGACAACTTCCTTGTCTAAAGATCACCGTGGGAGGGGTGGTGGTGGTGGTGGTGTATGGCTGCTGATCTAAATGATGATGAAGTCATGCTCAGAAAGGAAGTTGCTTCTCTAAGGCAACCATGACTTTGCCAAGGTGGCTGAAATTCTCCTATGTGTTTTTTGTGCAGCAAGGCAGGCATTGGTGAGGTCTTTGAAGGTCACCAAGGGCCAGTGACGGGAATTAACTGCCACATGGCAGTGGGACCAATCGATTTCTCTCACCTGTTTGTTACATCGTCATTTGACTGGACTGTCAAGCTGTGGACCACAAAGGTAAGAATACTCGAGTGAAATTCCTGGGTAAAATACCGGGGAGAGGGTGGTGTCTCAGGCCCTGAGTGAGTTGTAGGCATCAGCTCTTCTGCGTGACCTGATGTTGGGAATCCTACAATCCCAATCCGGTGGTGAGCCCAGACTGCCCCAGCAGTAGTCAAGACTTTCTCAGTCTGTTTCTTATTTTTGATTACATGGGTTATGTTTGGCAATATTCTGATTATAAAAAAAAAATCAAAGTTGAATCTGAAATTCTCCTTCACCTACAGGAACCCACCCTCAACCTCCCCTTCCTTGTCTCTGTCTCAGTGCTTTCCCACTCATCAACCCCGTGTCAACCTTCTGGGTCTTTGTAGTACTTACTCATTGACCTATGTACCTATCAAAACATAAGATGTGCAACTTGGGTTGTTTGGATTTTGTGTTGTGTTTTGCAAGGCGGGGAGGGTGGTGGGTTGGTTTTTGGAGCCTTTGAAGTTTTCATGTCTGATAAAGGCCCCTGCATTATGTGTGTTGTGAAAGGTAATCCTTGCTGTGTTTGAGAGCAAGAAGCAAAGGGCATCTGGGAGGACGGGGCAGTGGTCCAGGGGAGAGATGAGAGTGACACAGGCCTGTAGCTCTGGGTGGAGAGAAGTTGATGGATTGAGAACCATTTTGAGAGAAAAACCACAGAAACTGACTATTGATTTGATGTAAGAAAGGTGAAAAAAGGAGTCGGCAACAGAGAACCCAGGTTGATGGGCAGTGCTGCTGGGATTTCTGGTGATGTCACTGCCCCAGAGAGCACCAGGGCATACGAGGAAAGAGCTAGGCCTGTGTTGAGTTTACGGTGCTCAGGATGTGGCCTTTCAGGATCTCTCTGGGCAGGTTGTTATGAGGGACAAAAGGGAGACTAGTAGGCTGCAGGTGTGTGCTTAGCAGCGTCAGAATAGCAATAATACTCATAAAGGGGAGTGGGTTTTAAAACAAGCACGAAGACTCAATTTGGAAAAAAAAAAAAAAGCAGGAGAAATGAAACTGGACAGATTTAAAAGGAACCCCAGGAATTGGATAAAATTTAGAATTTTGTGTGTGGCTTCGTGAGTACCGGTGGAGACAACCAAGATAAGAGGTCAGAGACGGCTCTTCCCTGTCTGAAGAGATGCACAGCTACGTTTATGTGGGAAATGCAAACAAAAAGAAAATGAGGAAGCCTGTCTTGGGCTATCAAGTTGACAAAAATAAATTTTCATCACATACTCTGTGTTGAGGCTGAAAGAAACCAGCCATTGGAAAAGCAAAATGGCACAGCACGGGGAAGGAGGATTTAGCAATATCAAAATAGTACATGTTTAACTGAGCAGTTCCTGCTCCTCAGAATCCACATCAAAGTAATACAAGGGTACTTCAGAAGCTTCATGGACTTCATCATTTTTAAAAAGATTGACTTATTTATTTGAACAGCTAAGTTAGGAAAAGAGAGATCTTCCATCTGCTGGCTCATTCCCCAAATGGCCACAATGGCAGGGTGTGGGCCAGGCTAAACCAGCAACCTGGAACTCCATCCAGGTATCCCATGTGGTTGGCAGGGGCCCAAGCACTTGGACCATGTACCACTACTTTCCCAGGGACAACAGCAGGAAGCTGGATCAGAAGTGGAGCAGCCGGGACACAAATTTGCACCCATAAGGGATGCTGGCATCATATGTGGCAGCTTAACCCCTGTACCACAATGTCTACCCTAAATTTCATCATTCTTGCACCAAAATAAATGTATATTTTCATAACATTTTTCCATGAATTTTTTGAAGTACTCTAGTACAAGTAAGAATAAGAATGATATATGTACAATATGCATTAAAAAGTTACTTGAATAACAAAATACTGGAAATGGTCCGAAAGTTTCTATCCGTAGGGCACTGGGGGAAACAAAGGTATGATTGTCCACACTGGGGAGTACTATTCAGGTACATGAAAAAGCAAAGACTTCCACATACTGATATGGAGTGATCTCTAGGTTATCCTTTTAGATGAGGAAGGCAAGGCAGAAAGAAGTATAAATAATATGCTGTCATTTGTGTTCAGAGGTGTATTTAAATGTTTAATATTTATATATTTATAAAGTACACAGACACATGGAGGAAGGATCTGAAAGAAACAAAGATAATAGCCAAACTTCTTTGAATATATCTTCTTTGTACATTTAAATTTGGAGCCATGTAAATAGTTTATGTAATTATAAAACAAAATTTAAAATCAGTCCTTAAAAAAAACTTAATGTGAAATAAATCAAGTTTAGTGTGGTTCCAATTGGTGGCAAAACCTTACAGTAAGGAATGACTGGAAGTGATTTCAGTATGTTTTGAGTATACATTCCCAGAGGATATGTTTTACCATTTTTAAAATTATTTTTAAGGAATACAAATCATAAGTACAACTTTAGGAATATTCCTCCCACCATACCTGCCCTCCCACCCACACTTCCACCCCTCCTCCTCTTCCCTCTCCCCTTCCCAGTCTTTCTCCATTAAGATTCATTTTCAATTAACTTTGTACACAAAAGACCAATTCTATACTGAGTAAAGATTTCAACAGTTATCACACACATGCACACACAAAACTGAGAACTAGTTTTACAGTTAACTCATAATATAACTCATTGAGGACAGAGGTCCTGCATGGGGAGTTATTGCATCATGATACCTATTGTTAATTTAACAACACACTTATGTATGATGTCAGTGACCACCCGAGGCTTTTGACATGAGTTGCCAAGGCTATGGAAGATTTTTGAGTCCACAAACTGTAGTATTTAGACAAGAGCATAAGCAAAGTTGAAGTTATCTTCTCCCTTCAGAGGAAAGTGCATCCTTCTTTGATGGCCACTTCTTTCTGCTGTGGTCTCACTCAGAGATCCTTCATGTAGAACATTTTTTGTCACAGTGTCTTGGCTTTCTATGCCTGAAATGCTATTACGGGCTTTCCAGCCAAACCAGAAAAACTTAAGGGCTGATTCTGATGTGAGAGTGCTACTCAAAGCAATTGTCATTCTATGAGTCTGTTTTGTGGACTGCTTCCCATGTTGGAACATTCGCTCCTTTTTAATTCTATTACCAGACACTTGATCCTATTAATATGATCACTTTAACACCTTCTCCTATCTATATGTTCATTTTAACAATTAACATGATCACCTTGACAAAATGCATTTTTACCACCAAGATGAATGAGATTGGAGTCCCATGACAAGTTTTTAAACTGTACCAATAGAAGCAAATCAATAGGAATGTATGTATGCAGATCTATACAGCTTTATAGTTACAAACTACCTCCTCCCTCTCTTATTCCCACTCTTTTTACTGAGATCCTTCCTCAATGTACATTATACACATGATTAACTCTGTTGGGAGTTCAACAAATAGTATGCAGAAAACAAAAATAAAAATCAAAAAACTGTTCCTTGACAGTCAAGATGAGGGCAGCTCAAGTCATCCCTTCTTGAAGTGTCAGTTTCATTCTACAGATTTCATTTTAGGTGCTCTATTAGTTGTTACAGATCAGGGAGAACATATTGTATTTGTCCCTTTGGGACTGGCTTATTTGACTAAGTGTGACGTTTTCCAGATTCATCCGTTTTGTTGCAAAGGACCAGATTTCATTTTTTAACCACTGTGTAGTATTCCATAGTGTACATATCCCATAATTTTTTCAGCCAGTCTTCAGTTGACAGGTATTTAGGTTGATTCCATGACTTAGCTATTGTGAATTAAGCTGTAATAAACTTGGTGGTACAGTTAACACTTTTGTTGACTGATTTCATTTCCCTTGGGTAAATTCGGAGGAGTGGGATCATATAGTAGGGCTGTATTCAGATTTCTGAGGTATCTCCAAACAGTCTTCCATAGTGGCTTTACTGGTTTGCATTCCCACCAACAGTGAATTGGGGTACCTTTTTCCCCACATCCTCACCAGCATTTGTTGTTTGTTGATTTCTGTATGGAAACCAAGTCTAACAGGAGTAAGGTGAAAACTCATTGTGGTTTTGATTTGCATTTCCCTGACAGCTAGTGATCCTGAACATTTTTTCATGTGTCTGTTGGCCATTTGGATTTCCTCTTTTGAAAGATGTCTGTTTAAGTCCTTTGCCAATCTCTTAACTGAGTTGTTCGGTTGTGGAGTTTCTTGATCTCTTTGTATATTCTGGTTATTAATCCTTTATCAGTTACATAGTTTGCAAATAACTTCTCCCATTCTGCTTCTTCACTTTCCTGAGTGTTTCTTTTGCCTTATAGAAACTTCTCAATTTGATGTAATCCCATTTGTTAATTTGGCTTTCCTGTCTGTGCCTCTGGAGTCTTTTCCAAGAAGTCTTTGCCTATGCCAATGTCATGCAGGGTTTCTCCAATGTTCTCTAATAATTTTATGGTGTTGGGTCATAAATTTAGATTTTTAATCCAGGTTGAGGGGATTTTTGTGTAAGGTGTAGGTAGGGTCTTACTTCATACTTCTGCATGTGGAAATCCAGTTTCCCAGCACCATTTGTTGAAGAGACTGTCCTTGCTCCAAGGATTGGTGTTTGCTCCTTGGTCAAATATAAGTTGGTTGGGGCCAGAGCTGTGGCTCACTTGGTTAATCCTCTGCCTTGCAGTGCTGGCATCCCATATGAGCACTGGGTTCTAGTCCAGGGTGCTCCTCTTGCAGTCCAGCTCTCTGCTGTGGCCCGGGAGGGCAATGGAGGATGGCCCAAGTGCTTGAGTCCCTGCACCCACATGGGAGACCAGGGGGAAGTACCTGGCTCCTGGCTTTGGATCAGTGCAGTTCCGGCCGTAGTGGCCATTTGGGGAGGGAACCAACAGAAGGAAGACCTTTCTCTCCATCTCTCTCTCTATGACTCTGCCTGTCAAATTAAAAATATATATAAGTTGGTTGTAGATGCTTGGATTTATTTCTGGCATTTCTATTCTGTTCCATTGGTCTATCCATCTATTATTGTACCAGTATCAGACTGTTTTGATTATACTTGCCTTGTAGTATATCTTGAAACCTGGTATTGTGATGCCTACAGCTTTTTGTTGTATAAGATTGCTTTAGCTATTCAAGGTCTCCTGTGTTTCCATATACATTTCAGCAATATTTTTCCTAGATCTGAGAAGAATGTCTTTGGTATTTTGATCAGTATTGCATCAGATTTGTAAATTGTTTTTGGAAGAATGGACATTTTGATGGTATTGTTTCTTCCAAGCCATGAACATGGAAAGTTTTCTATTTTTTGTATCTTCTTCTGTTTCTTACTTTAATGTTTTGTAATTCTCATCATAGAGACCTTTGGTTAAATTGATTGCAAGGTGTTTGAATTTTTTTGTAGCTATTGTGAATGGGATTGATCTTAGCAATTTTTTCTCAGCTGCGTCTGTATATAAAAAGGCTATTGATTTTTGTGTGTTGACTTTATATCCTGCCACTTTACACCAAACTCTTCTATGAGTTCCAATAGTCTATTAGGGGAGTCTTCTGGATCCCTTGTAAATAGAATCATGTCATCTGCAAATAGGGATAGTTTGACTACTTCCTTTCCAATTTGTATCCCTTTGATTTCTTTTTCTTGCCTAATGGCTCTGGTTAAAACTTCCAGGGCTATATTGAATAGCAGTGGTGAGAGTGGGAATGCTTCCAACTTTCCCCATTCAATAGGGCAACTGGCCATGGGTTTGTCAAATTGCCTTGATTGTGCTGAGGAATGTTCCTTCTATGCCCAATTTGCTTAGGGTTGTCATCTTGAAATGGTGTTGTATCTTATCAAATGCTTTCTCTGCATCTATTGAGATAATCATATGGTTTTTGTTCTGTAGTTTGTTAATATGATGTATCACATTGATTGATTTGCAAATGTTGAACCATCCTTGCATACCTGGGATAAATCCCATTTGATCTGGGGTGAATGATCTTTCTGATGTGTCATTGGATTCAATCGGATAGAATTTTGTTGAGGATTTTTGTGTCTATGTTCATCAGGGAAATTGGTCTATAATTCTCTTTCTCTGTTGTATCTTTTTTAGGTTTAGGAATTAAGGTGATGCTGGCTTCATAGAAAGAATTTGGAAGAATTCCTTCCCTTTCAATTGTTTTGAATACCTTGAGAAGAATTGGAATTAGTTCTTCTTTAAATGTCTGGTAGAATTCAGCAATGAAGCCATCCGGTCCTAGCTTTTTTTTGTTGGGAGGGCCTTTATTACTGATTCAATTTCTGTTGTGGTTATGGGTCTGTTTAGGTTTCCTATGTCTTCATGGCTCAATTTAGGAAGGTTGTATGTGTCCAGGAATCTACCCATTTCTTCTAGGTTTCCCAGTTGGTTGGCATACAACACTTTGTAGTAATTTCTGATGATTCTTTTTATTTTTGTGGTGTTTGTTGTTACAATTCCTTTTTCATCTCTAAATTTATTGATTTGGGTCTTTCACTTCCTTTTTTGGTTAGTTGGGCCAATGGTGTATCAATTTAGTTTATTTTTTCAAAAAAACAGCTCTTCATTTTGCTGATCTTTTGTATTTTTTTAATCAATATTGTTGGTTTCCTAATTTTAATTATCTTTTCCCTACTAGTTTTGGGTTTGGTTTCTATTGTTTTTCTAGGTCTTTGAGATGCATTGAAAGCTCATTTATTTGGTGCCTTTCCAATTTCTTGATGTAGGCACCAATTGCTATAAACTTTCCTCTTAACACTTTTGCTGTGTCATAAGCTTTGATATGTTGTCTTCATTTGCTTTCTGAAATTTTTTGATTTCTGTTTTGATTTCTTCTATGACCCACTGTTCATTCAAGAGCATGTTGTTCAGTCTTCATGTGTTTGCATATATTCTAGAGATTCCTGAGTTGCTGATTTCTAGCTTCACTCTATTGTGATCCAAGAAGATGCATGGCATGATTTTGATTTTTTTTTTTAATTTGCTTAGACTTGTCCTATGGCCTAGTATGTGGTCAATCCCAGAGGAAGATGCATACACTGGTGAGAAGAATGTGGATTCTGCAACTGTAGGATGAAAAGTTTTGTAAATATCTGTTAGGTCAATTTGGTCTATATTGTCAATTAACTCTGCTGTTTCCTTGCTGATTTTCTGTCTGGTTGATCTGCCCATTTATAGGATGTGTATTATTGAGGTCTCCATTACTATTGTATTGGAGTCTATGTCTCCCTTTAAATCCATTAACATCTCTTTTAAATAGCCAGATGCCCTGTAATTAGGTGCATAAACATTTAAAATAGTCATATCTTCCTGTTGAATTGATCCCTTAATCATTGCATAGTGCCCTTCTTTGTCTCTTTTATCAGTTTTTGTGTTAAAGTCTATTTTGTTGAAATTAGGGTGACTACACCAGCTCTTTTTGGTTTCTGTTGGCATGGAATATCTTTTTCCATCCTTTCACTTTCAGTCTGCATACATCCTTGTTGGTGAGATGTGTTTCTTGTAGGCAGCAAATAGATGGGTTTTGTTTTTGAATCCATTCAGCCAGTCTTTGAGTTTTAACTGGAGAGTTGAGACCATTTGTATTCAAGGAGACTATTGAAAAGTAACAACTTTGCCTTGCCATTTTTCCAAAAATATTCCTATTTTTTTACTTTGGATTTTTTTTTGAACTTTTACTGGGAGATATTCTTCATTTTGCTTCTTCTGTAGTGATGACCATGTTTTTGTATGTAGCACATCCTTAAGTGTCTTTTGCAGGGCTGGGTGGGTGGTGAACATTTTTTAAATTTCTGTTTGTTACAGAAGATCTGTATTTCACCTTCATTTATAAATGAATGTTTTGCAGGGTATGGTATTCTGAGTTGACAGGTTTTTTTTTCTCTTAAGACTTGGAATATATCTCACCACTCTCCTAGCCTGTAAGGTCTCTGATGAGAAGTCTGCTATAAGTCTAGCTGGAGATCCTCTGAAAGTAATCTGGCATTTCTCTCATGCACATTTTAGAATCTTTTCTTTATGTTTTACTGTGGTGAGTTTGATTACAATATGTTGTGCTGAAGATCTTTTCTGGTCATGTCTATTAGGAGTTCTATGTGCTTCCAGTACTTGGATGTCCCTTTCTCCAAATTAGGGAAGTTTTCTGGTATTATTTCACTAAAAAGGCCTTCTAATCCTTTCTCTTTCCATGCCTTCACGTACTCCTAACACCCATATGTTGGGTCATTTGATAGTATCCTTTAAATTCCCAACAGTGTTTTTTAGTTTCCTAATTTCCTCTTGTTTTTGGTTTGACTGCATAATTTCCTGTGCTTTGTTTTCTAAATCTGATATTCTTTCTTCTGCTTCACCGATTCTGTTGTTACGGTTTTTCACTGAAGTTTTTATTTTTTCTATTCTTCATTTCATTTTGATTTCTCTTTAAGATCTCAATTTCGTGGGAGATATTTTCTTTCATGTCCTGTACAGATTTCAGTAGTTTGTTCATTTGTTTGATTACTTCTATGTAATCTTATGATCCATTTTTTTTTATCCATGTCATGCATTTCTTCAGTCTCGTCATCTTCACATTCTGGTGTTGAAGTGTTTTGTTCTTTTGGGGATGTCATGTTGTCTTCCTTTTCTTGTTTCTCAAATTGATGCATTTGTTATTTGGCATTTATGGAGATACTCATTGATGTCTTCTTTGTTTTTTCACTGTGGTAGTTTTTATCTTTGTACTATTCCTCTGTAGATAAGTGGAATGTCTGCTTTCAGTGAATATCTAGAGGCTTGTAGTAGGTGTGGCCAGGGATCTCTGTTCAGTTCTACAGGGTGATGTGTGTCTAAGGTGACACACCCAGGTTTGGCATCCCCCTTTTTCTTATGAGAAGGGAAGTTTATTCTGCACAGCTGAGCTCTTCTCTTCAAAGGGGATCAGTGCCTGAGCACTAACCCCAATGGGTATAATATTCATCCTCTGTGCCATA